>NC_026002.2:79505329-79866068 GCF_000442705.2 Elaeis guineensis | reverse complement strand
TGATTTTAACACAGGTCAATCAATCAAAAATTTATAAGTAAGGCTCCCCCAAACTAATTCAAGTTTGGTTCAAATCAACTGATTTATGTCACAAATTGACATAAAAAGTATCAATTAATATCTAAATTATCTAACTTTATTAAGAAATTGATACTTGTTATTATATTTTGCAGAAGAAGAGATCATCAATAGAAAGAACAAGGAAAGAGGATTCCAACGGCGCAAATTTTATGCAAAACGGAGTTAAATTGACCCAGGAATTGAAGAATGAAGAAAGAAGACTCAATTGGGTCAAACCCGAGTCAAATCAGATCAAAATTGGTCAAAAATCAACTGATTTGGTGATCTGGTTAGCCGCCTGGTCCACAGCAACAGGCGCATGGACCATGGACCCATCGGCGCACCATAAACCCCCTAAAACCTCTTAGTCCCACATCGAAGTTTTGAAAACCTTATAACCCCCAAATGCCTATAAAAAGCCCCCAAAGGCCCTTGTTTTATGTATTCTTCCTTCCGATCAAGCTTGTAACCCTAGATAGTGGGGTTTTTAGCTCTCTTTTCAAGCCTCGAGCTTTGAGGTTTTTGTAATAAATTTTTTTTTATATATAAAATCTTATTTTTATGCAATTTCATCTCTTTACATTATGCAATTTATTTTTCTTGCAATTAGGATAGTTTAATTTATGCAATTTAATTTTATGCAATTAGGTTAGTTTAAATTATGCAGTTTAAATTTATGCAATTAGGATAGTTTAATTTATGAAATTAGGGTAGTTTATTTTTCTGTATTTAAATTTTGCAAGTAGATTTAGATCATGTCTAGCTAAGCATCCCTTCTAGGGTTTGCGATGAAGCTAGATCATGAGTAGGGATTTTACATAGGGTTCTTTCTTTTTCTTAGGGTTTCTTTTTCTTCCTCTTTTGCCAAGAATTTTTGATGAACTACAGTTGGGTCAGAGTCCCTTCATAGTTCATGCTTGATTCAGTGCATAGGAGGAGAAAACCCTAAGGGATCCTAGTTACTACTCCCCTGTAAAGAATCTTGATGGGTTATCGTTGGGCCTTAGTCCCTTCATAATCTATGCTTGGGAAAGACAAGAGGAGTAGTCGTTAGGATCAATAAGAAAAATTCTAGGTAGAATTCCCTAATCTAGATCTAGTGGATTCAAAAACCCTAGATCCTTAGTCTTATTGTCTTTAGCAAACAACTTTCGACTTTCGATTTTTGTTAAAGCTCGCTTGAGCATAGATTTGAAAATCATTTTTAAAACCAAGTCTCTGTGGGATCGACCCGTACTCGCTGGTCGTGCTACTCTGCACACCGTGCGCTTGCGGTTTTATTTACAAATTTTAAGATTTGAACATCAAGTTTTTGGCGCCGTTGCGGGGATTTGGCGTTTTAAATTATTTTCAAATATTTGTTCTTCGTGCGTTATAACTCTCTTTTTTTTTTCTTTAGGTTTCTATATTTAGTTGGTGATTGCTGGAAAACTCAGGTACGCTTCTAATTTCTCTTTTATTATTTTTAGTTAATTACTTTTGCTTTTAGACCTAATCATTTGAATTTACTTAATCACAAAAAAAAAAAAATATAAAACAAAACAAAAGACATTTCATAATCGTGAAGTAAAATATCAAAATAAAAAAAAAATTCTAAATTAAAATCTTTTACATTCTTGGTCATCTTGTTTATTTGTATTTGCATTTTCATAATTAATCTAAGGGCATCAACCCATTAACAAGATAAGGTGGGGATTTCATTACCCTTCCTTAGCCCAAAAACCATCTCCATCATATTGCATTACCTAGACTTTTAATCTTAAAATCAATTAGACGTCAACCTTAAGGAATTCGAGCTCAATAGGACAAGGAACCCTAAGAGTTCTACCAAGTTTGAGTTGTTTGATTAGTTGGTGTCTAGGCAAGTCCCTGAGGGTGGTTTGTTAAATTGGTTCAGTTGCTAGCCTGGCCAACTCGTTTGGTGTCTAGAAAGGCAACGATGAGTGAACCTCCCACCTCTTATACTTACCTGGCTAACTAGTTGATCAATCTCCACTTGGAAGGTTTGAAGGGTCATCTTGGAACAGTTAGGAGCTGTCTAGATTTAGGTTAACCCTAGGATAGATTGAGTTTAATTTATTGATTCACTTGTTTGAAAAAAAAAAAAAAAATTTAAAATTTAAATTAATTTGGTTACTTTTCTTTAGATTTAGGACTCCTTAGGATCTTCTCTTTAGAACTTTTTCTCTTTTCTTTCTTTTCCTTATACATAAAAATTTTATTAAAAAAAAAAAATTATATAAACATCGAGAACCGTACACCTCGTGTGTGGAGAAGAGTGTCGGGTCGTCTAGTTAGAATTGAGTCAATTCCTGTTGTTCCAATGGCTGAACCAATCCAACCCATGACCCTTAAGGATTTGTGTTATCCAGTTGGCTCCATCCAACCATCTTGTATCAGGTTGCCACAACCCACAGCTAACAATTTTGAAATCAAACCTCAAATCATAAATATGCTTCCAAAATTCACAGGATTAGAGGATGCTTATATATTTATTAGAGAATTTGAGGAGGTATGTGCAACCATGAAACTGCAATTAACAGAGGATGAGGTCAAACTTAGATTAATCAACTTTGCCCTTAAGGACAATGCTAAGAAGTGGCTTTATAGTCTGCCAAACTATTCTGTCACTACCTGGGAGGGCTTTGTGAGAACATTTTTAAAAAAATATTTTCCCCATCATAAAACAGCTAGGATTAGGAATGAAATAAATCAATTTTACCAACTAGCTGGTGAATCATTTTGGAAGTACTTTGATCGTTTCAAGAATCTTTTGACCCAATGCCCACACCATGGAATAGAAACTTGGAGACTGTGCCAGATCATCTATGAGGGGTTAGATTCAAACTCAAGAACCATGCTAGAGTCCATGTGCCAAGGCCAATTTATGGACAAAGAAACTACTGAAGCTTGGCAATTCTTAGAAGACCTAGCCGAGAAAAATTTACAGTGGGAAACAACTAGGGAACCTGATAAAGCTACACCTTCAAGAGGAGGAATGCATCAAATTCAACCAACCCTAGCATCAGAGGCCAAGATTGCAACCTTAACACGTAGATTGGAAGCCTTAGAATTACAGAGACCAGCCAATGTAAATCAAATATCTGCACCCATGTGTAAAGGGTGCAATGCACCAGACCATGTCTTAGAAGAATGTTCCTACTCGAATGAGTGTGCACAGGTGAATGCCACCTATCAAGGACCATTGAACAATCCTTATGCACCCACATATAACCCAGGTTGGAGGAATCACCCGAATTTCTCATGGTCCCAGAATCCTAATGTAGGTAATCCAAATTTCAATCAGCAAAATCTAAGGTCCAACCCAGTGATGAACAACCCGCCAGGCTTCCATGATAATGACAAAAAATTACCTCTTTAGAGAAAAGCCTAGAAGCCATGATGAAAACACATACCAGCTTTATGCAAACTACGGGTCAACTCATAAATAATAACACCCAAGCTATAGCCCGTCTGGAAATGCAAGTAAGTCAGCTGGCTTCGACCATTAGTGAACGAGAACATGGTAGGTTACCTAGCCAACATGAGCCAAATCCTAGGAACCAAAATGGTCCACGACCCCAACAAGGAAACCAAGTTAATGGTATAAATGCCATTCATACCTTAAGATCAGGAAAACAAATAGACAATAAGGTAGTTGCACTTGATGATATAGATGACTCATCTGCGAGTCACCTTCTAAAACTACTACCTTTCAACCTCAAGCACCAGAAACTGAAAATTCACCTAGTCCAGTACTTAAAAGTCCTAGAGCTCCTTTTCCAAACAGACTGAAATCCAATAAATCTGAACATTTAGACAAAATTTTAGAGGTATTTAAACAAGTCCAAGTTAATATTCCTCTTTTAGATATAATCCATCAGGTTCCAACTTATGCCAAATTTTTAAAAGATCTTTGCACTAGGAAAAGGACCACTAATGTACCAAAGAAAGCATTTTTGGCTGCAAGTGTCAGTTCATACCTATCTAGCCATGTGCCAATTAAATATAAGGACCCTGGAGCTCCAACAATTTCTTGTGTTATTGGAGAAACCAATATAAAAAAGGCCTTGCTAGATCTAGGAGCTAGTGTGAATATCCTTCCATATTCGGTGTATGAACAACTAGGATTAGAAAAACTTCAACCTACTGGGATCACATTACAGTTAGCCGATAGATCTCTCAGGATCCCTAAGGGAATGGTCGAGGATGTTCTGATAAAGGTTGAAAATTTTATTTTCCTGTAGATTTTATTGTTTTAGAGACTGAGCCAGTTGCGAATCCTAAAGGACATATACCTGTCATTTTAGGAAGACCATTCTTAGCTACGGCCAATGCTGAAATCAATTGTCGAAATGGTCTAATGAAGTTATCCTTTGGGAATATGACCATTGAGCTTAATGTTTTTAACTTAGAACAGGAATCCTCTTCTCATGCTGATGTCAATGTAGTCCAAGATGGTATTTATGAATCCATTGACATTAGTGATGATGAAGTCGACCTAGAGTCTAACCCCTGGTTAATCCATGAGTCTGAGGATGTCAATGAAATACTTAAAGAAAATCAGATTAATCAGGAATCGACACTTCCTACTGAACCAATCATTGAGATGGTAAACCATCACCTAAACCATCGATAGAGGAAGCACCCATTTTAGAACTGAAACCCCTCCCAGAACATCTCAAGTATGCATATCTAGGACCCAAAGAAACTTTGCCTGTAATTATTGCATCAGACCTAGATCCCAAGCAAGAGGAGGAGTTAGTGTCAGTTCTAAAAGCAAATCAGGAAGCAATAGGTTGGACCATAGCAGATATCAAAGGAATAAGCCCTTCTATAGTTCAACATAGAATATACTTAGAGGAAGAAGCTAAACCAACAAGAGAAGCCCAAAGAAGGCTTAATCCAGTTATGAAGGATGTAGTTAAAAAGGAGATTCTGAAACTCCTAGATAGTGGAATAATTTATCCTATTTCTGATAGCTCTTGGGTAAGCCCAGTTCAAGTAGTACCCAAGAAATCTGGGGTAACAGTGGTCCAAAATGATGCAAACGAACTTATCCCAACTAGGACCCAAACGGGATGGAGGGTCTGTATAGACTATAGAAAGTTGAATGCTGCGACAAGGAAAGATCACTTTCCTTTGCCATTTATTGATCAAATGTTGGAAAGACTAGCCGGACAAGAGTTTTACTGTTTTCTTGATGGATACTCCGGTTACAACCAGATCCCATAGCCGCTGAAGATCAAGAAAAGACTACATTCACCTGTCCATTTGGTACTTTTGCCTATAGACGAATGCCCTTTGGACTATGTAATGCACCGGCAACCTTTCAGAGATGCATGATCAGCATATTTTCAGATATGATAGAACGATTTCTAGAAATTTTTATGGATGACTTTTCTGTTTTTGGTCTAACCTTCTCCGAGTGTCTGAATCACCTGCAATTAGTTCTAGAACGATGTAAGGAGAAGCACCTAGTTCTCAACTGGGAAAAATGTCAGTTTATGGTCAAACAGGGAATAGTTCTTGGCCATGTCATTTCTAAAAAGGGGATTGAAGTGGACAAGGCCAAAATAGATCTAATTGCAAGTCTTCCACCACCTAAATCTGTGAAAGAAATACGTTCATTTTTAGGTCATGCTGGATTCTATAGAAGGTTTATTGCCAACTTTAGCAAAGTAGCACGTCCACTGACTAATCTTTTGGCAAAGGATACTAAATTTGAATTTACTCATGAGTGCTTGGAATCCTTTGAATTTCTAAAAAATGCACTTGTATCAGCTCCAATCATTCATCCTCCTGTCTGGTCTGAACCATTTGAATTAATGTGTGATGCGTCCGATCATGTTGTGGGCGCAATCTTAGGTCAACGAATAAATAAGCTGCCTAGAGTGATATATTATGCAAGTAAAACCTTAAATGATGCGCAGCTTAACTACACCACAACTGAGAAGGAGTTCCTTGCCGTTGTCTTTGCTTTAGAGAAATTTAGATCTTATTTGGTTGGGACCCACACCATTGTTTACACCGATCACTCAGCCATTAGACATCTCCTAGCAAAGAAGGATGCCAAGGCACGTTTAATCAGATGGATTTTGCTCCTTCAAGAATTTGACCTAGAAATTAGGGACAAGAAAGGCACTGAGAACGTTGTAGCAGATCATTTGTCCCGAATTCCAGTTGCACCATCTAGTGAACCACCCATCAATGAATCTTTCCCAGATGAGCAACTCATGTCTTTGTCTACTGAACCTTGGTTTGCTGATATTGTAAATTATTTAGCCATAGGCAAGATACCTTCTCATTGGACTAAGCAGGATAAATATAAATTCTTTGCCCAAGTGAAGTATTTCATTTGGGATGATCCTTATCTTTTTAAACAATGTCCTGATCAAATTATTAGAAGGTGTATCCCAGATAACGAAGTCATGAATATTTTATCTTTTTTCATGATCAAGCATGTGGGGGTCACTTCGCGTCTAAGAAAACTGCTGCTAAGGTTCTCCAATGTGGTTTTTATTGGCCCAATTTGTTTAAGGATGCTCACGAATATTGTAAAAATTGTGCTCAATGTCAGAAAATGGGCCGAATCACCAAGCGACACATGATGCCACTCAACCCAATCTTGGTAGTTGAAGTTTTTGATGTTTGGGGGATCGATTTCATGGGACCATTTCCAAATTCCTTTGGAAATGAATATATTCTAGTAGCAGTTGATTATGTTTCAAAATGGGTAGAAGCAATTGCATGTAGAACACCCGATAGCAAAATGGTCATTAAGTTTCTTAAAGAAAATATTCTCTCCCGTTTCGGTATTCCTAGGGCAATCATTAGTGATCGGGGAACCCATTTTTGTAACCGACCTTTTGCAACATTGATGAAAAAGTATAATGTCACCCACAAATTGGCCACACCATATCATCCTCAAACTAGTGGGCAAGTTGAAGTGTCAAACCGACAAATCAAACAGATCCTGGAAAAAACTGTTAATGCCAATAGAAAGGATTGGTCTTTAAAATTAATTGATGCACTTTGGGCATACCGAACCGCTTTCAAGACCAATCTAGGAATGTCTCCTTATAGGATTGTGTTTGGTAAACCATGTCACTTGCCTATTGAGATAGAACACAAAGCCATGTGGGCCATCAAACAACTAAATACAAATTTGAACGATGCTGGAAACCATAGGAAGCTTCAATTGAATGAATTAGAAGAACTTAGAAATGAAGCCTATGAAAATGCAAGGATATACAAGGAACGAACCAAAGCATTTCATGATCAATCAATTATAAGAAAAACTTTCAATATCGGACAAAAGGTGCTCTTATATAACTCTAGATTACATCTGTTTCCAGGAAAGCTTAGGTCTAGATGGACAGGACCATTTTTAGTAAAGAAAGTTTTTTCACACGGAGCTGTTGAGATTGAAAACCCAAGTAATGGTGTTATCTTTAAAGTTAATGGTCAACGATTAAAACCATTCTTGGAATTACCTGTCAAGACTGTTGAAGATGCCATGGTTCTTTATGAACCAACTTATTCTGATTAAGTTGCTTCGAGGTTTGGTCTGGCTGAAGACATAAAACTTAGCGCTTCTGGGAGGCAACCCAGCTTATTTAATTTCTAATGCTTTCTTTGTTTTCAGTTTGCTTAGGACAAATAAATTAGATAAACTCCATTGGGAACAATGTCGGTCATGTTGAGGGGAGAGCTTGAACAAAATCAGGTGTTATCATTTCCTTTTCCTTCCACTATGAGTTATTTCTTGCATTTAATATATTATGTAAAAAAAAATAAAAAAATAATAAATATATATATATATATATATGAAATAAATTAATCTATAAAAGAAATAAGAGTAAGTTAGAAAGTATTTGCTAATGTAGTGAGTCACGGAGAAGATTAGCTGGTTAGACTCTTGGTGGCTTAGGTCATTTAAAGACTATTAGCACTTCCAATTGCACATGCACACTAACAAGGTAAAGTAGGTGTTAATTGTAAGGCCAATTAAGGATTTGAGTATTATTTAAATTAGATAATTTTCTCTACACCCCAATTGAAGAAATTTGAATTTAAGGAAAGAGCTACCTGCCTGAAATAAAATGCAAAACACAGAGTAAATGTGGATTGCCCTAAGCCTAGTAACCGGGTCTCTTCACCTAAGTCAAGTGTTGAGATTCGCGTCAAACGGTGGTGGGAAGGCCAGGATGCTCAGCAAAAAAAAAAAAAAAAAAAAAAAAAAAAAAAAAAAAAAAAAAAAAACAGTGTGAAAGCTACCTTAGTTCTTTGTTTAATCTGGGGTGTATAGAAAATTAATCGAACTAAGTTATGAAAAATGATACAATTGGCCTGTACAAGTTAATACTGAAATACTAAGTTAGTTATCACTCACACAAGTGCTATAAAACTTTAAGTGTACTCTAAGAAAGCTTCTAAGTAGACTGACTACCGATTCTAATTCGAAGCTCATTACTTAGTAATACTAGAAAACTTCTTGAATTTCGATCTTAAATTAATTTGCAAAGGAAGGATCTTTTTGGAATATGATCTTATTTTGGTACATTGCTAAGGGACTAGCAATGATTAAGTTGGGGGGTGTGATTTATGTCACAAATTGACATAAAAAGTATCAATTAATATCTAAATTATCTAACTTTATTAAGAAATTGATACTTGTTATTATATTTTGCAGAAGAAGAGATCATCAATAGAAAGAACAAGGAAAGAGGATTCCAACGGCGCAAATTTTATGCAAAACGGAGTTAAATTGACCCAGGAATTGAAGAATGAAGAAAGAAGACTCAATTGGGTCAAACCCGAGTCAAATCAGATCAAAATTGGTCAAAAATCAACTGATTTGGTGATCTGGTTAGCCGCCTGGTCCACAGCAACAGGCGCATGGACCATGGACCCATCGGCGCACCATAAACCCCCTAAAACCTCTTAGTCCCACATCGGAAGTTTTGAAAACCTTATAACCCCCAAATGCCTATAAAAAGCCCCCAAAGGCCCTTGTTTTATGTATTCTTCCTTCCGATCAAGCTTGTAACCCTAGATAGTGGGGTTTTTAGCTCTCTTTTCAAGCCTCGAGCTTTGAGGTTTTTGTAATAAATTTTTTTTTATATAAAATCTTATTTTTATGCAA
The DNA here is from genome assembly GCF_000442705.2 of Elaeis guineensis. NCBI lineage: Eukaryota > Viridiplantae > Streptophyta > Magnoliopsida > Arecales > Arecaceae > Elaeis > Elaeis guineensis. Next base: position 79,856,860 of record NC_026002.2, on the reverse strand, counting down.
TTTCATCTCTTTACATTATGCAATTTATTTTTCTTGCAATTAGGATAGTTTAATTTATGCAATTTAATTTTATGCAATTAGGTTAGTTTAAATTATGCAGTTTAAATTTATGCAATTAGGATAGTTTAATTTATGAAATTAGGGTAGTTTATTTTTCTGTATTTAAATTTTGCAAGTAGATTTAGATCATGTCTAGCTAAGCATCCCTTCTAGGGTTTGCGATGAAGCTAGATCATGAGTAGGGATTTTACATAGGGTTCTTTCTTTTTCTTAGGGTTTCTTTTTCTTCCTCTTTTGCCAAGAATTTTTGATGAACTACAGTTGGGTCAGAGTCCCTTCATAGTTCATGCTTGATTCAGTGCATAGGAGGAGAAAACCCTAAGGGATCCTAGTTACTACTCCCCTGTAAAGAATCTTGATAGGTTATCGTTGGGCCTTAGTCCCTTCATAATCTATGCTTGGGAAAGACAAGAGGAGTAGTCGTTAGGATCAATAAGAAAAATTTTAGGTAGAATTCCCTAATCTAGACCTAGTGGATTCAAAAACCCTAGATCCTTAGTCTTATTGTCTTTAGCAAACAACTTTCGACTTTCGATTTTTGTTAAAGCTCACTTGAGCATAGATTTGAAAATTATTTTTAAAACCAAATCTCTGTGGGATCGACCCGTACTCGCTGGTCGTGCTACTCTGCACACCGTGCGCTTGCGATTTTATTTACAAATTTTAAGATTTGAACATCATCAACCCTTCAAGTTTCAATCCCTACTAAAATTTTTACAGTAAATATAGAGAAAAAATTCAGTACAACGATAAAAAATTATGTAGCAGTTAATTTGTTGTCGTTGAAGCTCTCTTTTGAGGATGCTTTGAATATCAGCAATAAATGCTCTTGCTTCTCCTTGAATGCACTCAAAAAAATCAAGAGAAAATTAATTGGAAGTAGGTGGATTCTCTTGAAAGCTATTTAATGCTCAAAGTACTTTTTTTTTATAAACAGTTCTCTTCTCTAGTTTTCTTGCACATCCTTTTACCACTTAATCATTCCTTCCAAGCTCTGATTGATTTGAACTCAATTCTAGCCATTTTTTATCATTGAAGGTGAAAAATAGCCGTTAGAAATTTTTTTTGGATGAAAACAGATTTCTATAGAACTAACCGTTATGTCTGTCAGACGATGTCAAGTTAACTCGAACCAACTTTCGAGTTGACTCGAATTGTGGTCCTTAAAAATCAATATTTTGTCTCACTGAGAGAGCCAGCTCAGGTCATGCTTTGAGCTGACTCAAGCTGTAGAACTCGAATTTTAATTTTTTGTTCATTAAGAGAGCTGGCTCAAACTGCAGGCTTGAAAATATTTCTTTCTGTCAATCTGAGAGAGCCGGCTCAGATCTTGTTTTGAGCTGGCTTGAGCTACAGAATCTAAAAATTACTTTTTTATCACCCTGAGAGAGTCAGCTCAGATCCATTTCGAGCCGGCTCAATTGCATGCCAAGCCAAAGTATCAGGAGCATTCTGTACCAGAGCTAGCTCAATTTTTGGATGGGTCGGCTCTAAATCTTTAAAAAAAAAATTTTGTGTCAAAAATCTTCAAAATCAATTTTACTAGACTCAATTAATCTTCAATTACACTTGGAGTCTTTCAACGATATTTTTTCTCTACAAAAATATTCTTTGACATACTTAAAAAATATTAGTATCAAATTATACTCTAATATTTTGTAATTATCAAAATCATTCTTAGAGACAACAATTTCTCTCTTTTTGATGATGATAAAATATTGAACATATAGCAGTATATATTATGTATAAAAAGAATTGTTCAATGTGAAAAGACATACAGTATAAATGTAATAAAATTTTAAATTTCAATATACACTATATGTACAAGTAATTTCTGATTTGATAAGCTATATGGAAGAGTTGAATTTTTATAAAATCTAGATGTATGAGTTTCTCAAAAGATATTTACCAATTAAAGTTTAAACTCCCCCTTAATAAATGCTTGTTATGAAGTATTTTTCATATCAAATTTTTTAAATAAAATTTTTAATGTTCATAATTTTAAAATTAATATGCTCAATCAATCCTTCTCTCCCTTTTTATCAACATCAAAAAGAGCATTCAAAAGTATAAACAGTACACACATTTGGGATAAACTGAAGTAAGTATTCATTACATTCATATTGTAAACATTCATATGTTTGTATTGTTTGCAAAAACATGCCAACCAAACAATACAACATCCATTACATCACAAAGCATAAAAAATAGTCCAAAGCAAGATAAGAAAAAAATTAAGTCTAAAGATAATGATATCTCATGATATTATCATTAGGACACCATAATTATCAATTTAATTTCAATTTTAAAAAAAATAAAAATACATAAAAAGTAATGAGTCCGATCGATTCTATAAAGAAGACAATGTTGATTTAAAAACTTTGATTTTATAAAAAAAAATTAAAAAAATAATTTAAGTCAAAAATAAAAATTAAAAGTATAAAAAGAAACTTGGTACTAAGATCTACTGTCTAGATCTTAGCTTTTACTTGAAATAAAAATAAAGAGCAAAAATTTAAAGTGCACAAAAATAACTTGATATTAATATTTACTATCTAGATCTTAGCATCTACTTGCAATAAAAATAAATAATAAAAATTTAAAGAATATAAAAATAAATTTTATATTAATCAAAAATAAAATTTAATTATAAAAAATTTAAAAAAATAGATAAATAAAATAAAATAAACTGTAACAAAGAATCTGAAGTTGATTGATGCAGTCTTGTCGGAAAGATGGTTGATGACCTCTCCTTTTTTCTTCAAACTCATCAGAACAAACTGGGCTTCCTTTTTTTCTTTCTCTTTAGATCTGATCTTCGAGATGGTGTAAGCATAGAGATAGCATAGGAACAGAGCTCTCTTCTAAGCACCTCTTTCTTAGAAACCTTTCCGCAATCCAAAGCTATGCTTGTTGCCCCCTCTTTATGCCTCTCCCTCTCTTGGATGATTTTTCTTATATGTCTGGACCTCTTTTTATAGGTCTTAGGAGGGAAGGAATTTTTGTTATTTACCGATGTGGGACTAATACAAAATATAGGATGTCGCATGCTCTGAAAAGGAGAAATTTTGATTCAAGTCGGTGTCAAAATCCATGTAGAACTCATGAAATTTGCTTAAAACCTGATAAAACAGTGTCGTAAACCCGCCAACCCGCTTGAACTGCACCCATCATTGGATGGAGATCGAATGGCTCAAAAACACATCAAAACTCTCCTAAATCAAGTCGAGATCAATCTCATCCATTTGATCACATCCCAGATCAATTTTTAACCATCGGATGGTGCAAAAACGTAGCCCAGAACTTATTCTTAGTCGAAAACCTCCTCTACCATTGGATCAAATCTGTGGAGCAATTTGGACCATCGGATCACGCATTTGGAGTGGGCCACCACTACTTGATATGGGACGGAGTATTTCTGGCCATCCAATCGCATATTTCAGCCGATCTTAGCCATTGATCAACGCACAGGAGCTAGGCCGCCCCATGGACTGTGATAAAAATCGATGGAATTTTTTTATGGATCACGACCCAGGTTCTATGGATCGAGCGATCGGTCAATAATGCCCCGACTGCTTTAAAATTGATTTTAGGCTGATTTTTTGGGCCTTTTGTCTTCTTCTCCATTTTTAATATTTCTTGTTATGTACCTGACAAAATTGAGCTTGAATTTGAGTTTAATTGGGCTTGATGTAATAAAATCTCCATGACTAATAATTCTTGGAAAGGAGCATAACAAGTATCAAATATAAAATAATAAATATTAAATATATAATATTTTAATACTTTTTATGTCATATTTAATGCACTGATCACACCTCCCAACTTGAACTTTGCTCGTCCTCGAATGAAAAAAAGATTTAGAGTTAAGTACCGTTTAAGTTAAAGTTTCGAATTTTATCAGATAATTTTCAAAAGAACCATTGATGTTCAATAGAGCGTGAGTGAGGTATGTCATTGGGGTATTAGTACTAATCAATATGAAAGTTAAGCCAAGAATATTAATTTTTTTTTAAATTTTTTCTAAATTACCAATATCTTTATCTCTAAATCATCTAATTTTTATATAGACAAGTATATTGTAACTTCCATCCTTCATTTATTATAAAAATATCTTCATATTGCTCACTTTTTGATGTGAACCATAATGCTTACTTAGACGAAGGGATCCGATTACTCAATAGGAGATCAATGTTTAGACTTTGCTCTTCTTTTTTTTCTTTAACATTATACTGCTATTGAGTATTTTAACCACTTAGCTTTCTGTTTGACCCATGTAGCGAATTTTAAGCCAATGACTCTTGAACCAGATAGCTTTAGGGTATTAGATATAAAATATACCTCGGACGAACTTATTCAAATCAAACAGACTACGAGTTAAGACTAGGTTTACAATAGAGCTTCTTTGTCCTTTATACCTTTTGATGCTAAACTCAAAGCTTGTTTAGGCAAAGAGGCCCGGTTACGCAGCATAAAATTTTTGAAATTTTTTTTTTTAATGAAAAAATGTATAGTTACCCTGCATGAGTCCATAGAAAGTAAACTCTTCTTTGATGTTGGTAAAAAAAATTAAAAATACTCAAGAAAAAATATTTATATTCTAGACTTAACTATTTATTGATTTTTTTTAATACTTGATTCTTCGATATCTCATAAACTCTTTGAGCTGTGTATCAATTTATTTTTTAAAAAAATATTTGGTTCAACTTAATTCTTAAGCATAATCGAATACCTAAATGCTAAATACTAACTTATTCGAAGACTTAATTTTTTTTTATTATCCCTCTCTAACTTAATCGATATTGTCCTCAATGGAGTAGGAAAAATAAAGTATGATAGATAAATAGAAAGAAAAGAAGAGATATCATATGATTCAGATGTGTACTTGATTCAATCTGACCTTCATGATTCTACTCGAAGTCTTTTCAAAATTGATTCTCCTCCTAACTTAATCCTAAATTTTTAAAAAAATTAAGCTAAAAATAAAAAAAGATTCAAATATAAAAATTGGATTACCTCTCAATAAGTGCTAAGTCTACCGTCTTCAGCCAGATACGATGAAAAAGTCCTACTTAAAACTAAGGAGGCCTTATCATCATAGTAGTAAAACATCCGTAAAATATTCTACGACGATTAGCCCTAACCATAAAGTGTACTAGGCAAGCATGCAATACAAGGTCTAAAAATATGATTATAGTCTTCATGATGACCAAGAATGGATTGTGTTTATTGGGTTAAGATTGGGATGGTAGTTTAAGAATTTCTTCAACTATGTCCTGTTTTACCGCAATCCCTTTCTCGGATATAATGTGTCTCAGCATCATCTCTTTCCAATCTATAGCATGGTATTTTTTTCAAATTAATATTAAATTTATCTCTATACATCATTTTAGTATTGTAAAAAGATTTTGGAGATAATCCTCAAAAGTAGTGCCAACTACAGAGATATCAGTTATAAAAATCTCAATATTATTATCCATCATTTTAGAGATATCTCATCCGATAGCTTTTTTATGCACTTTTAGAATACCTACGAGTTGGGCTTCTTGATTAGGGATCACTAGAAAGGTGTCAGTGGATGCGTCAGGAAGTGGCTTCAGTTCTAGCATAATTGGTGATTCTAACAAGAGAGCTATTGGAGGGCTAGGTGATGGCTCATGATTCTCGATCCAAAGTGAGGTGGATTCGAAGTAGGGCATTTCTACTAGGTCATTTATTTTTGTGATATGTCCATTTACATTAAAATCATCCCTCCCAAAATTATCGATTGTAGCTTTTTTTATTGTGTTATTCATTTGTGGTCCTTGAAAAGTCTCTATTAATTCTATCATTTCATCAATTTATCCTCCCTTCCTATTAAAAGAAATGGATGATTCTAAGGCACTTGAGAATGGGTCCATAGTTTGGTAGATATTGGGTGGGTTGTTATTGGGATTCACTATCGATTGGCTTGACAATTGACCTAGTTCTCTCTTTATGGTGGACTCAGCTAACTGTCCTATTTGTACTTCTAACCTGATGATAGATTGCTGTTGGATCATAATCAGTTGTTGGAGTTGATTAAATCTATCATCGACTAGGTTGGTCTATTGAGGAGGTAGGTATGATGGCTGATAGTAATATGATGGTTGGATAGGCTGATTAGACTGACCTCTATTATAGGCATAGTTTTGATATTGAGGCCTATTTTAAAAATTTTATACCAAAAAAATTTGGGTTTGAGCCTGTTGGGATCTCCAAAAAAAATTAGGATGGTTCCTCCAACCTAGATTATATGTATTTGAGAATGGATCATTAATAGGCTTGGAGTAATCTTGGATAGCTTGAACTTATTCTTGGATGAAAGGTAAAAACTATGCAGCCATAGGATATTTACTCATATAGTGGACTGGGCTAGCATAGATAGAATAAATCTCTTGATAATTAGAAGGTATTGTATATTGTATAGAAAATTGTTGACCTAGGATTAGAAATTGATCTAACTTTTGGGCAAGCAGATCGACTTTATCTAATTTTTGAGCTATTAGATTCAAGTCGGTCTTAAAACTAGGATCTGACTATTTGGTTCCATAGAAAGATGAAAACATCTGGATTGTGGTTGACTTGATCTCATATTGACTTGCAGGAATATCAGGTAAGTGGATACAAGTCGATGGATTATAGGTGAAAGAAATAAAATATACTTTCATCTGTCTAGATGGTTCTTCAAGATTTTTAACTATTTGATTGTCAAGTCTAATGTGGATCAGTCATTCAATTTTAGAATTAGGTTCAACTAGATCAGAAAAAAGAGATCTCCTATCGTGCATGTACCAGTACAAATCTTAATATGTGTGGTTCGGATTGTTTTTTTTTTAAGAAGAGAGAGAGAGGAAGAAAAAGAAAAGAGAAAGAAAAAGAAAAATTCTAAAGAAGAGAATCCTAAGAGAGTTCTAGACCTAGAGACGATAGATGAGAAGAATTAGTTGTTATTAGATGTTAATTACAATCAAGTTAGTACAAAGTAGACTCTCTATCCTAAGGTTATCCTAAATCTAGACAGCTCCTAACTGTTCCAAGTACACTGTCAAGCACTCCAAATGTAAGCCTAACCAACCAACTGGTTAGATAAGTGTAAAGTTGGTAGACTCCTCTCGTTGCTTTTCTTAGACACCAACAACGTTGGTCAGATCAGCGAATGGAACCAATTAAATAACCATCTTTCTTCGGGATATAGTTTCTGAACCACTTTTTTAGACACCAACTGATCAACTAGGCTCGATCCGGTTCAACTTTCAGAGTCACGTATTCTATTGAGCTCAAGTTTCTTAGGGGGTTGATGTCTAGTTAGTTTTAATTAGGCTTAGATCAATGAGGGATGCTGGTTGGTTATTTTTGGGCTAAGAAAGGGTGATGAAATCTTCGTAGAAAATTTGAACAATATGTCATTTAGATAGATCATGATGTCAAAAATAGAAATTAAAAATATAAAAAAAAAACTTGGTACTAAGATCTACTATCCAGATCTTAGCTTCTACTTGTAATAAAAATAAAGAGTAAAATTTTAAAGTGTATAAAAATAACTTGATACTAAGATTTACTATCTAGATCTTAGCATCTACTTGCAACAAAAATAAATAACAAAAATTTAAAGAGCATAAAAATAAATTTTACATTAGTCAAAAATAAAATTCAATTGCAAAGAATTTAAAAGAATAGGTAAATAAAATAAAATAAACTGTTATAAAGAATCTAAAGTTGCTTGACGCAGTCTCATTGGAAAGATAGTTGATGACCTCTCCTTCTTCCTTCAAACCCTTCAAAGCAAATTGGGATTTCTTTTCTTCTTCCTCTTTGGATTTGATGTTCGAGAACAGAGCTCTCTTCTAAGCATCTTCTTCTTAGAAGCCTTTCCGTAGCCCAAAGCTATGCTTGCTGCCCCCTCTCTATGCCTCTCCCTTTCTTGAATAATTTTTCTTGTTTGCCTGGACCCCTTTTATAGGTCTTAGGAGGGGAGGAATTTTTGTTGTTTACCAATGTGAGACTAATGCAAAGTATGGGACGTTGTGTGCTGTGAAGAGAATAAATTCTGGTTGAAGTCAATGTCAAAATCCATGTAGAACTCGTGAAACCCACTTAAAACCCGCTAAAACAGTGCCGCAGACCTACCAGCCTGCCTGAACCGCATCCACCATCGGATGGAGATTGAACGGCTCATAAACATGTCAAAACTCTCCTAAATCAAGTCGGGATCAATCTCATCCATTGGATCACATCCCAGATCAAATTTTAACCATCGGATGGCACAAAAACTTAGCCCAAAACTTTATTCTCAGTCGAAAACCACCTCAGCCATTGGATCAAACTTGTGGAGTGATTTGGCCTATTGGATCATGCATTTGGAGTGGGCTACCATCGCTTGATATGGGATGGAGTGTTTTTGGCCATCCGATCGTGTGTTTCAGCTGATCTCAGTCATTGATCAATGCATAGGAGCCAGGCTACCCCATGGACCACGACAAAGATCGGAGGAATTTTTTTATGGTTCGTGACCCAGGTTCTGTGGACCGAGCGGCTGGTCCACTGTGCACCAACTATTTTAAAATTGATTTTGGGCTGATTTTTTGCTAGTTTTTAGACTGATTTTTGGCTGATTTTTTAGGTCTCTTGTCTTGTTCTCCATTTTCAATATTTCTTACTGTGCACTTGACAAAATTGAGCTTAAATTTGGGCTTAATTGGGCTTGATGTAATAAAATCTTCATGATTAATAATTTCTAAAAAAGAGCATAACAAGTATCAAATATAAAATAATAAAGATTAAATATCTAATATTTTAATACTTTTTATGTCATATTTAATGCACTGATCAGATAACTACTTCTCATCGGATGAAAATTCTATGATAGGTTCAACTAGACTAAAGGATGAGGAGGAGGGTATGGATCTCTTGCTTCGGATCCTTACAAAGGGCTCGAGGTGAATAGGAGGAAAATCAGTGCCAGGTCTAATGGTAGCACTGAATGGAGTCTAACAGTGAATGAGTGAGGCTGGCTAGAGGAGGGTCTAGGCTGAGTAGAAGGTGGGGATATTTGAGCCTAGAGCTGACCAATCTGCACCTCAACTCTTCGAATAGCGGTGATGATAATCTCTACACTGTCATGCTAAGAAATGACAATTTTCTCAACTTTTCTAGCAATTTTGGCTGCCTTCGCAGTCAAACACTCAACCTTCACAAATATCCCATTCTATTCCTTCTCTAAAATTTTCAAACTCTGAGACAAGCTACTGATCTGCTAACTGAGCATCTCAGGCTGTCCCTTAGATTATACTCCTTGCTCCTCAAGATTTTGAGAAATCTACTGTCTAAGGTCTGAAAACATATCTCCAACTTTCTCAATCATCTATTGCACTACCTACTCCACAATCCTATCAGCAAAGAAATTATGAGTCATAGCAGGTGTGCGAGGGAAAATAGAGGGTCCAGGGTGATGCTCTCCACCCACTAAAGCAGAGGTCGGTGCCGATGCAGGTGATAAAGGTGCAGCAGCAAGTACAGGTGAAGATGGCTCAACAGAATTTGAAGGAGAGGACGAGGAAGATCCAGAAGCAGGAGCAGGAGCAAGTTCTCCTTCAATCTTCCTAACCCACTCATTACCCACCTTTTGATATTTCATGCGGTGTAGAGTATGAATGGTGTAGTAATCAGTTTGGGTGAGGGATTTGAAGTCCTCACCATCCAGTTCAATCCCAGCATCAACAAATATCATGGTAAAAATCATACTGTAGGGTAAACAAGCTTTGGTCTTTGACTTCCCAGCAGCACACTTAATTTGCTCTATCATCATGGATGGCAGGTTCATTGGAGTTTCTTCCACCATATGTACCATAACAGCTAAGTCTCTTCTGGAAACCCAATCAAATCGATCAGTCCTGGGAAGAATATCTAACAGCTCATACTGTGTAGAAGCTTCAGCTCAGTAGGCAAAAGATTGGCATTATGAAAATCAAAGTTGTCCACATTTTTCCTGCCCAAAATCCTCCTAAGTCCATCAAAATCATTATCCAACTTAGTAACATGGATTCTAATGGATGGCATTTCTAGCAGGTGCCCTAACTTTCGTTGATCTAGAACAATCTCAATCCCTTTTATCATTGATCAGATGAAGCCCGAATCTGTTTTCAAATTCTCAACAAATTCTCTAATCAGATTAGGATATATAGGTGTCTCAAGAGAGCATATCTTTTTCCATCCTTGCTATCGTATCCAAAACCCAATCCAAAATTTTCTTAGTCTAAAAATTGAAAACTGACCTTTCTTCCCATAACAATTGCTCGTGAAGCCATTGAGACTCGATTTGAAGGAAAAATCGAAGCAGAGGGTGTGGGGTGGACATCCTCGAGCTATCTCTTCCTCTTTGAGCGGGCTTCATGCTGTGCCTCGATGCCACATTTCTTCACGACCGCAGTGTAGGTTTTGGGTGCCACTACTTGGAATCCCATGGATTAGGAAGGTAGAAGGTGGTGGAGAGAGTTTTTGGAGGGTTTGGGAGTGGAGCCGAGAGAGGGTTTAGTGGGGTAGGCTCGAAAGTAAATGAATAGGATTTTTGAAAAGCCGATCATTTTAAATAAAAAACTGGACCACCAACCATCGAGTTGGCTCGAGACCCTGTTCACATCGGCTTGACAGTCGAGTCGGCTCGACAGTCGAGTCAGCTCGACAGCACAGTCGAGCCGGCTCGAGCCATAATTTCAAAAATTCAAAGAAAATCCGAAATCAATTCAAAAATTTCTAAAAAATTTGGATCAAGCCAACAAATACATGAGCAAGGAGTTATTGAAGTGATTTTTTATTAGAAGGGATCACAAATTCCTAACTCACCTCTAATCATATTAAATCTATCTTCATTCAATAGTTTTATGAAAACATCAACTAATTAATTCTTCAAATTCAAGTATGTCACTATTTTGAACATGACCTCTAATAAAGTGATGCCTTATTTCAATATATTTTATTCTTGAGTGCTGAATGAAATTTTTTATTAAATTGATGATACTTGTGTTATCATATTTTAAAAAAAAATTATTTTGATCAATGTCATAATTCTTAAGTTGTTGTTTAATCCAAAGAAATTGAGCACAGTAACTTTCGACTGCAACATACTCGACCTCGATCGTAGACAATGCTATCAAATTTTACTTTTTGCTAAATCAAGAGATTAAATTCAACTCAAAAAATTGACATGTGCCACTAGTACTTTTTTTATCAATTCTATATTCTCCATAATCAGCATCAAAATAAGCAATTAAATTAATTGAGGTTTGCTTAGAATATCATAATCCTAAGTTTTATGTTCCTATCAAATATTTTAATTTTTTTAACAAAAACATATGAGATTCTTTAGGATTAGATTGAAATCTAGCACATATGCAAACACTAAAGAGTATCTCAGATCTACTGGTAGTTAAATATAGTATAGAGTTAATTCTACCTCTATAAAATTTTTGATCTATATTTTTATCATTTTCATCTTTATCCAATCTGCATGATGGGCTCATGGGCATGCCAATTTTTTTTGCATTCTCCATCTCAAATTTCTTTAATATTTCTAGAATGTATTTGGTTTGGGATATAAAAATTTCTTCCTTTGTTTGTTTGATTTGAAGCCCAAGGAAGAATATTAGCTCCCCCATCATACTCATTTCAAATTCACCCTGCATCAACTTAGCAAATTTTTGACAAAAATATTCATTAGTAAAATCAAAAATAATGTCATTTGTATATATTTGAACAATCAACAAATCTGGTTCCTTTCTTTTCAAAAATAATGTAGTATCTACACTACCTCTAAAAAAATTATTGTTGAGCTAAAATTTACTTAATCTATCATATCATGCTCTTGGTACTTATTTTAAACCATATAATGCTTTATTAAGTTTGAAGACATGATTTGGATAAGCATGATTTTCAAAACCTGATGGTTGTTCTATAAAAACCTCTTCAGCAATAAGATCATTTAAAAAAGTACTTTTTATATTCATTTAATATAATTTGAAATCCATATAACAAGCAAAAATAAATAGTAATCTAATGACTTCTAATCTAGCTACTAATGCATATGTTTCATTAAAATCTATTCATTCTTCCTGATTATATTTTTTGACAACTAATCTTGCTTTATTTCTTACTATATTACCATTTTCATCTAATTTATTTCTAAAAATCTATTTAGTATTAATAATTTGATGGTCAATTGGTCTACTCACTAATATCCAAACATTATTTTTTTCAAATTAATTTAATTCTTCTTGCATAGCAATCAACTAATTAGGATCACTTTCAGCTTCTTTAATAGTTTTAGATTCTATTTGAGAAATAAAAGCTAAATAATCATGATTTTTTCTAAAAGTAGATCTAGTTCTTACACCTTGAGAGAGATCATCAATGATAAGATCTTTAGGATGATTGTGGATGTACCTCCATTCTTTAGGTAGATCGTGATGCATTTGGTTCATATCTTCTTCTTAGATTTCTTCATTATGATCAGATTTGTCCTTCAAGTTGAGCTTCTTTACTCTTTTTTCTAAGTTTTCTGCATTATCATCAAAAATATCTTTCTTTTTCGAAGATAAGTTGTAAGTTTCATCAAGATAATATGAATAGACTCTTTAACAACTAAGGTGTATTTGTTGAAGACTCTATATACTTTACTTGATGTAGAGTATCCAAGAAAGATACCCTCATCAGACTTAGCATCAAACTTTTTAAGGTTATCTTTTTCATTATTTAGAATAAAATATTTACGTCCAAAGATATAAAAATAACTAATATTGGATTTTCTTCCTTTCCAAAGTTTATAGAGAATTTTCTTGAGAATTGGATGAATCAAAATATGGTTTAAAATGTAGCAAGCAGTATTTATAGCTTCAATCCAAAAATCTTTTAGAAGTTTTTCTTCATATAATATAGTTCTAGCCATTTCATCTAAAGTTCTATTCTTTCTCTCAATAACATCATTTTGTTGGGATGTTCTTGAAGCTGAAAAACTATGTTCTATATCATTTTCATTATAAAATATTTTAAAATTTTGATTTTTAAATTCTATACTATGATCACTCTGAATTTTAACAATTATAGAGTTCTTTACATTTGAATTTTTTTTATAAAATTTTGAAAATATAGAAAATACTTAATCTTTATGTGCTAAAAATAAAATTCAAATAAAATGAGAAAAATCATCTGTGATTATAAATCCATACTTCTTTTCTCCTAGATTTGTAGTCCTAGTAGATCTGAATAAGTCCATATGAATCAATTCAAGTGGCCTAGTAGTTGAAATTATATTTTTGAATTTAAAACTTTTTTCAATTTATTTATCCAATTGATATGCATCACAAATGTGATTATTTTCAAAATTTAATTTAGGTAAGCCTTTAACTAAATTTTTTGTAATTAATTTTGATAAAGTATGTATGCTTGCATGACCTAACCTATGATGCCATAGCCAAATAGTTTCTTTGATCTTAGTATTTTTAGCAATAGGACATTGGTCACTCTTCATGGCTATCTCATCAAGATCAATCATATAAATATTACCACACTTATGTCCAATGAACTTGATACTATCATCAAAGGGACTAATGACTATATATAAAGATGATTCAAATACGACTTTAAAGCCTTTGTCATACAATTGACTTATACTTAACAAATTATGCTTTAAGCTATCAAGAAGTAAAACATTCTCAATAAAAATGAAAGGAGTGATTTTGATTTTACCAATTTTAATAATTTTCTCTTTACAGTTGTCTCTAAAGGTTACCACTCCTCCACTCTTTCTCTCAAGGGTGATGAATTGATACCTATCACCTATTATATGTCTTGAACAATCACTGTCTAGATATCAAGCTCTTTTATTCTCATTGGCTACAAGACATTCCTGCAAAATAGTCAAGTGGCTGATTTAGGTATCCAAGTCTTCTTGGGTCCTTTAGGGTTAACATTTATGGTTCCTTTGGACCCTAAATTTTCTTTACAATTTTTCCATCAGATTGTTTTATGTTGTATGCATATGCTTTGTATCCTACTTTATCATAACTAAAGCATGTGACATAAGAAGTGAAATGTGATGATAATAAATTAGAGTAAAAATTTTTTAAAAGCTTTTGTTTTTTCATAGGGTTAAAACCAATACCAGCCTTATCATAGATTGCCTTTTGGTTGTTTAAGATCATTTTCTATTTTTTAGAACTGCATATAAATTTATCAACAAATAGCTTTAGCTTTTGAATTTCCTTTCTTAATGAATCATTTTCTTCTACCAAGAGTTTGTTTCTTTGCAGGATTTTTTTTTTCTTTAAATAGTATCTCAGTCTTTATTTTTAAGCTCTTGTTCTTAATATTTATCTTTCGGTATTCATTCATTAAATCATGAAAAGCATCTTGTAGTTCCTCAAAAATAAAATCTGAGATAATTTCAGAGGTTACCTCATCATCTTGTGCCATGAGATACAAATTCACAACATTCTCATTTTCTTCATCGAAGTTGGATTCATCGCTGTCACTCCAAGTGACAACCATTGGTTTTTTCTTTATCTTCTTAAAATTCTTCTTTAAGTTGGGGCAGTCAGCTTTAAAGTATCCCAATTTTCCGCACTTATAGCACAATGGCTTCTCCCTATCCTTTTCTTTATCTTTGCTTGACTCACCTTTGACTGGTGACTTCTTCTTGAATCTTTGCCTTCTTCTCCTTATGAGGTTTTTAAATTTTCTCGTAATCAGGGCTATATCCTCATCCTCATCATCGTCTTCAGTAGACTCCTTTTCTTCTTCATCATATGTAGCAGATTTGAGGGTGATTGTCTTTTTCCTTTGACCATCATCTTCATTATGCTGCTTCATTACCAATTCATGTATCATTAGGCATCCAATCAGCTCTTCTAATGACAGTCTGTTCAAGTTTTTTGCCTCTTGTATTGCTGTGATCTTTGCTTTTCAAGATTTTTTTAAATCATTAATAATATCTGTGAAGTGTGTAAAAATTTTAGTGATTGATTTAGTAGGTTCTATTTTGAAAAGCTCATATTGGTGCACTAGCATGTTAATTTTTGATTCTTTTACTTAATTTATACCCCCATGAGTAACTTCAAGTCTATTCCAATTTTTTTTTATTAAGTTGTAAGTAAAAATTTGATTAAACTCATTTACATCTAAGGCACAATATTAAATATTCATAGCCTTGGCATTTAGCTGAATTGATCTTTTATCTTCTTCACTCCAATCTTTTTTAGGTTTGGGGATGCTAATGCCATTGACTATAATGGTAGGTGTGTGGGACCCATTGATTATGATACTACATATCATAATCAAGAGCTTGAATAAAGATTCTTATGTGAGCTTTTCAATATATATAATTTGTGTCATTGAAAAGTGATGGTCTATTAGTGGATTACCCTTCGATAAGTAAACCTTCCAATTGTGTTGCCATAATCTTTATCTCTTAATCGTTAGATCAATATTCTAGCTGAGAACCAAGCTCTAATACTACTTGTTGCCCAGCTAGACAACCCAAGAGGAGGAGAGGGGTTGAATTGGGCTATTAAAAATTTTTACGAATTTAAACAAGTGTGTGCAGTGCTGAAATATATATAAGTAGAAGGTGCAGTAAATTAAAAATCTGAAAGTAAATACAGAATAAGAGTAAGATCATACACATACAAATATAATAAATTTATAGTAGTTCGATGTCCTTCAAGCACCTATATCTACTCTTCAAGCGACTCCTTAGAAATTTTTACTATAATCGATCTGATTACGGCGTGCTTATTTTCACTGGGCTCACAAACTAACCTAATTGATTTTAACATAGGCCAACTAATTAAAACTTTTACAAGTCTTATCCCAAGGCTCTCCCAAACTAATCTAAGTTTGCTATAAATCAGCCCTTCAAGTTTCAGCTTCTGCTGAAATTTTTATAGCAAATATAGAGAAGAAATTCAGTACAACAAAAAAAAAATCCTGTAGCAGTTGATATATTATCATTGAAGCTCTCTTTTGAGGATGCTTTGAATATTAGCAATGAATGCTATTCCTTTTCCTTGAATGCACTCAGAAAAATCAAGAGAAAATTAGTTAGAAGTAGGTGGATTCTCTTGAAAGCTATTGAATACTCAAAGTGCTCTTTTTCTCATGAACAGTTCTCCCCACTAATTTTCTTGCACATCCTTTTATCTCTTAATCATTCCCTCCAAGCTCTGATAGATTTGAACTTAATTCTAACCATTTTTTATCATTAGAGGTAGAAAATAGCCATTAAAAAAAATTTTTGGATGAAAATAGGCTTCTACAGAATAAGTCGTTATGTCTGTCAGATGACATCGAGCTGGTTGGAACTGATTTTTGGGTTGGCTCCAACCGTGGTCCTTAAAAATCAATGTTCTATCCTACTGAGAAGCCAGCTCAGATCTTACTTTGAGCTGGCTCAAGCTGCATAACTCGAAATTCAACTTTCTGTTCACTGAGAGAGCCAACTCGAATTTGTCTTGAGCTGGCTCAAACTGCAAGCTTGAAAATACTTTTTTCTGTCGATCTGAGAGAGTCGGCTCGAATTTTATTTTAAGCTGGCTCGAGCTGTAGAATCCAAAAATCACTTCTCTATCACCCTGAGAGAGCCAGTTCGGATCCATTTTGAGCCGGCTTGATTACGTGCCAAGCCAAAGTATCAGGAGTGTTCCATACCAAAACTAGCTCAATTCTTGAGTGGGTCAGCTCTAAATCTTTAGAAGATTTTTCTTGTGCTGAAAGTTTTCAAAATCAATTTTATTTGACTCAATTATCTTCAATTATACTTGAAATCTTTCAATGATATTTTTTTCTCTACAAAAATATTCTTTGACATACTTGAAAAATATTAGTATCGAATTATGTTCTAACATTTTGTAATCATCAAAATCATTCCTGAGGACAACAACATACCTAGTGTTGGTGCAGAATTCCATCGAAGTCGGAGAAGCTGGAGCTGGGATGACCGCGGCCGCTGTCGGGACCTGCAAAGAAAGTCTAAACCGGAGTTAGGGGTGCTCCGACAAGACCCTCCGATGCTCAAGTCAGTACTCTGCTTCAACAGAAATGGAGTGCTCGAGCGAAAATTTTGGCAGAGTTTCGAGATAGAGTTACCAGCTTAGAGAAGAACGTGTCTGGGGGTTCCTTATTTATAGACGGAGGGTGTAACTAACCGACCGCGATGTCTGTAACCATCTGGTAGTGGACCGCTCAGAGCCACGTGGAGTTTGTTATGGAGAGTAGTGGCATTAAGGGTCGTTCAGGGCCACGTGAAGCTTGTTGCAGAGAGTGGAGTGGTGTCCATTGTCGGGACTTGCCAGAAGTGGTGGAACTGCATGAAATCCATTGCAGGGAGTGGAGCAGGAGGGCGGCTCTTGTCGTGACTCATCAGAGAGTGGTGGAGCTGCATGGAATCCGTTGCAGGGAGTGGAGCAGGAGGGCGGCTCTTGTCGTGACTTGTCAGAGAGTTCGGATCCGTCGGTTGGAGCTCGGTTGGGACATCTGATGGAGCGGAATGGCTCTCTATTGTTGGTCTGGGAGAAGCTCGGATGTCTCCGAAGCTGCTGACGAGTCTACTATTGTCGGGTAGCTTAGGCGCTGATACTACAGGTGGGAGTCACCTGCTGTAGAAGCTCGGATAGAGACATTCCGTTGGCGAAGCCTGGTAGGAATCCGATTGCTAGAGAAGTCCGTCTGGGATTCGTCCGATGTGGAAACTCGCCTGAAGATGATCCGTTGGGGAAGTTCGATTTTATGAAGGATCTAGTGGAGGGTCGGTTGGTGATGGACTTCGGATGGCGTTGGGGAGGTTCGACAGACATCGAAGGCGATCGATCGTTGTAGGAATCCAGTTGCTGGAGCCCGATCGTCGTAGAAGCTCATCCAATATCCAACCGCTATGGAAGTTCGATCGAAGTCTGGTTCTTGTAGAAGGCTGAAAGGAGATCGCTTATTGTAGAAGCTTGGTCGAAGGTCAATTGTCGTGAGAGCTCGGAGTAGCGACCTGGCCGATGAGTCCTGTCCCATTGTAGAAGCTCGATCGAAGATCGATTGTCGCGGGATCCGACTACGAAGAAGCTCGATTGAAGTCTACCTGTAATGAAAGTTCGGAAGGAATATGTTTACAGCAGAGGCTCGGATGGGATTTGCTTACAGTAGGGATCCGAGGTAGGCCGTCCACTGTAAGGGTTCGGAGTAGACTGCTCGCAGTAGAAGTTTGGGGCAGATCACTCATAGTGGAAGTTTGGAGTAGACCGCTCGCGGTAGAAGTTCGGCTATCACAGGAGCTCACTGGAATCCTGAAGGCGGTCGACCATCGTAGAAACGTGGAAGGAGCCTGGTTACTATAGAAATCTCGTTGTCGGGGAAGCTCGGATGCTGATGAAGTCCGAAAGAAGTTCGGGGGTAGTCGATTGCTGTAGAAGGATGGCTAACAGCGAGGCTCAGAGGGCCTTTGGGGTGGCCCGATGGGTGAACACTGAGGCCCATCGTCGAAGAAGTCCGGACGGCCGAGGGAGTTCGGAAAGGCGTCACGTACAAGGTCGGGAGCCGAAAAAGCCCCGAAGGATCAGTCCTCTGTAGACTTCGATCGGGGGGGCACTTTATACCCAACACCTAGCTATTGGCTTGGTGAGTGGATCCACTGCCATTTGATGTGTGAAAATATACCGTATAGCTACTTCCTTTTGTGCTATAATATCTCTCACAAAATTATACTTGATATCTATATATTTGGTTCTATAGTAATATTTGGGATCCTTTGTATGGGCTATTGCTATCTGACTATCATAGTGCATTATCACTAGTCTCTTATTATCTCTTAACATTCCTAAATATAATAGAAATCTTCTTAATCAAATAGCTTCTTGCATTATTGCTGAAACTGCCATAAATTTAGCTTCTATTATGGACAAGGCTATACAGATTTATTTCTTGCTACTCCATAATATGGTGCTATTATTTAGTAAGAACACATATCCAGATATCGATTTGCATTCATCTATATCTTCTCCCCAATCAGTATCAATATAACCTTGTAAATACAAATTAGATCTTTGATAGCAAAGAAAATAATTTGCAGTGCCTGTTAAATACCTTAAAATCCTTTTAATAGCTCTCTAACGCCCTTGTCCCAAATTTGATTAATGCCGACTAACCAAGCCCATGACATAATAAATGTCCAGCCTTGTACACATCATAGCATGTATTGAACTTCCAATCGTACTTGAATATGATATTTTAGATATTATTTTCTTTTCTTGTGGAGTTTTGGGATACATTTCAAGACTCAAGCACTCTCCTTTTGCTACAGGAGTGTCAATAAGATTACAATCTTTCATATTAAAATATTCAAGAATCTTCCTAATATATAACTCTTATGAAAGAGCAAGGAGTTTTTTTGAATAATCTCAATATATTTTCACATCGAGAATGTAATCTGCCTCATCAATATTTTTTATTTCAAAATTTAAGGATAACCACTTCTATATAGTAAGGATAAAATCTTTATCATTTCTAGCCAATAAGATATCATCAATATATAATGACATTATTATAAACTTCTTCATGGATCATTTGACATATACATAGCAATCCTCATCAATCATTTTAAAATCATAAGAAATTATTGCTTGATTAAATCTCAAATATCACTGTCTAGATAATTATTTTAAGCCATATATAGAATGCTGTAATTTGCATACTTTACTCTCTTAGCTTTTAATAATGAAACCCACTGGCTGTTCTATGTAGATTTCTTTATCTAGTTCCCATTTAAGAATGCTATTTTGACATTCATTTGATATAGCTCTAAATCCAGTTGAGCTATAATGGCTAGAATTAAGAGAATTAAGGAAAACATTATAACTGAAGAAAAAATTTCCTCAAAGTCTATAACCTCTTGTTATGTATAACCTTTTGCTACAAGACGAGCCTTATACCAGTCAATGGTTTTATCAACCTTGTGCTTGATCTTGAGAACTTATTTATTCCTAATTGCTTTGCACTCAGGTGGAAGGTCTATAAGTTTTCGAACTTGATTTGCCTTCATAGACTCCATTTCTTCTTCCAATGCTTTCTTCCATTATTTTTTTATAGGGCAAGATAAAATCTCATGAATTATTCTAGGTTGATCACTATCTTGTGGAGTGATTAATAAAGCTTCACATTCAATTTTAAAACAATGGAGGGGTATCCTCTCATAATTGCTTTTTGCAATTCAAATTCTTGTAAAATAAATTCACTTATTCTACCACTCCTGCTCAATTCTTAAGGCCAAGACATCTCTTCTTGTGTTCCAATCTGTCAAAGATCAATATTATCTAATTCCTCCATTTCATATAAAAGAGTATTTCTATCTATCTCATACTTACTTGAAAAATCATTCTTAAGGAAAGTGACATCCCGTGATTTAATGTCAGTCACATTTCCATCTGCATATTCACCTAAGAATATATAATCTTTGGAGTATTCTGAGTATCTAATTAAAAATGCATTTCTTTTCTTTTGGATCTAACTTTCTATATTGATCAGAAGGATCATGAACATAGGCAACAGACCCCCAAGATCTTAAATGACTTAGGTTAGGTTTGCTGCTCGTCCATAGTCATAAGGTATGGAAGTGATTGATTTCGAGGATACACAATTAAGTATATAGACAGTAGTCACCAATGCATCTCCCCAATAGGAGATTAGTAGGTTTGCTTGTGCTATCATAGATCCAATCATTTTCGAAAAAATTCTATTCCTTCTCTCGATAACTCCATTTTGCTGAGGGGTGCCAGAACTAGTCGATTGTCTCATAGTTCCTTTATCATTACATAACTCCTAAAATTATCTAGATAAATATTCATGTCCTCAATCAGTTCTTAAGATCCTTATTTTTTTTTCTAACTGATTTTCTATTTTATTCATATACAGTCTAAAGTACTCTAGTGCTTCAGACTTATGAGAAATCGATAGACATGACTATAATGCATGAAATCACCCATAAATGTAATGAAATATGAAGTCCCTCATCTTATTCTTACACTTATTAGACCATAGATGTCGGAATGCATCACTAACAATAAAAAATCAGCTCTAGTTGCTTTACTAAATGATTTTTTAGTTGTTTTTTTAGCTAAATAATGCTTACAAATGGGCATTTTCACTTTGAAGAGTGACCTCAATAGGCATTCTCTTACTAATCTATTCATTTAATCTTGCCTTGTGATCTAATCTAACATGCCAAATAGTCATATTCACATTACTATTACTAGTAGAGGCATGTAATGAAAAATAACCATTATCATAATCACATATATAGTATTCAATACCCATGATAATAAAGTCATTCATTATATAATCAAAATCATAATAAATAATATCATTAAACAAGTTCACACCATTAGATCTGAAGTTCAAACTGAAATCTAAACATTGAAGAATAACTACAGAGATTAAGTTTCGTCGAATCTCGGGTGTATATAGGACATCATGTAAAAGAAAAGATTGGCCATTATGCAAATCTAATTTGCAAGTACCAATGCCTTTGACCTTAAATTTAGCATTGTTTTCCGCATAAATCCATCTTGCTCTAGCTAGAATTCGATGATACTCCATAAACGCTCCTCGATCTCTAGCTATATGGTCTGTGATTTTTGAGTCTACAATCTATAAAGGATAAGAGTCAGTAAGCAATACTTAGCTAAAAATATATATATCACATCGAGAAGTAAGATTAGGTCTTGTCTTCTTTTGCTCGAAGCATCCATGAGCAAAGTGACCCAATGTGCCATAAATGTAACACTTCATCTTGGCCTTATCTTTCTTTCTCCCAAATAATTTACTTTCTTCTTATGTTGGTCTTGTTCTTCTTAGGTGTAGGTCTACCTTCCTTTCACTTCTCTTTTCTATTCCAGTATCTTTTGCATTTAGAGTCTAAAGCCTTTTGGGAGGTTGACTCAGCCACGAAGGCCTATTTAGGAAGCCTCACCACTATAAGATGCTCATCTTCAAGTTCTACATGGCGAGCAATATCAGTGAAGATCTTGATGTTTTTGTTATAGAATAGATTGACCTTCATATACTTTGAGTTATCAGGAAGGAAATGGATTATAATTTGTATTTGCTGCTCATTGGAGAGAAAATGGCCAACTGACTTCCACTCAGTAATCATATTTGACATCTCCCTTAGGTGTTGTTAAATTGTATGATTGAGGTGCTTTTTGTAAGTATCAAACTTGATTGTTAGCTACCTTAGTTTGGTCACCGAAGTGCATACCAAACTTTTCAAGCTCGGTATGCCTCTTGGCCTCTCCTACTCTAAGTAGAATTACCCTCAATAGGATCTATCATTTCATGGTATATAGCCTCTAAAACTTCTTGTTCCTTAAGCACATATTGGATTTTCACATGTCAAATATTATAATTATCACCATTTAGCTTTTCACCTTTATTCATATCAGCAATAATATTTTTTGATGCTATAAAAAATAGAGTACAAAGAGACATACATATATAATGTCAATATCTAAACACAACACATATTTGATTTTATTAATAATATAGAATAAATCTATGATAATTTAACATAAGGCACAAAGTCGAAAGTTCACTATATTTTCAATCATCGTCCATTATCCTAATGTTCAATTATCACAAACTTAGTCTCATTGTAGCAAAATATCCATTCTAGATGAAAAATATTATAAGTATTCAAATCATCTAGAACTCCCACTTGAAATAAGCATACACCAAAATTAATAATAAATACAACATATATGTTCAAATTTAAAGTTATATACCAAATAATAGATAAAAATTTTATATATAAAAAAAAACAACATCCATCTATTTACAAATCAAATGTGCATTATAACAGTAAATAAAATATTTATAATAAACACATTACTAATAAAAAGAACTAATGATGAAAGTATCAAATTCTTCTAGAGATAAACTCATCAATTTCTCTAAAGACACACTTAGGTATCACTTTTGATAGGTATGAAGTGCCTAAGTCAACATACTGGTGATGGCAAAAAATAGGGCTTAATGAGAGGGCTACTAATTTGGTGATGTTTCTTATTACATAGTCTTCCACAAAAGTTTTTATTAACCAAAAATATATTTTTATATGGTTTAAGTGACCCCCAAAAATGATCTAATAAATATTGCCAAAGGTTCGATAGAGTAGTTTGTAATGCTAAAAATCTTTAATGCTCATTTATAATAAATCTCGCAAATATAATATTTTGTATCTTTTTATTGACTATTCTGATATGCTCAATTATGTTAATATTGGATTCTATCCTATATTCATTCAATTATCTCATCATTTTTCTAACTCGTACCCGCTGCTTTAATATTCTTATAGCTATAGAGCATCTACAAAGAATTATCATTTTTTCTATAATAAATAAAAAAATAAAATATTAGAAAAAAATGATATAGACATCCAAAAATCAAGATACAAGACTAGATACGAAGTCTTTGCTATTCTACTTCTATTATCTTTAAGAATCTTTATATATATATATATTATTAAAAAACATGACACTAGTTTGGCTAAGTGGTCAAAGGTGCTGATTTTGGGCTCTAATCTTGAAGAGCGTGGGTTCAAATCCCACTATCACACTACCATCTTCTTGATATAATTTTTTTAATCTATAGTATAAAATTATGTGCAACCAACCAATTAATCATAAAAATTATTCACTAATCAGTTATTAACACACTAAATCATGCTAGAAAACAACCTAAATACACTAAATCATGCCAGAAAATAACCTAAATTTCTTTGATACCAATGACACGAAGATACTAACTCTTCATAGTATAAGAGCCTATGAGAAACAATGGAGTAATGGAGAAGGACTCTTAAATTCTTGGAAAGGAGGAGAGTTGTCTTTTGTTCTATTTTTTTTTCTTTAGAATGTATATCCAATTTGTCTTGCAGTTTTTTGCTTCTTTTAAATGGGATTGGATGGTTACTTTTAGTAACCATCAAAAACTACTGCATCATGGGCGTTCGTCTCATATACTAATAAGAGAAAAAAGAGGCAAGAAGAGAACAACTGATCATCTCCGCATCTGATGATCTAAAACACAAGCTCCTCCTACCAATCTTGATTGATAGTGTTATGAAAGGAGGTTTGAGGCTTACTGCACCTTTTGCTTTCCAAACATATATATTCCATTTAATCAAAAATAAATTACTTCATCATTTCTGCATCTGATGATATAAAACACAACCTCCTCCTACTAATCTTTATTGCTAGTGTTATGAAAGGAGGTTTGAGGCTTACTGCACCTTTTGCTTTCCAAACATATATATTCCATTTAATCAGGAATAAATTACTTCATCCATGTTGGATGAAGTAATTTATTTCATAATAATGTAGAATAGGAGTAAGTAAACTCATTTACTTTAGATTAACTTATTATGCTTCCAATTGCAAGTTGGGGCTGGATTCTATTTCTCATATGCCTTCATTCAGGACCAAAGGTTCTAGTTCGATGTTGGATCATGTGTCTTCAAGTAGTGGATCTTAAAAAACAATGACGACAGAAGGTTTCATTTGATTTTGAGTGGCAATGAGGATCCACCCTCCCTACTCTGAATGGTTTGTTGGGATAGGAAAGAGGTCTTAAGCCTTGGTTGCCGGTGGAGAATTGCGTATCATCTCACTAGGAAACTCAAGCAATCACAATAGTAGAAGTGAGTCAATTGCGTAATAGCTACACCAACTCTATCAAGTTCAACTCTTAGGAATCGAAGAAGAACGACCAACGATAATGGTGGTCCTTGGTCAATTAGCTTCAGGGTGCCACCCCTCGCCAGCATTTATTTCAAAGGAACTCAGACTAAGACGAAAGGTATCTATGGACTTTCTGGTCTTGGGTTGTGTTAACAATGTTTTTAGCTTTCGACACCAATTCGAGGTGCATATGCTATAAGTTTAGATGGCTAAGTTGGTTAGCTAGCTCCTAGTATTGGAACCATGATTGTCACACCCTAAATCCTGCATCTAGATTGGACACGTGATGGCCGTATACTTCTTAGAACAAGATCTTAAAGAATATGTTAGATCTGTCTTTTTATCAGTTCATTAATCTAACTCAGATAGTGATAAAAGCAAATTCAATAATTTTTATTCAATAAAAAGATAAATTTTTCAAGACTAATAAAAAATAGAACAAAGATCCAAAATAATTTTTATTTAAAAATAATTAAAAAAATAATACCTAAATCCTTATGCTTCTCATTGGTCAATCCCAAGCCTTATAGGATCTTTTAAATCTAAAATAAAAAAATAAAAAAGAGAAAGTGAGCTTTACGAGCTCAGTAAGTTACTAATATCTCTGAGGAATGAAGCATAATTAATTTTCAAAATATAACAATTCAATAGTAATCTATATCAATAAATCTTTTCTTCAAAATATGGTATACATATCAGTAAAATCTAAAAATCTTCTCTTAGTCTTTGATAACTATGGCCATGATCTGCCCCATGACTATAAGGACCCATATTTTTTTGCATGAATCTTGAAGCCAAACCAAAAATAAAAAAATTCAAAAATAACAGAAGAGCACTCCTGATGGAGTCTGTCTTCTCTCTTCGAATTCGAGTGGATTGGAATTCTAAAGCTCACCAAAGCCCTATATCCCATCTATAAAATTTTTCTCCTCCCCTTCAACATGAATCACCCCTCAGCTGCGAGCAATTGCTGGAGAAAATCAGTCAGATTCCTTTGGTTCTCCGAAGATTTTGCTCCATGATTCACCATTGACCCACTATCGAAGTCGAGGTAAGAGAGTCTCGACTCCATCTTTATCTTCTCCCCATCCCTTAGCTATCACCGGCAACCAGTTTATGTTTGATAAGTTGCCAAATTTTCTTTGAAGTCGAGATCCCCTATTTCATCTTTCTTCTCTATTCTGTCAACCACTGCTAGCATGATTGATGTCAGACGGTGTTCAGGGCCACATCAAGTCCCCCCCATTGGATGGTGTGGGGCTGGCTGCTGGACATCTAGCTTGTGGCCATGTTTAGGGAAGAGATAAGGAAGGTGGCATCCCTTGTTTTGAAGAAAATAACCCCTCTTTTCTCTCCTCTCTCTTCTTATTTTCTCTCTTCCCTAGCTTTTTCTGTCCTCTATTTTTTTCTTTTTCTCTCTAGATGATCTAAGAAGATTGGGTGAAAGGAGATTCATAAGACTAGTATTGAACCCGTGATGACCCTAGTAGAGGGTCCAGGACCGATATTAGTCTTCACTCTGATTTTCATGGAACACCCATCATTGGCAATATTTATTTTGAATATGTTAAGTTCTTGCTTCTTGATCTACTAGTCAAGTCATCTGAACTTGATCCACCCAAATTGCCAGATATCATTATTTGAATGTATCCTTTGCCTTTCATAAGTTTTCCACCACGATCATGATCGATTTATGATCTCTCCTGATTATCGATTTTGACTATATATGGTTGCAATCAAATCAAATGAGGATGTTGAGCGAGGACATTGACGCTCCAACCCTAAATCAAGGTAGATCCTAAATACTTATTTCTTAATTAGTCATGTTCTAGATAGATTCGAGAAATTTAGGATTAAGAGTAAATCAAAAATTTAATAATAATTTAATAATAATTTATTATTTATTATACTAATAGTTGATCGAGGATGAGATGGAATCATAGTGATTGATTTGACATGCTAGGTAGGGACTGACAGATGCTATAATTGAATTTGATTAATAATAGAGATAAGAATCTTTGTACATATTTATCATTATATATGCTATTTTTATCATTATAATTATATTGTTAGTTTTGCATCATTAGATTCATGTTGATGGATTTGTTATATTTGAGATACTATTATTTTTAGTATGATTTTTTAGTACATTATGTGTAGACTATATATGTGTATCAGTAATTGAAGGTATGATTATATAGGTATAATATACTTATCTTGATCATACTGTCAGCTGAAATTAATTTAATAAAATAAATATATAATAATCGAATAAAAAGAATATAGTTTGGACTAATCTCCTCATGTAGAATAGCCTCCATGGGCTTATCATGAAAATTTGATTCGATAAAGATCGAGGAACAGTCGGTCAAGAGCTTCCACCTAAAAATTTGATCCAAAAAAGATCATAAAAATTTGATCCTAGAAAGATCATAAAAATTTGATCCAATAAAGATTATGAAAATTTGATTTAATAGAGATTAAGACATGATCTTGGTTAGTCCAAATTTGAAAAGAAAAAGATTAAGAAATCTGAAATTGTGATAAGAGGAATAAATGATAAAACATGAAACTAATGCCGAATAAAAGGATTCACTTATTGACATATAGTGACATATCTCTTTTGATACGTGATATGATAGGATTCACTTATTGATTATATGATTATTATAGTTATTCTAGATACGTGATATAAGATTTCATGCTTGATGCTTATTGCTATTTTCAAATTATATTATAATATTGGTGTGGATGTGCAGAGATTCTTAATGGACTGTGAAGCTCACTCTCCTCCCTTTCTTTTTTTTTTTTCAAAGTACAGGATGCTTGTACTTGGCTAAGGTTGGGATCTCAATTCCAAAGAAATGATTAAATAGAGTATCATCGGTAACAGTTGGATGATCGAGTTTTGTAAATTGTATTAATATTTGATATTTGTAATTATGAAATATTTATTATGAATTGAGATCAATAGTATTCATGGGATCTTGAAGTTATAATGAATTACAAAGTCTTACATATTCTTTAAGATCTTTATCCTAAGAAATATGTGGCCATCACTTATCCGATCCGGATGCTGGATTTGAGGTGTGACAGTGATAAGGTCCGAAAAAGACTAGCCCTTGAAAAATAAATACACGATGCATCGACATATACCAGTGATCAGCCATGACTGGCTAGGCTCCAAAAAAAATGAATGCTAATTCACATGACTATGAATAATCCTGTGACAAGATAAAGAGACTATTTTTGAAACATATATATGTGACACATCAGTGTATGCCAGCAATCAACCCCAATTGATCAGGTCTGAAAGAACTAGCTCTACCAATGATCAATCTTGATTGGCTAGGTTCAGAAAAAATATATTTCTAACATATGGCCAACGATCAGTTCCGTTGGCTAGATCCAAATCATAATCAACTAGAGAGTTTTTCATAAATTTATAATATCCAGTATGAACATAAATATTTTCAAAACTTATTTCTTTGATCTCATAAACATACTTATACCCATATTAGTAGCAACCAATTTTTTTTATTTTGTGAACAAGAAAAAAAATTTTATTTAAATTTTATGCAAGATAATGTCATGCAACTAGGACTGCAAACGAGTCGAGCTGCTCGTGAGCTACTCAAACTTGATTTGAGTTTGAGCTGGACTCGACTCGGTTATTATCGAGCTCGAGTCGAGCTCGAATAGCTTTTCAAGCCAAGCTCAAATAGTTACATACTTGACTCAAAAGCTCGCAAGCCTACTCAAATATATATATATATATATATATATATATAATATTTAATAATATTATTTTTATTTATAATATATATTAATATATATATTATTAATTGGCTAAAGCTCGATTTCAAGCTCGAATTCAAGCTCGAGTATAGCTCAGTTGATATTCGAGTCGAGTCGAGTTGATCTCAAGCTTTGCCTATTTTTTATCGAGCCGAGCTCGAACTTGAGATATTAAAGCTCGATCGATCTCGAGCTGACTTTTGAGCTTGAGTATTTTGAGTCAAATTGAACTCGAGTTTCTAGCGACTCAACTCGACATGGCTCGATTGCACCCCTACATGCCACAACAAAAATAAAGAAAGTTTTGCGATCATGTTAGAGTACCATTATGCTTAATCTAAGGTTTTTGAATTTTCTTTCATGCATATCTTCTAAACTTCTAATTTTAATATTCAATATTTTTATTTATATAAAATTTTTAGTTTTTGAAAGATATTTTAAGAAAATCTCAGAGATAAAAGAAAACTTATTGACAATCAAATCCCAAAGTGGTATGTGACTCGATCCCTATATTTGACACTCTTTTGGTGATGAAGGCATTGATCAAACAAGTTAACAAGGCTATTAGCCTTCAACTGAGGAAAATTGGACAAAAAGGGAAAGAGAATATTAGTCTAGCTCCAGTCTAGGTCAAGGTTTGGATTGATTCACAAATTAGGTCTATACGGTTTATGTTGATCTAAACTCAGTCGGATTGGAGTTTGATTCACAAGATGGATTTGAGACGTTGAATCCATCTCCCTCTCTCTTCTCTTTACTCTCTTTCCTCTCTCTTTTCTTTCCTTTTCTCTCTTTGGCTGAAACAAAGCCCTCTCATGACTCTTGAAAACCCTGGAAGGGAGGGGGGGTGGCCCAACACGAGTGCAATCAGGATGGTTGAAGAGGAAGGGGGGGAGTGGTGGCACAGTCGGTAGCAGCTAGGGATGGTGGTCCGACTACGCATAAAGGAGCCGAGAGAGGAAAAAGGGGTGTCATCCCTTGCTGCTATGACAGTGGCACCCTAAGCCAAAAGAAAGAAAGAAAGGGGGGGAGGGCTTTACCGATGGCAGCAGCGACAGTGACAAGCCACAGGACAATCTCTGATAGAAAGGAACCGATCAAATGCAGAATAGAAGGAAAATAATAGGAGGAGAATCGATGGCTTTTGGAGAGAAAAGGAGTTTCGGGAGTGGTGGTGATTGGCTATGGCAGCTCGGTGGCTGCTAGAGGTAAGGAAGAAAGGAGAGTAAAAAGTCTTTGGTGCAGAAATCAATCAAAGGGGGGGTTTAAATCGATGGTCATAGAAGGGATAAGTCCAACCTAATGTCAGGCATTCATCGGTTGTACTGACCCCAACTGCCACCAGCCGTTCCATTGGGCCACGATGCTCGCATCGGCCACCATTAGGTGGCCTCATCCCTTACAACGAATAATCGAAGTAGGGAATCATGATTTCTCCTGTTCTGATCTTTTTTTTAAAAAAAATCTTTAAATTGAAGTGGATATTGCTTGCCAACTTCAACCCAATGCAGGCTCAATCGAGTCAGGCTTTACATTCTTTCCTCCTTAAAAAAAAATTCGATCTTGAAATTTGAGAAATCTGGACCTTTCAAAGATAAAATTGAATATATGATCATACCACTCAAATATCTATGAGCAATCCAATCACTTAGATCATTTACAATCCTGATGCACATTTCTATCCCATGCAATCTAATCTCTATGCTAGCTCCAGAATTTTACTCTTTAAGTAACATACAAGCCAAGGTCTTATTTTTCTTTGATTAAAGTTAGTGCAAAAACTGGATTTAGATCAATTATTATAAGAAGCTTTCTATTTAAGATTAAGATATAGACTAATATGATCAGCACTTACAAGTCTAAGATTGAAATCATCATCCTGATACGAATGTACATTTCTTCAAGATTAAGTTGGGATCAATTTGATGCAAAAATATCATAGTAAGATCGATTATTAAAATTAATAGTATTTGGAATAAAGCTTTAAAAAGATTCAGCCCAAATAATATGGTGGAGTTTTGATCCCATAAAAAATAATGACCAATTTTGATTAGAGTCTAATCATTTGATGGTTGAGAAGGTGATCATAATTATATAGTGATAGCTTAGATAACAAGATTCTATCATAAAGTATGAAAACGATCAACATTGAATCATAAAAATAAGTCTGAAAAAATAAGGTAC
The DNA here is from genome assembly GCF_000442705.2 of Elaeis guineensis. Taxonomy (NCBI): domain Eukaryota; kingdom Viridiplantae; phylum Streptophyta; class Magnoliopsida; order Arecales; family Arecaceae; genus Elaeis; species Elaeis guineensis. The sequence goes on along the minus strand of NC_026002.2, from coordinate 79,826,036 downwards.
TTGATAGTATGATTTCTATATTGAAGTTGAGATTATAAGGAGAGACTGAACAATGCATGATTAACAAATTAGATCAAATTGAATTTGTAATCAAGTAGAACTAGGCATGAGTTGCTCAAGGTTCTCCTTAGTATAGCCCACAATTGTTGAACCTATCCAAGAGAATAATATACCCACATCATGATTAGCCTAAGAATCAAATTCTCTTTTATTAAAAAATCAAATCTTCCATCATCAAATATTTCTAACCACAGACAATATTTTCTACTAGCTTTTAAATGGTTCAAGCCACTACACTTCTATTGTGCAATTTTGATCAACATTCTCTAAAATTTCTTAACCATCCCAAATCAAAATTTTTTTATAAAATCCAAGCAAAGATTTTGTTCTTTTTCTGAGTATATAAACTCTAATTAACCCTCAAGGTCCAAGCAAAAATTTTGTTCTTTTTCTGAGTATATAAACTCTAATTAACCCTCAAGGTAATTGCCATAAAATTATTATATTCCAAATCCGATTTGAGCTAGATCAACTCAAGATTACCTCAATAATTTAATCAATTAATTCAAAATCAAGCTCTCTCCTTCAAGAATGTTAATTCTATGCCCAAATTAACCTTTTTATAGACATACTTGATCCACTAGAATCTTCTTTTCCTAGTTAAACCTTAAGCTTTTCGCCTTTCTTCTTCTTTTAGATCAAACCCATTTAAGCCTTTCAAAATCATTTCATAAACTTTTGCTAACAGTCATGACGCTGATAGAAAACCCATGATCAACCTATAAATCTAATATTTGACTTCTAAATGATTTTATAAAAGTCTAGAAACTTGGTTTCACCAAGATATAGGCTCTTATAATTTCACCACAAGATTAATTTCACCGATCAGAAAAATACGTCTATTTCCAATATCACTAGGATAATAATGAAACTAATTTACTTTAACTTAGAGAATCCACTCAAGACATTAGGTAAAAAAATTATTTATAATAATTATTCATCCTTTTTAATTACCTTGATTTCATTTTATTTTCTTGACAAAAGAATTGAATTCTTCAAATTTCTCATAAATTCTAAATCACAACCAAAATCTGCTTTTTTTAATAAGTTAACATGAGATTTCTCTAGCATTTCAAAAATGGTGATGCAAGATCCATGATCCATTCATAAACTTGATTTTTAACTTCAAAAGTAATTTGGACAAAAATCTAGTAATCTAGTTTAAGGGTTCATTAGAAACTCCACCATGATATAGACTACGCTTTCACAATGAGATCAATTTCACTAATTTCAAATCACATCTATAATTTGCTATATTTTTTTTTATAACTCAATCCACCATACTTCTGCCGCACAAGTTTGATAATTATTCTCCAAAATTCTTTAATGATCCCTGATTAAAAAAAATTATAAAGTCTAAGCAAAGACTTTTATCTTACTTTCTAAGTGTACTAGATCATAGTTAACCCTCGAAATAATTTTTATATTGTACCATTTTATGATTAAGTTATTAAATTCTAAATCTGATTTGAGGTAAGCCAACTCTAAACAAGTAAACGTAACAATTCACAATCAACTTTTTACTTTTGAGAAAGTCAACTCTGCATTCCAATGAGTCAAAAGTTTCAAATTTAACTCACTTCTGTGCATGATAAATCTTCTAGAATTATAAACTCATTTAAGCTTCTCAAAATCTCTCTCTCTATATATATATATTTTAAAAATCAACATAAAATTTCACAGGCACTTCAATAATGGTTGTACAAGATCCATGATTATCTTATAAATCCAATTTTTAACTTCAATACAAAAATCTAGCAATCTAGTTCTAAGATTTAATAGAAACTCCAAGACATAAGCTCTTACATTTTCACCACAAGATCAATTCCACCAATGAGAAAAATACTTCTATTAGTAATATGATCTTGTAAATCTATTAGAGGATCGTAATTAGAGAGAACAGTCAACTTAAACTTACAGGGTCTATTGTACATATCAAGAAGTTATTAAAGATAATTATTCATGCTTTATATTAACTTCATTCCATTTCAACTTTCTCAACAAGAGAAGTGAATTCTTCCAATTCCCACCAATTTCCAAATCACATCCAAAATCTGTTACTTTGTTTTGGGTAATCCATAATATCTTTCAATCAAATTGCTAACACACTCCACCATCATATCAAGATTAAATTTCCAAAATAAGTTAAATACTAACATAAAATAATACAACTCAAAATATACCCCTATATATTAATTGTTTAGCCCTTGATTACATTCCTCTTGAACTAGGCTTTTTGCACTTAACTAGAATTTTAACAATGTAAGCCTTCGATGCTTATCCCAAGCAAAGTCCTTATATCCACAAAATATAGACATTATAAGGCAATTCATTGGACATCTTGTTAGTAATCTAAAGTTTAAGATCTTGAACCCAAGCTCTAATACCACACCATCACACTCTGAATTCAGCATCCAAATCGGACACGTGATGGCCACATAATTCTTAGGACAAGACTCTAAAGAATATGCCAGATCTATCTTTTTATCAGTTCATCAATCCAACTCAGGCAATGGTAAAAATAAATCTAATAATTTTTATTCAATAGACAGATAAATTTTTTAATACTAATAAGAAATAAAACAAAGATCCAAAATAATTTTTATTCAAAAATAATTAAGCAAATAACACCTAAATCCTTATGCTTCTCACTAATCGATCCCAAGCCCTATAGCATCTTTTGAATTTAAAATAAAAAAAAAATAAGAAAAAAGAAGTGAGCTTTATAGGCTCAGTAAGTTACCAATGCCTCAGAAGGATCAAGCATAATAAATTTTCAAAATGTAATAATTTAATAGTAATCTATACCAAAAAAATTTTGCTTCAAAATATGTCATACATATCAGTAAAATCTAAAAATCTTCTCTTAGTCTTTGGCAAGTATGATCACAATCAGCCCTGTGACAAGGCTCGAAAAAGACTAGCCTTTGAAAAACAAACACGCAATGCATCGACGTGTGCTAATAATCAACCCCGACTAGCTAGGCCTTAAGAAAACTAGCTCTAATTTATATGACCGCGATTAGCCCTATGATAAGGCAAAGTGACTAGTTTTGAAATATATACATACGATGCATCAGTGGGTGTTGGTGATCAACCCTGACTGGCCAAGTCCGAAAGAACTAGCTCTGTCAGTGATCTGCCTTAACGGACTCGATCTGAAAGAAATATATTTCTGATGTGTAGTCAACGATTAATTTCGTTGGCTAAACTTGAATCATAGTCAACTAGAGAGTTTTTCATAAATTTACAACATCTAATATGAACATAAATATTTTCAAAAGTTATTTCTCTGATCTCATAAACATACTTATGCCTATATTAGTATCAACCAATTTTTTATATTTTGTAAACAAGAAAAAAATTTTCATTTAAATTTTGTGCAAGCATAATATCATGCAATAATAAAAACATAGGAAGTTTTGCGATCATGTCAGAGTACCATTATGCTTGATCCAAGATTTTTGAATTTCCTTTAATACATATCTTCTAAACTTCTAGTTTCCAATATTCAGCCTTTTTATTTATATAAAACTTTTAGTTTTTGAAAGATACTTTAAGAAAATCTCAATGATATAGGAAACTTACTGATAATCAAACCCAAAAGTGGCACAACGACTTGATCCCTAGATTTGGCACTCTTCTGACGATGAAGGCATTGATCAAACAAGTTAATAAGATCATTTGCCTTCAATTGAGAAAAATTGAGCGAAAAGAAAAAGAGAATCTCAATTTGGCTCTGGTCTAGGTCAGGGTTTGGGTTGTTTCATAAGTCAAGTCTATACAGTTTGAGTTGGTCTAAACTCAATCAGATTAGAGTTTGATTCACAAGGTAGATTCGAGAGGTCGAATCCATCTCCCTCTCTCTTCTCTTTCCTCTCTCTTTCTCTCACTTCTTTCTTCTCTTTTCTCTATCTTTCTCTCTCTTCTCTTTTCTTTCCTCTCTCTAGTTGAAACAGAACCCTCCCATGGCTCTTGAAAACCTAGGAAGGGAGGGGGGTGGTGGCCCAACACGGGTGCAACTGGGATGACTGAAGGGGAAGGGGGGAGTGGTGTCATGACCGATAGTGACCGGAGATGGTGGTCTGGCCACATAGAGGGGAGCCAAGAGAGAGAAAAGGGGTGCTATCCCTTGCTGCCATGGCAATGGCACCCCAAGCCAAAAGAAGGAAAGGAAGGAGGGAAGGGCTTTACCGACGGTGGCACTGATGGTGACGGATCATGAAGGCGATAGAGAACTCTGATAGAAAGGAGCCAATCAAACTTAGAATAAAAGAAAAATAATAAGAGGAGAATCGATGGCTTTTGGAGAGAAAAAAGATTTCGAGGATGGCGGTGATTGGCTATGGTGGCTCGATGGCTATCGAAGATGAGGAAGAAAGGAGGGTAAGAAGGTTTCGGTGAAAAACTCAACTAGAGGGGGGTTTAAATCAATGATCATGGTAGGGATAAGTCTAGCCTAATGCTAGTCATTCATTGGTTGCACTAGCCTACAGCTGTCGTAGCTGTTCCATCAACCCGCAACACTCACACTGGCCACCATTAAGTGGCCTGATCCCTTAAAACAAACGATTGAAGCAGGGGATCATGATTTCCCCTATTCTGATCTCTCTTTTTTTTTTTTTTGAAATCTTTAAACTAAAGCCGGCATTGCTTGCCAACTTTAGCTTAAAGCAGGCCCAATCAGACCGAGCTTTACAATGATGGCCAGCCTTTATACCAGTGACTAGTGCTATTAAGATGGCTGTGTTATTGGATCTGGTTATATTACGTAGCCACAGCGGCTAGCACATTACTACCTTCACTAGAGCAAAGAAGGGGTGCCTTTTCGTATTGATTGTCTAAGCCACTGGTTATGGGACATATCATTGGCTTGGGCCTATCGGGTTTTGGTGGATGTTTGTTTACTGAAAACACAGGGAACGATATGTTCTTTTTGTGGCTGGATCGGGTACCTAAGGGTATGTTTTTAATAGATAAATATGATAAAAAATTGATCAACTTTTTTATTGACCATCTTACCCATATAGTTATATTTCTCTTAGGTAAGTTATTTTTCTATAAATTTTATTTATTTATAAAATAAAGAAAAAGCCTTATCTATCTAGAAGATGGGGTAATCATTCTCCCATTAACCAAAATTTTTTTTATTTTATATCCAATATACCCCTAATCCTATAATAATAATAATATAATAATATATAGTACCATCTTATATATAATAAAATTATCAAATAATAATATTTTATTATTTTAATATAATATATTATAATAATAATATATATGGTCATAAAATAATATATTATTTTATTATCATAATATAATGTCAATATCTTATATTATTATTATAACAAATATAAAATAATACAATAATATATTAATTTAATATATAACAATATTATATACTATATTATAATATATATTTTATTTTATTTTATAATATAATTTATTATATATCATATTATATTATATATAATATATATTATCTATATTGTATGAATATATATAATATAATATATGAATACATCTTAATAAATTATTTAAAAAATAGTAATACAAAATAATATGAATAACATATTTTTGAATTATTTTTTAATATATAAAAAATATAAATAAATTATTTTTGATTCAATATAATTTGAAAAATATTTATCTAAAAAATGTGTAGAGTTCTAGATAAATTATTGACTTTGGGACCCCAAACGAAGTGTGCACGTATCTGGAAGGCAGGCGGGCGGGCTGGTAGTTTCTCAATGTGAATGGTCTGTACGCTGTCTGTATTCCATTAGATTAAGTGACTCAGAGTCCCATCAAGTTTAATCGGCCCAAAGGACACAAGAACCAACTAGAATTCTGTACTTGTAAGCTAGAAATTGCGTCCTGCCATATGTGAGAAAGGGAATTGCTGCTTTTCTTCGTATTCCAAACACGGCAAAACTCGTGATACAAAGTATTGTTGTCGATCCTCTATTTCGTTCATTATTGAAGAAGAGCATCCACAAAAAAAAAATTTTATTGATCAAAATTATATTCGATGAAGATCTTTCAATACTTAAGTTAGTAGAGAATGATAAATAGCAGATAAGAATTTTGAATAGTAAAGTTTCAGTTCAGAAGATCTTATCAATACTGTTCATTTACCTCCTTTTTATAGATGATTCAGATGTAACCGTCGAGCACGTCGTCCCACTTTTTATGATACTAAATTATCGGACCATAATCATAGAGTTGATGGATAATTTATGCCTACTAATAATTATGACACGTATTTGATAACCATTTATAACGGTTAGATACGTAGGTTCCGCACATTCCGACCTTATGTGATCGTAGAAAGATAAACCGACTATATATCGGTAGATCCGAATGAGCATCAGTCGGTAACTCTGATATGCCGATGGTCATCAGTTGGATATTAACTGAGTCATCGTGGTTGTCCATTGATGGTTGAGAATAGTCGACTATCGGTCGGTCAACTGATTGTGAGTCGGCATACTGTGTTTATGAAGCTGATCTATAGTCAGAATCGGGGGTCGGTTGAATTGTCTCAATAGTTGCCCACCACTCCTAAGTCCAAGATGGCCTGACGTGCATATTGGCACGTGGTCTGTCACATTGGACGAAGGGAGTTGTTACATCACGTGCTGCTTCGAGCTCCGATTCGGCTGCTAGCATTAATAATTTTTTAAAATACGAGGGGTCTCCAACTATTTTGTTATTTCGATAACTGTGAGATCATCATTGGGCTGTCATTTCGGAAAGATAATTCGGCATCCAAAAAATCCGGATGATTTGATTCTGACTAATTGATCTTGATCACGTGTCCAAATACTATTGGTCCTGAGCTGTTCACGCAAATAATGGTGAGGTGGCATGATCTCAGAGTAGATGCGTCGAACTATCCGATCAATGGTCGGTCTCGATGTCGCCACATGTCGATCTCTGAGAAGATTCTGATTTCATCCGAACCTATGGAAGGTCCTATATATATAAGGACGCTTTCATCCAAGCTTTATTTTTGTATTTGTCGTCTTTCTGCAACAGAAGGTTCTGCTGCCTTTCTGCAACAGAAGGTTCTGCTGCCCCTAGCACTAGGAGCTTTCCATGTCTTTCGCACCATCTTTAGCTTCAGGTCGAGTCCTCCTTTCTTCTCTTAGGATTTTTCTCCTCCTTTCTAGTTTTTCATTTTTGATGGTCAGTAAAAAAGCTTCTTCTTCTCAAGATAGTCGGTCGGGGAATCCGACCGACGACTCTCTTTCGGATCTGAAAATGGAAGCTTCTTCTTTATTCGGGCCCAATGTTGATTGGCTCCAAAAACAATACCGTATCCTGGAGCAGTATTGCTTTTTGCTCCTGACGCAGATGGTCGGATAAACTCTCCTCCCTCGAATCAGGTTGCATTTTATGTCGAGGACCTTTGGGCCAGTCTTCGATTTCTGATTTCAGAGTTTGTCTGAAATCTTCTCGACTATTATGGTCTTTGTCCTGCTCAGCTGGCTTCGAACTCTGTCTGATTGATCATTAGCTTTGCTTTGTTATGTTGGCTTATACCAACTGAACCTCATCCTTCTCTCTTTCAAACTTTCTTTGTCCTTCGTCCTTATCCCAAGGCCAAGGGTTGGTGGTTCTTCAACCCGAGGAAAGGTCTTTTTTTTATCTTCGATCTTCCATCATCCATTCATGAATGAAAAAATCAATTTTTTTTTGCATCTTCTTCTGCTCCTTGGGGTTTCTCTTTGTATTGGGGTGATCCAAGAACTGGCCCCAATGAGAATAGTCGGGTGGATGCCAATGATCGAAAAGACTTCTTCCAACTGAAAGACATGGAAGTTCCACCGTAATGAGAGCTGATGACCGAACAAGCTCTCTATGATGCTAGACTTAGTTCGATAACTTTCTTAGGTATAACATAGTCAGTCATTTCGCTTTTCTTTTTTGTTTGTTTCTGAGTTTTGTACTGATTTTTTTTTGTTTTGATCACAGCGATGCGGACAAAGGCACGAGTTTCAGCCACCGACATCCACACACATGTTGTCAAGAAGAAGGCAGCAACTGAAGCTGAACTTTTCCGACCGCCGAAGAAGAGTCGGGTTGCTACTCCATTAGCACCGACAGAGGGATCTGACATTCCGTCAGAAATAATTGCTGAGCCGGTCTTAGCATTATCGGCCTCGATAATGCTTCTTCCGATCGAGGCATCATCTGCTGATGATTGGGCGACGAGGGATGATGGAGCTACTACGACGGAACCATCGATAGCTCCATCAGTGGACGTTCGGGCCGGAGCAGGAGTTGCGGTCGAACCCGAACAGTCTACAGCTATGCCAGCTGTTCCTCCAGTGGAATGCTTTCAGGCATAGTCAAGCACCGACTTCTCGACGGCCTCAAGCATGGGACCGTCGATCGAAGATCGGAGGAAAGCGCTGGTGACCTCGGTTGATGATGGGTCATCTACAGGCCTTCCCACACTTTTTGACATCAAGATTATCGAGGGTGAGTCGGCCTTGGCCAATCCGATATTGGCCAAGTGGCTCATTGAAGCTGCTCTTCTCCCATTAGATAAGGAGAATAGGAAGAGCCGGACGGTGGCCGAGATGTTCTCTTCTTTCTATCTGATGATACTTGGGATAATCTTTCGACATTTCTCTCTCTTTTCCTTCTTTTTCTTATCTGATTTGACTTAACTTGTCTTCTATTTTCAGTGGACGCACGATATGCATGCCCTAGAGAGAGGATATCGGAAGATTGCCGACTTTCGTTGGTCCTAGATGGACAAGATGTCGGCTGCTAATGCTAAGAAGACTGCTGCCCTCGAATAACTTCAGGCAACAACCAAACGGGAGGCAAAGCATCAGAAAAAATCTTCCATCTGACAGCCGACCTTCAGTCCTCTAAAGCCGAGCTTGAGTCGGCTCAACAAAACATCACATCTCTAGAATTTCGGATCAGGAGTAAGAAGCATTCCATCCATCAGCTCCATAGAGAAAGGGATGGATGCATTGATGAACTTGAAGCAGAGCATGGAAGGCATCGGACCACCTTGGAAAGGCTGCCACTGGCCAATGCCGAATCGGCCTCTGCACGAGCTAAAGCAGAGTTGGCGAGTGAAGCACTGAGTCTAGCCATCGAGAACTTCAAAAATTCAAAAGAATTCAAAGAAGAAATTTTCGAAGATGGATTTACTTCCTATTACGTTGGATACGAGGACGACTGAGATGCGGTCAGTAAATTATATCTGGACTTGGACTTGAGCAACATTGTTCCTCTGAGCTCGGAAGAAGAAGCTGCTGAAAAGGGCACCGCATCGACTGAAGATGGTGCACCAATTGCACCAAAACTTGCTCCAGCTATCGAAGCTGTGTCGGAGCAAAGAGATGAAGAAACCGACTGATGATCGATGTAGTACTTTTATTTTTTTTATACTTAGATAAATTTTGTAATCAGATTTTGATCCAATTTTTGTAACTTTTTCTTCAATGAATGAAAAAAAAAATTTCAGAGTATAAATTCTCTTTTCTTTTGTGCATTTTCGATGTCGTAGAACCATAGTCGAATAATCAAATATTAATCGGCTAGTCGAATGTTTAGTAATAACTGCCATAGCATTTATCCGTTAGTCGAATGTCGATCGACATACTTTACCTTTTAGGTATTTTGATAGACGGTGATAAGCCGAATATCTTTCGACTGACCGTAGTAAGTCGGTATGTCTAGATATTTGATAAATGATGGTAATCGAATATCCTTCGATCGATTGTAGTCAAGTCGATGTGTTTTTGATTCGATAGGGATTGAATCGACATAACATTCCGCTTAGTTAAAACTAAGTCGACATAAGTAGTTGTTCAACTAGAGTCAGTTTTTATAGTGAAAATCGAAATATAGTCGGTGTGTCAATTTTTACAGTAAAAAATCGAGATACAATTGATAAGAATTGACCCGTTCATTTATCGATCTACTGTCATTTTGTAGTTGACTGAAGCTTTCATGATTCTGAAATTCTATATTTCATTCTGAGCATTGTACATATGAACAACTTTATTGATAATGCATCTTTAAATTGTCAGCATTCCAGATTTGAGGAATAGCTGTTCCATCAAAAGTTTCTAGCCGATATACATCCGGTCAAAGTGTCTCGGTTATTCTATAGGATCCTCCCTAATTTGAAGATAATTTTTTCTGATCCAGAGATTTTGAGACTTCTATTTTTCTTAAGATCAGATTTTCTGGATGGAAGACCTTCAGTTCAACTTTTGTATTATAATATCGGGCTACTCTTTGTCGATATGCCGTCATCTGAACTTGAGCTTGCTGTCAGACTTTCGAAAGTAAGTCTAGATCGACTCTCCGACATTCTGAATTGCTTGACTCATTGTATTGTTCCACCCTTGTTGATGATAATCTGATCTTAAGTGGGATCATCGTTTCTATTCAATAAGTCAGATTGAATGGTGATTCTTCCGTTGGTATGCGAGATGTTGCTCGATATGCTCATAGGATCGGATACAATTCTTCTACCCAAAGACTTTTAGCTTCATTCAATCTGATTTTGAGATCATACAGAATTGTTCGATTTGTTACCTCCACCTCACCGTTGGATTGGGGATGGCCGACTGATATGAATTTGTGCGTAATGTAAAATTTTGCATAGAACTCTTTGAAGTTCTGATTGTCAAATTATCGATCATTGTCAATGATGTGGTGTGTGGTAGATCGAATCTGCATATGATCGATTTTTGAATAAAATCTTTCATCTTATTTTCAATAATCTGTACCAGAGGTTCAGCTTCCATCCATTTGATGAAGTAATCAATGAAAACTACTATGAATTTTCTCTGACTAGATGTCAGAGGGAAATGACCAAGTATGTCAATTTTTTATTGTGCGAAGGATCATGGTGCAATAATTGATGTCAGTTGACTGATCGGTTGATGTTGTATATTTGTATATTTCTGACATGATTCACATCTTCAGACAAGTTTAGCTGCATCTTTTTTCATCGTGGGCCAATAATATTGCTATCGTAAGACTTTGTAAGTCAGAGATTTATCTCCCAAGTGATTTTCACAAATCTCTTCGTGAACTTCTCTGAGTGCATAGTCGGTATCTGCTAGTCTCAAATACTTCAATAAGGAAAGTAAGAATGATTTTTTATAAAGTTGACCATTCATCAAAATATATTGCGAGGTCATCCATCTGAGTCGTTTGGCTTCTAAAGGATCTATTGGTAGAGTTCCATCAATGAAGTACTGGATGATCGGATCCATCCAGCTTAGCTCATCATTGAATTGTAGCACTTCTTCAACTTTATCAATACTCAACTATTCAAGGCATTTGATGAATGTCCTATCCAGTGAGTTGAATGATGTAGTTGCAAGTCGGAAAAGTACGTCGGCTCAAGCATTTTCTATTCTTGGGATGTGAGAAATCTCAAAATATTTTTGGGTCGATACAAGATCTCTCACCTTCTAAAGATACTTCATCATAATGGGGTGTCAGGCTTCAAACTCGTTCTTAACCTGTCCGATAATCAACTGTGAGTCGGTGAAGACCTTCAGGCTATCAATGTCAAGTTTCTTAGCATTCTTCAAGCCAGCTAGAAGAGCTTCATACTCAGCTTAGTTATTTGAAGCTTTGAAATTGAATCGAAGGACATATTCAATTACAATCCCTTCAGAATTGGTGAGGATGAGACCAGCTCCACTACCCTGTGCATTGGATACTTCATCAATATGTAACACCCACACTGATGCTAAGTCGAGCTCGAAAGTTGCAACTTGCTTTATTTTATCATTGGATTCATCCTCAAGATTATTATCTGATATAGTACACTCGGGGATGAAGTCGATCAAAACTTGTGCCTTCATCGATGGGCATGGATGATATTGGATATCAAACTTGCTATGTTTTATTATCCACTTTGTCATTTGACCTGAAGTATTAGGTCGGTATAAAATCGCCTTCAATAGTTAATCTGTCAAGATGACAATGGGATGTGCTTGAAAGTATGGACGAAGTCGTTGTGATGACATGATTAGAGCATAGATCATCTTTTCTGCCCTCGAATATTTTATTTCAGTATTATGAAGTACCTTACTAGTATAATAAATTGATCGTTGAATTCGGTTCTCATCCTTCTGGATGAGTACCGAACTAACCATCTCAGTCGAAGTCATCAAATAGAGATACAAAGTTTTTCCAACCTTTGATTTTGTAAGTAGCGGTAGAGATACCAAATATCTTTTTAGATCTTCGAAGGACTGTCAGTACTAATCTGACCATGTAAAATCTTTTGCTTGTCTCAAGATCTTAAAAAAAAGCAAATATTTTTCTGCCGATCTTGATATAAATCAGCTGAGTGCGGCGATCCTTCCATTAAGTTGTTATATCTCTTTCTTGAAACTTAGATGCTCCATATTGATGATAGCTTTTATTTTCTCGGGATTGACTTCAATTTCTCATTGTGATATAAGAAATTCGAAGAATTTTTTAAAACTTACTCCAAATATACACTTAGTCAGATTTAACTTCATCTGATATCGTCAAAGTGTGCTGAAGACTTCTTCTAAATTTCGAACATGATCAGTAGTTTGAGGACTTTTCACCAATATATCATCCACATAAACTTTCATATTTTGTCCAATTTATGCCTTAAATATTTTGTTGACTAGTCGTTGGTAAGTAGCTCTGGTATTTTTTAAACCAAATGATATTACTTTATAACAGTAGATACCTTTATCGGTTACAAAGACTGTATGGTCCTCGTCTTCAGGTGCCATCCGAATCTGATTATATCTAGCAAAAATATCCATGAAGCTTAAGAGTCGGTGTTTCAAAATCGTATCAACTAGTTGATCAATTTTTGATAAAAAAAAAAAACTATCCTTCGGACAGGCTTCATTTAGATTTATATAGTCGATGCAGATTCTTCATTTTTTATTAACTTTTCTCACCATCACTACATTGACGAACCAATCAGAATAATTAGTTTCTCTAATGAAATTAACCGTGAGGAGCTTGTCGACTTCTTCATCGATGACCTTCTACCTTTCAGGAACAAAAAGTCTTTTCTTTTATCTCACTGGCTTAACTTTTGGATCATTGTTTAGCCGATGGATTATTATTTTTGGAGGAATACTTGACATATCAGTAGCTGACCAAGCAAAAATATTGATGTTTGCTCTTAGTAGATTTATTAGTTGTTGCCGCTCCGAATCAGACAACTGCGATCCAATTTGGACCGTCTTCTCAGAATCTTCTTCTTTTAGTGGAATGGAAACCAGTTGCTCGACTAGTTCATCCATTTCTTCATTTTCTCTTTGGTTCAACTTATCAATGGACAAAGAGTCTTCAGGTTGTTTATTTTGTGTGGAGATCAGGAAGCAATGTCGGACAAGTTGTTGATCTCCATGCATCTCTTCGACTCCATTTCTTGTTGGAAATTAGACTAATAGATGATATGTTAAGACTACTGCTCTCAGGATATTTAATCCAGGTCATCTGAGTATGGCATTATAAGTCGAGAAAATTTGGACAACTATAAATATCAATAGAATAGTACTCTGTTATGGATCTGTTTCTGCGGTTAATGAGAGAGTGATTTCTTTTTCCATAATAATTACATCTGCAGTAAAACTGACTAATGACGTCAAGATTCTTCTAAATTGATCAGTCGGTAGTTGCATTTGGAAGAAAATCGAGTAAAAAAATAATATCTATGGAGCTTCCATTATTAACTAGAATTTTTTTTATATCATAATTTGCTATCGTCACCGAGATAATGACAGCATCATCATGGAGAATTTGTATTCTCCGAACATCATCTTCTGAAAAAGTAATTACATTATCGAGTCGTCGTTTCTTCGTCGACTCTTTTTCAGAAGTTGCCCCCCAATTCTTTGGTCACTCGGAGATCATGTTGATTACTCCCATCATTGGTCGATTATTAATTGCCTCCTTAACTTGCAGCTGAGATTATAAGTCGGTGGGAGGTTGAGTCGGATGACCTCATCGAAACTTTTTGAGGTAGGCTCGTCGAATCAAAACCTCTATTTCATTCCTGAGCTGGATGCACTGTTCGGTATTGTGTGCATGATCACGATGAAACTGATAGTACTTCTTTTTGTCTTGATTCTTCGATGGCGCTTTTATTGGTGGGGAGTATCGTAAATACTCTTCTCCTTCGATCTCCATCAAGATCTGTGTATGGAGAGCAGAAAGAGGAGTATAGGAGTCATACCTGCTATAGCTATTTGGCTTCAAACTCCATCGTCAAGGTGAAGCTCACTTATTGGTAATTGACTGACTTGATTCGATCGAAGCTCCACTTTTCTTCTGTTTCTTCTTCTGACCTTTTTCTTCTACCTGACGTCGGTCAGAAGCAGCTTCATCCACACGAATATACTTGTACACGTGCTCTAAAAATTCAGCATAGATCCGAGGGAGAGTTTTATCTAGAGAATAGGTGAATCTGGATCCCCTCAGACCCCTCTTTATGGCCGATATGGCCATATCTTCATTGAGATCCCTGACCTCAAGTGTGGCCGCATTAAATTGAGCAACAAAATCTCTCAACGTCTCTGTCTCACCTTGCTTAATAGAGAATAGACCGTCTGATGTTCGTGGCGGTCTTCGACTAGTGCTAAAGTGGGCCACGAAAAATTGTTCGAGTTGCTTAAAAGAGTTAATTCTCTCCAACTAAAGCTCAGAATACCAGGCTCGAGCAGCCTTCCAAATAGTTGTCGAGAAGTCGATGCATAAGAGGATGTCGGTTGCCCCCTGAATCATCATGAGAGTTTTATAGCTCTCCAAATAGTCGATCGGATTGATGGAGCCATCGTATGGCTCTATCTACGGCATCTTGAATCGAGACGGAATCGGTTCGTCCAGAATACGTTGACAAAGAGGCTGGACAATGTGAAAATCACAGTCTTTGGAGGACTTCCAACCTTCCACCTGAAATCAGATAAATCGACGATCGATCTCCTTGAACTTGCATTCATAGTTGTCAAACTGCCGTTGCCGAAAAAACCAAGGGTAGAACCCCCTGAAGAGCATAAAGATGGATAAGCAGAAAGCATCCGCGGCCTTTTCTCCTTCCTAATACTATGTGCACGAGAAGGAGAGGGAGAACGTCACGAATGATGGATGGCACAATGGGAGTGCCAAGAACGTGGCTCACCATCTCAATGAGAGTGTTGAAACAGTTGTCGCTCTAGAGAAGTGGAGGATGAACGTCGTGGTGGGCAACGGCTATGCCTAGATGGCACTGACTGAGCTACCGGCTCCTCCGCCGGCAGCTGCTGCTGCTGAGTTTGTTACTACTAGAGGTTTTGGACCGCCTTCGTTAATACATCCATTTGCTGCATAAGTGCAGTAATTTGCGTGTCCGTAGTGACCACAGGATGCGAAGAACTGAGCTCTGCCACTGGAGATGGAGGAGGAACATCTTTCCGATAGAAAGACTGTCTTACTGATCCTGTTGAGTGTTGAGCTCTGAATTTTGGCATGGTTGCTTGTATCCTTCTCCTACGTAGCACGCCAATCTGTTGCGGCCAATCTCCTATTGTGCCTGTCATTGAAGAAGAGCACCTACAAAAAAAGTCCTCACTGACCGAAATTATGTCCGATGGAGACCCTCCGATGTTGAAATTAGTGGGGAGTAGGGAACAGCAAATAAAAATTTTGAATACCAAAATTTCAGTCTAAAAGTATCTTATCAATGCTATTCATTTATCTTCTTTTTATAGATAATTCAGATGTAATCATCGAGCACGTGATCTCATTTTTTATGGCACTAAATTATCGGATCATAATCATGGAGTTAATGGATAATTTATACCTACTACTGATCGTGACACGTATTTGATAACCGTTTATAACTGTTAGATATGTAGATTCCATACATTTCGATCTTATGTGATCGTAGAAAGATAAACCGACTATATATATTGATAGATCCGAATGAGCATCGATCGATAGCTCTGATATACTGATGATCATCAGTCAGATATTAAGTCAGATATTAATTGAGTCATCGTAATTGTTCGTTGATGGTTGAAAATAACCGATTGTCGACCAATCAACTGATTATGAGTCGGCATACTGTGTTTATAAAATTGATCTATAGTCACAATCGAAGATCGGTTGAATTATCCCAACACAAAGATTATTTTCTAATAATGTAACATAACAAAAAGATTCCTTTTTTTTTCACCTTGAGAGCAATATTTTCCTGACTGCTGTTTATATTGATATAATACCTGCTGAGAGCGATATTTTTCTACAGCTGGTTATATTGATATACTACAACAACAACAACTTGTAACCCCGCAGTTTTCGGTCACACGCGGCTTTAAACTCCCCCAGCTGCGTTACCAAATGCTAGCAGATGGGAGACAGCTATAACTAGAGGCAGGTCCATTTGATTGTGTCACTAAATGGGAAGTAGCAGATAGAACTCAAAGCGCCTGCCAAGATGTTATGCCCATGCTAGCAGAGGGCAATTAAGCTCTTCCAACTGGGGAAAGAGGTGGACGGTTTGGTACATAATTTGCAGGAGCCTTCCCCACATTTTCAGAAAATATATGTTCCTGCAAGGACTCTGCTTCCATTGCACGGATAGTAGAATTCCTGCTGTGGAGAATAGCTATACAAATTGCAAAAGCCTGCAATGAAGCAATAGATGACCTGAAATCAACTGCATGTAGTCCCTCTTTGGAAGAAACCATACGGAAGGCATGCTTGCTTTCAGGAGACCCACCCTGAGAGAGATCAAGTTATACAATCCCAGTAAGTTCAACTGATAAAAATAGATTGGCAGCGAATTTATTCCTCCCCCAAGAAAAAGATAGATAAGATTAATTGGCATATACCTTAACGAACAATTCGAATTGGTGAGTACCATCAGTGCTGCAACTAGCATGGACTAAACACAAACTCCTTTTCTCTTGATTGTTCGTCAGGATCGTCAACATGCAGCCCTCATCCCAACCACCACAATCGCAAGCTCCACCTGATTTCCATCGTTGGATCAAGGGGGAGGGTCCTCCTTTATCTGGCAATCCATGAATCCCACTTGGGAGTATGGCTATGAATGTAGATAGCGATGAATTTTCATTATTCTTATCAACCTGCAGACCTTTTTCTGGGCGAAAATAACATATTTGTTCTGCCGAATTTGTCAGTGATGAATGCTTGCCATTGCCGCGGTGGATTGAATGAACACTCGAACCTTCTGGCATCTCTTGAGGATCCACTGTAATAATGGCGGCAAGCTCACTACTGAACAGGGAACCAGTAGATTCATGGCACGTCGGTGCCATCTCAGCACCAAACAAAACTAATTCCCTCAAAACAGAGTGACCCCTGGAATCATGACCGGCGAGCATGGAAGACGAAACCTTCAACTGGCCAAGGACATGAGAAAGCAGCCCATGCTTCTTACTCTTGCTTCCAGGGTTAATCCACACTCCGCTTTTCTTCTTGACTTCGTGAACGGAGAAAATTGTATAAATGCATTCGCAAGTGTCTTTCTTAGAGACACTTTTCTTACTCACTGTGGCTGCAAGAATATCACCGTCACTCGATGAGAACATAAACAAAGGTAGTCCATTCTTCCAAGCTAGTTGCAGAAGAGAGTGCCTTGTTGAAGCCAGCTGCCCCTCGTCTAGGAGTGATCCTCTGCTGCTATTGGGCATCTGACTTGACAAGTTCAAATTTTCCCTCGATTGCCAAGTGAAATTAATGCCTGTATCAGATGAGTTGCATGGCCCCTGTGTTGATGCTAAGTCTGCCCTCATCATAGACTTGTCAGTGTTTAGCTCATGAGAGTTACGAACAGGTGAAGCTGCGATTGGCACAGAAGAATAAATGTGGTGCTTTGGCTTAAGTATTGGGTCTAATATCCTCCTCAACGGGCTGTACCTACCTCTGTTATTTGCCGCTGCCTTATCACCATCAGACTTGTCTGGACAAGCCATTGATTTTGATTGTCGTACAGATGAACCTTCCCATGAGCTGCTGCCCATCAAAGTTGGACCAGCAACTGACAGATGGTGGGGCAATTTTCTTCCTGTTGCAGCAATTGCTTTTACTTCACCTCGTCCTGATTTATTAATTGTATTAACTAACTGCTCTGAAGAACTGCTAGTAAATTGGCCATGTTTCCCATTTCGGCCTTCTGGTTCAATGATTGAAACTTTGTTTTCTTGCAAAATGTTGCTGCCTGAATCAGGTTCATTGGTCGAAATGCTGCAGAGAAGTGGACATGAGCTGGGAACATGAGGAGATTCATGGGTGGTCTGGACATCCTCAGGAAAGCTACCTGAGAAACTGCTGCGGTATCTTTCTGCTGGCATTCCATCATTAGATATCAAGCAATCAAAGCTACTATGTCTCACACGAATACTGTGTCTGAGATGATCCCACATGCATTCCTTGTTCTGCAACAAAGTCAGGTATTGCTTTTGTTCTGTTTTCTTCGATCTACCATCTGCAGCCTCTACTGCCTTGTGTATAAAAGCCAAGGCATCATCACATTTGGAAGTTGAACAGGAAGTGCTAGAGTCTGGAGGTATGGACACGTTATGAGATGTGGCTTTTGAACCTGAATTTTGTCTCTTGTCTTTTGAATGCCCGAATGATGAACAGTTAGCAGTTGGACCACAATCTGCATCAAGATGCTGGTCATGTCCGGTAGAAAACTTTATGGCCGAAGTTCTTGAATCCTGAAAATCCATGACATCTTTCGGACTTCTCTTCTCCATCAACTGTGTTAGGCTTCCCAAAACAGATGGATTTTGATGACTATCCCTAGAAGCAGTTTGCTTCCTTCCAGGAATAGGGATACCTGTGCTTAAATGAGAGTGGATAGATGATCCAAATGCAGAAAATGATGAGGACCCGTTGCCACTACATGAAGAATTTTCACCTCTCCCATTTGCCACACGTTTCGTATGGGATATCCACTTCTCAAGAAGCCCCCAATCAAGAACTCCAAAATTTAGTGCCTTCGCCTGAATGTTATCTCCTCTCCTGATGTGCTGGAGATAACTTGGAACCTTTGACATGTGTTTGATCAGCTCTTCAGCTCGAACTGCCTTCCTACTAAGCCAAGGCTTTTGATAGCACCCAGAAGGCATTGAAGAGACTGAACTCACACTCAAAGCATGTTGATCTGAACCTATTGAGGCATTAAGCTTTGTGGTTTCCAAGGTCTTCTCCTCTCTCATTTTCATACTCCTGCTTCGTCTTGGGGTTAGCTCCATCTCCTTTGATGATTTTGCGAAGTGATGCTGAAGTGAGTTTCTCTTTTCTTGTGCATTATTCTCCATTACTCTGGTTTCCTCATGAGCTGCTTCATCTGCTTGTAATGCTGAAGCCATGACTATGAAGTTCGACACATGCAAAAAGGAATTCAACTATCAGCTCTCATGACAATATATAAAACTGCACCACCATTTCCTTTGATGAAGCGAAGAACAATTGGCAGACTCTCAGCTTATGAATCACTTGGACATGCTAGGACAGACAGGCTGCTGAACATATAAGCAGCAAGTTTGAGCATTACAAGTGGCAAAAAGGTTGCGATGCATCAGCATATGACAGTTCCTACAATACATTGACTAATCAGAAGAATGGGATCCATGCTAAACAACATTAGAATAGATTATCATAAAATCAATATTAGGGAGCAAATTTGAGCGACATAATTGTTGGTGGATTAAAACAGCCTCGAGATACGTGGCATCGTCATGCGAGATCAAAGAAATATGAATCTTAAAGCACCGGATCCCAACATACCAATTTACCTGTTGGCTGATTCAGCTCGATATTTTACCGAGCTGAATAAAAGACATCCTCATTTATTCTATCCGATCTTAGCTGACAAAGAAATATTCAGGTTGGGTATATATCAACCTGAACCCTGATACCTTTATCTGGGATGAATGTTATAGCATTTTTATTTCACCTCGATCATCTACCGAGATGAGCTATTATTGTGATGGATTTAACTATTCTACAAACACCACGGTGGTTTCTTCAACCAGACCACAGCCGGACACAATATCATATCCAGCTTATATGCACAGCTGTACGCCAGCTCATTTATAGATAGCTCTCTAACCACCTAACAAACTTCTCTAACGACCTAACAAACTTTAGAACGGTCTCCTCAACTTCCCTATAAATAGAAAATTAGGGATCCTCCATCGGTAAGTTCAACTCTCTGAAATTAGAAAAAATTCTGTCAGTAGAAAATTAAAACCAGATTCTTGGCTCCTACTCAATTCTCCTCCAGTTCCATCTGATTTCTTTTGCTCTTCCACTCTTTTTCACTTCTATTTTCAAGACTCAAACTGACTTAAGCATTGGAGGATCAAGAATCGGAGGATCCCCATCCGATTTCTTGATTGATTTTGCAGATTGGAAGAGTTCTCATGAGATCGCAAGAATTGCTCCAGCTCAATCTCACCCAAGTCGATCCTCTCTACTCCAAATTTCGAACCCTGCAACAATAATAATGACAACTGAAACAAAGTCAGAAGAACTCCACATATCACACTAGAGATTTTAGACATTATAGAGATCCTCGACGTGTTAGAATTTGGGGATATCAAGATGCCTTCAAATCTCAAAAGAGATCCATCCCACCCTCCACCCACCTACAAAATATAGAGATTTAGCCTCCATGTGAAATTGTATACAAAGATATAAAACCCATCCTTAGCAAACGTTCAAGACAATTCCTCTTGATTTACTACAAACAGATAAATCCAATCTGATCACCATCCCAACAAATCCTTGTCGAAGGCTGGATCAAGTTTCTGCATCCAATCATCCTGGGTATGTTTCCCCTTTTTCCAATCCACTACTTAAACCAAACCCATCCTCACAGAATAATTGAAGAAGAACGGCACTAAGACATGCTAACTATGGAACATTGATACAAGAATCCCAAGCAAACAGTACAAGCAGTTGAAGGAATACCCGGTGAGAAACATAGCAGAAGCATGATCAATTAACTATAACAGAAATCGAGACAGGAGAGAGAAGTCATACCGTAGAGTGTGCAGACCAAATCAGGTAGCCTTGGGAGGGAGGAAGGAAGAGACTGCAATGCAGCAGGATCTAGACACTAAGGCAACTCTTCTAATCTCTCTCTATCCCCTTCTCCTAGGAAATTAGCTGGGCCTGCTTCCCATAGGGAAGATCAGGACGAGCAGAGACTGGCTCTCGTTCCAGGTCTCTGGAATCACCTAAGAGAACAGGACGAATGAGAGAGACAAGGGGCATGAGTTCACAGGGGAGTGTGTTTCGTTGGGAATTTGGGATTGTGATTTGGGGATTCTTCTTCCCTTGCTGTGTGTGAAGTGGGAAAGAAAAGGACGCGTTGCAGCCTTGCAGATACGGGTGCGGCTCCCGGAAAGACCGACGTTACGTGGCTATCGGCTCCTCTTGCTTGGGCCCATCCCGGACTTATGATAAGGGACCAAATCGATGGATCCGGACTCCGAGGCCAGGGATCTGTCCGTGAGCCGAACAAAAATCATACGAGATAGATATTATAAAAAATTAAAATATTTTTTTATTTTTAATATATAATAATATATATTATACGATCATATGATATATATTAAAAATATAATCAAATAATATATATTATAAATTTTTTTGATACACATCTAACAATGATATAATACATACAGCTAAATTGATACATAGTTTACCGAACTTAGTATTCATCAGTTTACAGTATATGACTAGTTGATATACATCTAGTAAAATATACATCTAACATTTCCATACACACCTTTAGATAAAGTGATATGTATTTTCAAAATATAGTATTTATCAATTTACAGTATATGAGCAAATGATACATACTAAATAGCTCATTGATACATACTGTAAGCTTTTTTGATACATACTTAGTAATTATTCAATACAAACCTCAGGATCCTTTCTTCTCTTCCAAATTTTTTTTCTTTTCTAAGATTTTTACATCTAAAAATTTACGAAAACTGTATATCGTTTCATCTAGAGGTGTGTATTGGAACGTCAGATTAATATTTTGTTAGATGTGTATCAACTGATCATACACTGTATATTAGTGAATACTAAGTTCAGTAAACTATATATTAATTTATCTGTAAGTATGTATTAGATCGTTACTGTGTATATATCAAAAAAGCTTCCAATATGTATCAATAAACTATCTAGTATATATTATTTATTGATGTGCTGCATATCGATAAATGTTATATTTTGAAAACAGTATATCGCTTTATCTAGAAGTGTGTACTGGGACGTTGGATGAATATTTTACTACATGTGTATTAATTAGTTATATATTCTGTATTGATGAAACTAAATTTAGTAAACTATGTATCAATTTAGCTATAGATGTGTATTAGATCGTTGCTGGATGTGTATCAAAAAAAATTTACAGTATGTATCACTTGATTATATATTTAATGTGTATCATATAATTATATAATATATATTATTTTATATTAAAAATAAAAAAATATATTTTAATTATAAAATTAATAATTTTATTAATAAAAAATTTAATTTTTAAATTTATATTTTAAAATTAATATTAAGAGATACATGACGTAAAGCACGCATCATGTGATCTTTTATAGTGCCCGCCCCATATGATTTTTGTTGGAACGCTTCACGCGCCACCTTTGCTTCCCGTGACGATGACGAATACCGATCACGGGGTCTTATCAGCTAATTTAATATCAATTGCAATCTGGTATCTCCCATAAAAATACCGATTTAATAACTATTTTATGTTATTAGTTAGTCAATACATAGTTATTCCTAATTATTACAATAGGAATAAAGTTCAAACACCGTATCAAGATTTTATTAGACACCGAATAATCATTATTGTCAGATTTATAATTTAATGCAGAGACAGCAAATATTTAAAAACTCCATCTCCTATGACAATTACATACTCTATTTTGATAAGCACAACTCGTATCTAACAAACGCTAGCTACATGGAGTTCATATGTTCTGTTTCTTTTTGCGTGTTGATGTAAGTTTACTGTCATCTTAACTTATATATATAAATAGTAGGGAAGAGACTAATAGCAGTCTGTCATGTTTAGCTAACAGTGTAAGGTACCAATAGTTGGTATCTATTGTTCATATGAGTTAAATCATTCACAGATTGGTTTGTAAGGGTCTATGAACTGGTTCCTGTATTCTTTTTAGGTTTAATGAAAGCTTTTAGCTCTTGATTGTTGCCCAAAAAGAAATGCTGTCTGCATGGACTTGTATATACGATGTTGCTTGAGTAAATTGCAGTGTTGTCTACTGGGAAGCATTCTACTATTTATTTCTTTCACCCAAGATCAAGAATAATTATAAAGAGAGAACAGTTTTCTTTCTTTATTTTTTCGGAGCGAGCTCATGCCCTTTCACATTGCTTAATGAAGGTACTACCTCCATGCTTATTTCTGAGCAAAGCTATGGTAACAGACAAAACAACAAATCCAATACCAAAACATTACATAATGATGTGTTCGATCGGAGGATCATTATCGGCGAGCGCCTATCATGGTACAAGTTGATGATTCTTCGTTACAAATTAACCAACCAAGCCAGCAACTTGCCACAGCTTGGGCTTGAATTTAACTGCCTCTAACTTGTGTGCAGCTGAAGTAACGAGACAATGGATGCGATCACACCGACTCCAACGCACCAGAGTTCATCAGAACTTGAGTAACTGGACAAGGTACTGACCTAAGCCGTCAGTATGAGTTTTGAGTCGGGTTTTTGATTTGAACCCTACTTAAGCCGGATCAGCAATTTTTTTTTTTTTTCTTTATGAAAACATCTTCTTTGTTACACAAGTTGTTGGTTTAACACACTAAATGAGTGGTTAACCTAACCCGTAGATGTGATCAAATAAATGTCTCGATCCTGAAGAATACCAGATACTCCAATTCAGTAATCCATCACAGCTCCATGTAACAATCAACGGTGACAACTCCAATCACCGACCTGATTGATGCATAGAAAGGGGTTGATTGAACTGGACAGCAATTTGAGAGAAAAAGCAAAACTTGATCAAGATGCTGTTCTTTTCTATTTTCGGTTCCTTTACTGAAACATCTTTTTATAAAGTTAAACTGTATATGATGTACTTATTTTGTCGGATCTGATTCATACTATCAATATGTGTGCAGCGAGTAACCCTTCTATATCCCACATGACAGCTGACGCCTGTTTACTTTTGCTTGTTCGCATAATCGAGAATCCAGCTTTGCTTGGAACGAAAGTTCTTCTCACACTAATCCCATGATTTGAACATAGTTTCTCTCTCCTTTCGTAATTTTTTTTTTCTTTTTTTAAAGTATCTTTTGACAATTCACAATACAACAGGTGCCTGCTTGCATCCTAGGATCTAAGCATTAGCTCCGTTTTTTTTTTTTTTTTTTGGTACACATAGCTGTTATTTTTCACTCGAGAGTGGTCATCAGTGAGATAAAATAAAAAAAGAAAGAAAGAAACGTCAAGATTTAAACTGAATCCGGACGTGTTACAAGAACTTTTGCTCCAAGAAATATGTTGTGTGATGATGAAGAGAAACCGTTAATGATGAAAGGTAACACTGAGCGCGACGTCAAAGTTTTGTTGTGCTATACGTGGTATGATTGCTCATGTTTTTGGCATGATAAGCAAGAGATGACAGACCATCTTTTTTCGATCCTTTCATAGCCCGCTATTGCCGGATTTTTCAAGCTTGATGGGACCACACTATACATCAAGCTCAAAGGAGAAGTCTTGCTTTGATACGCTATGTCGAGGAACCCAGAAGATTGGGAGAGAGAGAAAAAAAAAAAAAAAAAAAGGACTTCAAAGTCTATGTAAGGTTGAAAGCAGCACACTCGTGTAGCCTACAGCGATGGCGCCATTGCAATGATGCCGCCAATTCCTCTCTAGAGAATCCTAAGACGAGGAACACCACAAAGGATGCTACGCCGGAGCTACAGGCGTGGATTACCAAACAAAGGAAGATGGCCAAACATGTCGCGATCTCTTGGGCATAGACAGAACTTTTTTGACATTTGGTTCCTGATTATGGTACAATTAAACTATTCAAAAGGGTTACAAACATGTTTGATTGAAAAAATTTGGACTCAAGAGTAAAAATAAAAATGAATAATTTCTATCCCAACCATTTGGTAGAGAAGATTTTCATTCATATCCCAATTTTGATAGGAATGAAAATATTTCAATCTTTCAAAATCTAATCTCTATTCTCTTTAAGTATTTAAATTTTATTCTGATCCTAATTTCGGCCATAAATCAAATAGGTGAGGGAATATGGCAATTCCAATTTCATTCCCGTCCATTTTGCTCTCGGTTCCAATCGTGAACCCAATGTGCCCTAAATATGTACGATAAGCTCAAGTTCATTGCTCTTTCATCCTTCTTGCTGTTGTTTTATGATTGGAATGACAATGGATCTTGTACTTTTACATCCAATTGATAGACACCTATTCCAATGCTCATTAGGTTATTGCTTAAATGCTTAATTTTGTTGTGGAACATATAGGGGAAGAAACCGAACTCCGGCAAATCATAGTTTCTCTACAATGCTCCAATCAAAATCATCTTTATATTGTACAATGTGTATGATTTGGTAAGACAGCATATATTTTTTTTTAAGAAAGATGGAGACTAACAGCACATCATCATTAGTAATCAGATCTATTAATGTAAAAGTAAAATTTATAACTAAGAAGAATATATAGATTAACAGGCATTTTGACAAGCACATCCAACGACACCTAGGAGAGTGCACCTTCTCGAGCTACAAAGGATCTCATCATTTTCCGTTTCAAGTTTCTCGTGTGCTAAGATGGTGACATGGTACGGGCTGGAGGTGGCCCCGATCATAACCACCACGACGTGCACCGTGTGGGTTATGGGTTACCATGCTCGGGTCTGGTGTGAAGCAATTGGATTGAATAGCAATCACCTATTGCTGTCATGAGCACCGTTTGAAAGAGAAAGCTTAACCCACTTGATTTGCAAACTGATCAAGACATTAGAAGACCTAGCAACCTTTACGTTTAACAGTAAAGAATTGTTTCTTATGGAGGAGACTCTTCATCGTAGTAGAGGATGAATGAATTTGTACCGAATGGAACATCCTTGAAATGTTTCTAATCTGCAAGTGTTATTTTGAGGTTCATGCGGTGAATGGTATTAATTATAACATATATGGTCAAGTTTCAAAGGGACAAATTTTCTCTTGCACCACGTAATGGCGCAGCCCATCAATCATAGGTGCTCCTTTCTATGGGCCACGAGAATGAACCTCTGATCGATGTAGTGCACCATATGGAAAAAATTATTGGTTAAGAGTTTTCTAACACGTATATGTTAGACCATCTAATAAAAAGTCATCATTCTTATTAAAAAATAAAAAAAATAGACAATCACCGTATCATCCAAACAATATGAGCTCTTTTCATTCAAATTTTTCAACTAAAATTGAATAATATTGAATAGATGATATAATAATTTTTGTATTGAATATTCTAACATACATGTGATAGAATGGTTCTAACCAAGAATATCTTGTCGCATGGTATACATATTGAGGGATATAATTTCAGAAAAAAAAAGTAATCTTCTTTTGACTCCAATTAAAAGAAAAAAAAAATTGAATAAGATACTACATTTGTAAGGTCTTTCTTTACTTGAATAATTGATTAATAGAAAGGATAGGAGGGAATGCATGCTTCTCCCATCTTCTCTGTGGTGGGAGAAGTAGAGGGGTCGTTCTCGTGGCTGGCCCTACTGCGCTCTCTTTAAGGTTCGCTCTTGAGAGATGGGCCCGATTGGAGTGCTTAAACCTGTCCACGTCGGAAAGAACTCTAGAAGATGAATTTCTCCAACAACAATGAAATGACCCAACATTAGGATCCAACAAGCTGAAGCGGTCTAACAACTGCGGGAGGAAAATCACAAAGATCTAATCTATAGTAAATAATATCTTTGCTACTGCTCAGATTTGTTTGCCGTCATCTCCCCTCCTCCTCCACGAAAATTTTGACTAGAAATCTTCTTTGAGTTCCAAATTCAAGAACGAGAATAGCTCTAATTCATTTGGCAAGAGCCATCGGTCATCTAGTCGTCTTCACTCCAACGAGCCAATACTCTGCAATCTTGATAAAAATGTACACATCCTTTATAACGTCAAGATACATTAAATTCTGAGCCTTGCAAACTCAGAAGGCCCTCGGTAATTGGTCTACCACTTCTGCAATTAATGATCTGATAGCCCTTTATTCGAACATCATGTAGATCGCAGTTTAGTCGAGGATGAGAGTATGCCACAAATATCTAAGCCCATGGCAAAACTTATGGTTAGGGAATCTTTTTGATTTTTGAATGAAAAGGAGGCAAAGAATGCCATCCAGAATTTTCAGGAAAAGAATCGAAAAATAGAAGGACAATACAACCTCCTACCGGACAGCCTACCATAGGATTTCAACAAGAATCCATGTAATTTTCAATCCCCAATAGTTACTCAGTGTCTATAAAGCACAAGATTCCAGCCACAACTGCTTTGTTTCAAATCTGCTAAAACTCAAACAAGAGTTCTGATTATTGGAGGTGAATGCTAGGACGAAGATAGTCTAAATGATAGTCTATTATTTTTGGAGGCAGCCCCCAATGTCTAAAGGATAGTCTGTTATTTTTGGATTTTATTTCTACACTTGGACTGGTGGATCTTGATTCGAAAGGAAGAGATTTCACCTGGAGCAATAGAAGAGAACATCCCTCTCTTGCAAGGCTTGACAGATTCTTATCGCCAGTAGAATGGGAAGACCTCTTCTCAGCTTCATTTCAGAAGGTTTTGCCACAATCTTCATCCAATCATATACCTAATGTCTTGGACTATAATTTTAATTTTCAGTGCTCAAGAATCTTCAGATTTAAGGCTTGGTGGATTAAGGAACCTGATTTGGAGTCCATCATGCATAATTCATGGAAGAGCATCAGGGGTGAGCCCAACCTGACGGTAGCTTGGGTGATCAACCTAAGGACGTTGAGATCAGATCTAAAACATTGGGCTGCATCTAAGAGCATCACTAATAAAGTTTTAAAAGAAAAAACCCACCATAACATTGAACTGCTTGATAGAAAAGAGGAAGTTTCTGATTTGTCACCCCCAGACTTTGAATCTAGAAAGATCTTGAGATAATCTCTAGATGATATCTACTATAAAGAAGAGCTCTATTGGAGACAATAGTTCAAAATTACTTGGCTCAAAGAAGGAGACCGCAACACCTCCTTTTTTCACAAAATCACCTTAAGTAGAAAGAGAAGGAGCAGAATTACATCGCTTTGGGATGATAGTATAGAACTTCACAATCAAGAACATACAGCCACCAGGTTGTACTGCTACTTCAAGGATCTGTTTGGTCACTATTCTCCATCTCGATTCTTCTTTGACTGGAATCGGTTGTATGGAACTCCACAAGTTGATCTTAGCATGTTAGATAAGGCTTTCTCACTTGAGGAGATCAAGAAAACAGTGTTCACTTTTGGTGATATGAAAACACCCAGACCCGATGGCTTCTTGTTTGCTTTCTTTAAACGATTTTGGAACTTAATCAGTAATGATCTTCTGTGTTTGTTTGATGCTTTCCATAAAGGCACCTTAGAACTCTTTAGGCTTAACTATGCTTTTATTTCACTCATCCTCAAGAAGGAAGGTGCTCTCACTGCTCGTGATTTTAGACCGATTAGTCTTCTCAAGGGTCTTTACAAAATCATCTCAAAGGTTCATGCTGAAAGATTGGCCAAGTGTCTTCCCCGACTTGTTGATGAATCTCAATAAGCTTTTATTAAGGGAAGATCAATTGTAGAGAACTTCTTGAGGGCTCATGAGATGCTGGCCTACTGTAGAAGATCGAGTCATAAAAGTGTGTTTTGCAAACTAGATTTTGAGAAGGCTTTTGGCAAGATCAATTGAAATTTTCGTTTTGCAGTTCTTCGGGCTAGGGGGTTTTCTAAGGTATGGATTGGTTGGATCTATAGCATGTTATCTTCAACATCAATTGCAGTCCTCATAAATGGAACATCGGGGAATTGGATTACATGTAGATAAGGTCTAAGGCAAGGTGACCCTTTATCCCTAGCACTATTCATTCTTGTCATTGATGTTTTGTCCACTTTGCTTAAAAAGGCAGGAACAATTAGGTTGGTCGAAGGGATTAGATCTAATAGCAATTTCAGAGGCATCAAGTGTTTGCAATTTGCGGATGATATGATCCTATTTTATGCTAGTAAGAAACTTAGTGTAATTGCAGCGAAGGCAATCTTTTTGACTTTCAAAGGAGCTTCAGGACTAAAAATCAACTTCCATAAAAGTTTTATGGTGTGCATGAATACGCTAGATGCTGAAGCGGAGTCATTTGCATAGTTAATGAATTGCAAAAGAGAGGTGTTTCCATTCACCTACCTTGGTCTTCCATTATATGGTCAGAAAATGCTAAAGTACTGCTGGTTGCTTTTGTTGGAGAAAATCCATCCAAGGTTAGCTATTTGGAAAGATAGATTCCTCTCTTGGGGCAATCGAGTTATTCTGACTAATTTTATGATAACTGCCCTACCATCATACTACATGTCAGTATTTAAACTTCCTAGTTGGGTGCTTAAGAAGATAGACCAATTGTGACATGCCTTGTTGTAGAGGGGACAGGGAAAAGTTAGTGGATTTCATTACTTAGTGAACTGGGACTGTATTTGTAGATCTAAAAAATAAGATAACTTAGGAATCAAGAATATTGAACAAATAAATCGTGCACTGTTAGCAAAATGGGCTTTGAAAATTCATGGCACGTTCTGAATCTCCTTGGTGGAAGCAAATCAAGCAAGCTTACTATATTAAGAAGAAATTCAACAGCAGAGTCAAAAAGAGTTTCAAAAGAATGTCTCTAGTTTGAAAGGATATTAGTACACAACTCAAGGCCTATTGGAATTGTCTCTCCTTTAAACTGGGAGATGGCTCACAAATTAGATTCTGAGAGGATATTTGGTGTGGACCTACTACTTTGGATGATCTTTTCAAGGAGCTTTATATGCAAGCTATCAATCAAAATTGTTTGGTAGCATCACAATGGTCAAAAAAAAAAAATTGGTTTGAAATATCAAACTATAAGATCCTCTTACTCTTCTCCAATTATCCAAAGCAATTGGAAATGCTCAAAGGATGCTTGGCAGATGTTTGGCCTTCGCGAATAGCGGATGTCCCAACATAGAAACTCACCTCTAATGGTTTGTTTTCTGTGAATTTATTATCTAAATTCATAAATAATAGTAGATTGCTTTGCTCTTACTATAAAGTTATTTGGAAAGCTGCAATACTAAAGAAAGTGAAAGTGTTCTTATGGCTCGTCCTTCGAAATCGACTCCATACTGGAGAGGTGTTGATCAAAAAAATTGGTTAGGTAGTTTCGGTTGTCCCCTCTGTGGAGCCAACTCGAAAACTATCTCTTATCTTTTGATCAGATGCCCTTTTATCCGTTCTATTTAGATGGCATTAAAAGTTCAGCTGAATATTAAAGGATGGCCCCAAACTTTGCATGCTACGTGGATTGATTGGAGAAAAAAAAAATCGACAAATCCAGAAGAAAAACTACAGTTCAACTAATAGCTACACGCTGCTGGGAGATTTGACGTGGACGGATCTTAAGGATCTTTTTGAAGAGAAACTATTCTAAATATGTCATTCTACAAAAAATTTTGCATTCATTTTGTTATTGGGGTCGCTTAGGGGCTCCTAAGAGCTAGGATGGTCATAAAAAGCTACGGAGGAATCTACAAACTCTTCTTCAGCATATGTCAGTTTAAATTTTTTTTTTTTTGAGTTCCATGCATCCATATGCCCTTGTTTCATCGGTTGTGATACGATGCTACTAAGAGATTGCAAATTTGGAAGTTGATGTTTTAGGTATTTCAGGCTACAATTGCATAGGAGCCCCTATTTTCAGATTTTCAATAGCATTGCTTAATTTTGTGCGTCTTATATGAGGTTTCCGGTTGTGTACAATTAAACTACACTCTGAGTTGAATACCCCGGTTTTGTTTGTATGTTTCTTGGGGGTTTTGGTTGACTACCCTGTTTTGTTTGGTTTATGGAGAATGTTTACTCCCCTTGTTGTACATTCTTTTACTACTCTCTATTAATAAAATCTAGGTGGCTGTCTTGCCTCCTATTACATCCAAAAAGGAATGCTGGGACAAAGATCCAAAACTCATCGACATTGAAATCGGAAGATGTGGATGATGCATGGCAACAACTATTACATGTAAGACATTCCACCCATTAGCAAATTGACTGACTGCAATATGTATCATGTATTATAAGCTTGTAAAACATGACACCATGGTGGAAGGCTAGACATTGTGCCAACAAAATAAAAGGCTAGACAAGTTCTTGGCTTGCATGTTAATGAGGTGCCATCAAAAATTCATGAAATTCTTCGATGGATGTTGGTGGAGATGTGTTTTTCTTAGATGTTTACGTCAGATGGCAACCTCAATTTCAGAATATTTTGCTCTAAACAATCTTTTTTTTTTTTTTTGTTCGAATAATTTTGCTCCAAACAACTTGATGATGATTGTAATATTGATTGGAGCATTGAGCACGTGTTTGGTTCGCAATTTGATGCAGAATTGACGAATAAATAAGGATTCACATCAGATGAAAACTTCAAGAAAACAAAAAAGAACCCTCGACTCCAATTCGAGAAAATAATCTTGTAAATTTTATTGATAATAACCGAATAAATACAAAGCAAGGTATTTATAGTATCTCAATCTTAATACAGATAGTTAAAAATTAAATAAAAATAAGAATACGGAACTGAACCAAGGACAGACTCTTAAACATAAAACAGCCATAAAACCCATTAAAATGATGGATTTTGGGTCCCATAACATTTTTTAGATCAAAAGTTGTGGCTGATTGAAGTTCAGATTTCTGTTTTAATGTTCAATCCATTTATTTGGGCTTTCACTGCTTCTTACAATTCATTTGACCTATGTACTCTTCAACCAGACGTTTCACATCACAATCAAAATCAGAATCGGCATAGAAATTGATTGGAATGGAAATCAAAATTGGCATACCCTCCCACGTGTTTGGTTCGTGACTGAATTTAGAATGAAATTAAATATTAGGGACGAGTAGATATTGGGTTTTGAGGGATTAGGATATCCCATTTGCACTGAAAATGGAATGAAAATGAGTCTCCAACAAATCAAATGGCTAAAATGCCAATCACTTATTTTCATTCATATTTCAAAGCCTAATTCTTTCCAACCAAGCATGGAACAAGCCTAGAAATTTTGCTTTCACGATTCTCGTTTGAGTCCAAAAGCTAACCCAAGGAATAGGGTGCAGAACTTGCACGGTCAGTCACTAGTAAGACTTTTTTGCCCATTTCTTTGACTGCTAGTCCAAATTCTTTTTCTAATATTTTATAGTTTTTGATCAAGACTCTTCTACCAAACCACATCCTATTGCAAGTTAGAAGAACAATCAAATCACTTAAGCGCTGTCGAGCGAAGGTGATCTCTCAGGAGGGATAAATTGGAGTTTCCGCGTATGGGCCATTAAGACTCCCAATCTCACTTTTTTCCAGATAGTCATTCCGCTTTCGCTTCAAGTAAATCCTATACTTTATTTACCCACTAAAAAGAGGTTATAGTGCCAGCATCATTTCTAGCACTTTTTGTGAGTGATGTAGAGGAATCACGAGTCCAAAAACCACAAACAAAGCTGCTTTTAAAAGCCAATCAACAGCATGATTGGCATCTCTATCGACACGAACGACGAAATTTCCAAAAGCTTGTAGGAATCATGAAATCAGAGTCTGTGGGTTGAAAAGAAGGAGCCTGTTGTTGTTGCATATAATTCATTCTGTTAGATAGGTAATTTATATTATTCCAAGACCTTGGATATTAATGCATCCAGTTGACTTCATCAATGCCCAAAGCCCCTTAGCTTCTTTATTGGATCTTTTCCTGCATGATAGATGCTATCGTCTTATCAAATTATCCAGCCTCCGCCCGGGCATTCACGGTACGCTTACTGACTTTCCAAAGCATTCAAACCCACATCCATTTCACTCAGGGCAGTGTCAGGTCCAGTAGGGGCCGCCTGCGTGGAGTCTTGATTCACGGAGAGCTTCGGACGTGACATCGAATAACGTGGCAAATGGGTTGATTACTAAGGCTGTAAATTGGGAGTGGGTATGGATGAGTTAGCGGTCGTCATGGGATACCGCGGCTGTTGGGCTGGGTGCCTACGCAAGTAATAATAATAATAAAGTGTCTATCTGTGAGCTGAAGCAATTGAACGGCTATAAATTCTACAATAATGCTGGGATAAACAATATCTTACAGGCTGGGCGAGCGTAATGCGGCATTAGGTGGGCTTGGGTTTAAGTGTTTTTTATCCCAAAAAAAAAGAAAAAAAAAAAGAGAATTTTGTTTAGGAAGTTCGAGCCAATGTCTGAAGAGTAGTCCTTTTCGCCTGTTCCTTTGAATTTGAATCAGAATATATGAAAATGCACAACAAGCACAGCTAATTATAGTGCAATGGAGCCAAGATTCCTCAATAATCTTTTAGCAATGAGGAAATAGAATCCGAGTTGATAAGCTGAAGTCGTGATTAGTAATTATGATTTCCAAATCAATTAACTACAAATATGTTTTTAAAATGTATCAAAAATGACTGAGAACTATCTACTCATACAACCAAAATGTGATGGCCGATGCACGGGATTCATCTGGCCAAATCGCCCACTGGAAAAAGAACGTAGAAGATTAAAACTTAGCCATGCAAGTGTATGTGAAGTGAAAAGGGAAAGACCGCGTGACCCTCTGGACAAAAGCTGGCCCACAGTAGTAGCATCAAAAGCCCCACGCTAGCGTTCGTGAACAGGAGGACAAGCAAACGGGATTCTGACCACTGCCCGCACGTTTAGAGACCCAAACAGCTGTAACGGCACATCCAAGCTAGTTTTGGTTCTCATCAAACTAAAAAACTGGCTCACATAAACTGGCTCTTGATAGCATATTTCCGGTGCAGACGTCCGTTGGGGTAGATCCTCGCCATTCAGCTGGCTAGTCTTCTTCTTCATTTTCCAACTGGCTAAATGTGTGATAATTCATTTCTATACTGACTGGCACCAACTAAGTTGCTAAGATTCAACCCAACTGGCATCAGTGGGTCTGAACTTAATCGGCACTCGACCGACTAAAGACGACGGATCTAATTAAATTGGTATCTAACCGACTTAATTCGACATGCAACATACTATTAGTTGGCGATATTTGGCATTTATCCAACTACTTTCTCGAGGCTATATAGACTATCCGAATCGACAATGGTTATTCAACTTGGGCATTAACTACGCACGAACATGTAACATAATTGTCACCTACGAGCAACCCATTACTCATCCTTAATAATAATAATGGGGTAACTGCCTACTAAATACCATAACTCTCACATTCCGAACATTCAGGGACGAGAGTTATACAGTAACGACATCACCTATCCTATAAATACCGATAAGAAATGAGGAACCTGATAAACTTTCTTAAGATAAGCTTTTGCTCTCATTTTCCAGTCTCTTTTATTATGCCCTCTCTCTGGCTAACTTAAGCATCGGAGGGTCTCCCACCGAACAACTTATGACAAGTGGACTTTTTTTGCAGGTTTCCTGCTGTTCGACATCAAGGCTCAACAACTCGGCTTCCAACCGACTACCTCGTCGAAGACAAGCTGCAACAGTTTGGCATGCCAGGTAGGGGAAGAAAAGAAGTATTCTTCTAAGAACCAATGGCTAAAATGAGAGCACAAAATACTTCCACAAGCTCCGCTCAAAGCTCATCACGACATGATGCACCTCTAGTGACCCTCGGAGAGCCAAGTGCTTCATGTCCGGTGGTGACTGCGGACCAACAATAATTTTCTACCCTGATGCAACAAGTAAAGACTCTGACGGAGGCTATCCATAGCCTCCAATAGACTGCGAAGCAGCCGTAGCAGCAACGATGGTAGGAGGATCCGATATCGTAGGATGTGCCCTCCAGGCACAGCCGCCGACTTCATTCTCCATTCTGTCACTCAAATCGACACTCTCATCGGATGAGTCATCAATCCATCTGATATTCATCTCATCCTGACTCTCGACATGCCCCGCATGCCAATTCTTGTGATCGTCAGTCTCCTTCCCCTCGATGAGTTTCACACAAGGGGAAGAAGCCGCGATCTCCATCAAGTTCTTCTAAGGAAGGCTCAACCTCAGGATATTCTTAGTACCATGATGAATCTCAAAAGTGGTTGGATGAGTACGATCATAAATTGAGCTAGATCGTTGGATGGATCAGATCCAAATAAATCATCGAGATTTTACCAACGAGCTCGACATCAGCACCCATCCGCCCTTCTCTTAATGGATCCTCGAAGAACTGATTTTCAGTCGATTCAAGATGCCGCAGATGGAGCCATATAATGGCTCCATCAATCCACTCGACCACTTTGAGGCTATAAGGCTCTCATGCTTCTTCAGGGGGCATCCGACACCCTCCTTTGCATCATCTTTTCGATCATTCTCTGAAAAACTGCCCAAGTATGGTACTCCAGACTTTAATCAGAGAGTATTCATTCATTCGAGCCATTCAAATAGCTCTTCGTGGTGTACTTCGACACCAACTGAATGATGCCATGAACTTTTGACAGCCTTTTCTCTATTAGACAGCAGGATAGAGAATCTTTATGGGACTTTGTAGTGCGATTCAACGCCGCCACCTTAGAGGTTCGAGATCTCAATGAATCAACGGCTATAGCGGCCATGAAGCGGAGACTGTGAAGCTCCAAGTTCACTCACTCCCTGAAAAAGATGCTTCTTCGATCCTATGCTAAACTCCTCGAGCA
Source organism: Elaeis guineensis (assembly GCF_000442705.2). NCBI lineage: Eukaryota > Viridiplantae > Streptophyta > Magnoliopsida > Arecales > Arecaceae > Elaeis > Elaeis guineensis. The sequence continues at coordinate 79,789,970 of NC_026002.2, read as the reverse complement.
TGTGCAGAAATATATTCATGCCAAGGAGGGTGCAACTGACCAGTGCCAATCCAAAAACAAAGATCAGAAGAAAAAAGTGCAGAAGGAAGGGACCTCCACAGGACCCAGCTGAACTCACACTAAGAGAGAAGCTCCGCCTTTCCGACCAAGTCTGAAGCCTCAAAACTTCGACAGCAGGTATGACTCTTATATCCCTCTAACCACTTCTCGTACGTAGATTCTCAAGGGGATAGAAGGGGAGAGCTACTTTTGACGACCCCAGCCGATGAAGTCATGCCCAACATCTCGCAACAGAAAGCACTACTATCAGTTTCATCATGATCACGATCATAATACTGTGTAGTGCATCCAGCTGAAGGATGAGATAGAGAACTTAATAAGGTGGGATATCTCAGAAAATACCTGCGAGACCAACCTGTGCAACTATCTGGTGATCCTGAGCCATAGCAGCATCCCACGGAAGAAACTCATACTCAACCTACAATGAGCGTGATCAATATGATCTCAGCAGAACCAAGACTTCGGGGGGCAGACGACTCAAAAAGCTCCTCCAAACGTCAGTAGGCAAACGACGACATTATTTTCTTCGAGGAAGATTCACAAGGAATCCAAACTCTTCATAACGACATTGTTGTTGTATCTATGATAATAGCTAATTATGATGTAAAATGGTGTCTTATTGATAATAGATGCTCCACTGATATGATTTTCTATAATTGTTTCTTCCAAATGTGACTTTCTACTAACGAACTAAAATCAGTCAACATACTTTTAATCGGATTCACTAGTGACTCAATCAAAGTAGAAAAAGAAATATAACTTTTTGTTACTATCGGGCAACCACCTCAACAATCGACTGTGCGACTAAATTTTTTCATGGTCCGAGTCCCTTCTGCCTACAATGTTATTTTGAGATGGCTCAGACTGAATGCGCTCCAAACAATTATCTCAACATACTACTTGCTCATGTGCTTTTTGATGAGAAAAGCAGCTGGTGAAATGAGAGGAGATCAACAGTTGGCCCGACAATGTTACTTAACTGTGATCAGAGGAAAGAAATCAACTGAAGCTCTTCCTGACGACAGACTGGATCAGAGAGAAGAAGAAAATCAGGGAGAACCCATAAAGCAACTTATTTCAGTGCCCTTCAATGATGAAGATCCGACTAAAATCATCCAAGTTGGATCTTCATTAAGCGATGATCTGTGGGATAAGCTTGTCCCTTTCTGAGGAACAATGCAGTTGTCTTCATCTGGTCTACCTCAAACATGCCGGGCATCTCTCCTGATGTGATTGTCCACAGACTAAATGTCGACACCAAGTACAAGCTGGTGAGGCAAAAGAAAAAAAAATTCACTCCCGAGTGACTGAAGGCCATCGATGAAGAAATCGACAAATTGCTGACAACCGACTTTATTCGTGAGGCAACCTATCCTAATTAGCTCACGAATGTCGTGATGGTCAAAAAAATTAATGACAAATGGCGGATATGCATCGACTACACCGATTTGAATAAAGTTTATCCTAAGGATAACTTTCTACTACCTCGGTTGATCAATTAGTCATTGCTACGTCAGGCCATCAGCTACTCAATTGTATGGATGCCTTTTCCGACTACAATCAAATCTGGATAGCATCTAAAGATGAGGAGAAGATGGTATTTATTATCGATAAAAGGTTGTACTACTACAAAGTCATATCTTTCGATCTCAAAATATCGAGGTTACATATCAAAGGCTGATCAACAAAGTCTTCAATGATCAAATCGGTCATCACATAGAAGTCTATATCGACGATATGCTCTTGAAGGGTAATGAAATCTATCTCCATATCAATGATTTGGCAGAAACTTTCGATGCCAAGAGGAGACATCAAAGGAAACTAAATCCGACTATGTGCGCCTTCGGTGTCACTTCGAAAAAAAATTTTTGATTTCAAGGTGACAAGATGAGGCATCGAGGCCAACCTCGAGAGATCAAGGCTGTTCTCGACATGAAGTCTCCAACTTCTCGATGGGATATTCAAAAATTAGCAGAACGTATTGCGTCTTTAAGCCAATTCATCTCCAAGTTTGCAAAACGATGCCTCCTCTTCTTCAAGGTCCTCAAGCAGATGAAAGACTTCACTTGGATGGAGGAGTGTTAGAAGGCTTCCAATGACATGAAGCGGTACCTAAACTCTCCTTCACTTCTGACAAAGTCAAATATTGGCGATGAACTATTCATATATTTGGCTACAACTTCTGAAGCTATCAGCTTGGTGATGGTCCGAAAAGAAAATAAAGTGTAAAAATTCATCTATTATATAAGTCGGATGCTGCACGGAGCCGAAATAAGATATTCTCATATCGAAAAGGTCGTCTTCATGATCATCAGGACTATTCGACGACTACGACATTATTTCTAAGCCCGCCTGATAAAAATCTTGACCGATCTCTCCTTGAGAACTCTACTTTAATGGTCAGAAACTTCAGAAAGAATGGCCAAATGGACTGTCGAACTCAGTGGATTCGATCTTTTTTATATTCCATGATCCTCGATGAAGGCTCAGATTATTGCCGACTTTATTGTTGAATGCACACCAACCAATAATAGTCAAGTCGAGAATCAACCCCATGAAGAGACTTTGGAGCCAGCATGGATTCTACATGTGGATGGAGCTTCAAATGCCTAAGGATGCAGTGTTGGCCTCATTTTAACCAACATCGATGGGATGATGACTAAGTATATTCTTCAATTTGGCTTTAAGACTTTGAACAATCAAATTGAGTACGAAGCTCTGATGGCTGGACTAAAGATCGTCAGGATCTCGGTGTAAAATGCCTAAAGGTATTCACCGACTCTCAGCTTATAGCCGGCCAATCTTGAGGAGAATATAAGACTCGAGATCCTATTCTTTTCAAGTACTTACAGAAGCTTAGATCTCTGCAAGCAAATTTCGATCACTTCGAGATCTTCTACATTCTCTGCTTGAAGAATGTTCAAGCTGATTGTTTGTCTCGACTCGATACTTCTGATTGTGATGGGTTGAAAAAAATCTTCATCGGATATCTTGAGAATCCAAATATTGACTCCAAAGAAGAAGGGCATCCGATCCAGGTCGGTCATGAACCAAGCTAGATTGATCCGTTAGTCAAATTCTTGACTAGCGGGACTTGCCGACTGATCCTACTGAGGCACGTCGAATGAAGATATGGGCAACTCAGTATGTGATCATTGATGATTAGCTCTATTGAAGATCGACGTCTTTGTCCTTGCTCAAGTATCTCTGACTTATCGAAGCCGACTATGCTCTTTGGGAGGTATATGAAGGTAATTATGGCAACCACTTGGGGGGCAAATCGTTATCTTACAAAATCCTTCGACAAGAATATTATTGGCCAATCATGCAAAAAGATGCTGCAAACTTAGTGTAGAAGTACGATCAGTGTCAAAAATTTGTAAATATTTAGAGTCTTCCGTCAAGTCATCTTACAATCATTTTGGCACCTTGGCCATTTGATCAATATGGAGTCGACATATTTGGTCCTTTTTCGCCTATCAGTGGGCAAAAAAAATTCATCATTGTGGCCATCGACTATTTCACCAAGTAGGTAGAGGTTGAACCACTGGCATAAATAACGGAGAAAAAAACTATCAATTTTTTAAAAAAATCTAACATCTGTCGATTTGGTCTATCCCGAGTAATTATCACCGACAACAATCGATAATTTAACAATATCAAGTTTGAAAAGTTTTGTGTTAAATACTATATTATCCACCAACTTACTTCGGTCGGACATCTGCAATCTAATAGAGAAGCTCAGATGACCAACAAGATGATACTACAAGGTCTGAAAATAAGAATTGATCAAACCAAAGAAAGTTGGATAAATGAACTCTACAGTGTCCTATGGTCTTACCGAACAACTCTTCGGATCCCGACCGGAGAGACTCCTTTCAAATTGGCATTCAGAATAGAAGCCATGATCCTAGTTGAAATTGGCCTACCGTTGACTCGGATGGAGCATTACGACAAACTGTCCAATTCGGACAAGCGATAAGGTGATCTATATTTGCTCGAAAAAACTCAAAGACAAGCTCAACTAAAGACAGCTTCCTATCAACAAAAGGTAGCTCGATACTACAACTCCTGAGCTAAGTCCAAAATCTTTCAAGTGGGAGACTTAGTCCTTAGAAGAGCCAAAGTCTCCAAGCCAACCGAGCAAGAAAAATTATCTTCGAATTAGGAGGGTCCCTACAAAATTTCGATAGTTCTATGATCAGGAGCATACAAAATTGAAATCTTAGACAGCATAAAAATTTTTCGGACTTGAAATGCCCAGAATCTATGGATGTACGAGTAGTAAGAATATCTTATGAATAAAAGATTTTTTTTTTCATAATTTTGTGCCAAATAGTTCAAATACTCAGTAATCTATCGAACAAATTAGTCGCTTAACACCCAGCTAAATAATTGCGTCGTCAGCTAGTAACCGACGAAATGTTATCTGGCTGACACCCGATTAACGAAAAAGCAAAATAATAAGTCATAGGATCCGCCAACCATAAACGTACCATCTACAACCCAAGGGTCACAAGCGTATAAGCTACAATTTGCACGCAGGCCAAAGTCGTTAAAATATAATAGTCGGCTTGCTCTCGATTGACTAAGGATCGATTGGTCTGAAATGAATTAGAGAAATTTTCTCTAAAATCGACTATGCCCTTGCTTGATGGGATGTTCTATGAAACAATCTCTGATAATGTTCCTCTTCGACGAAGTTATCTATGACTACGACTTGAACTCGATTAAGTTCACTTACAAAACCAACTATTTGATTGAGAAAATTTTTGAGTTTATCTACTTGGCTGTGAACTATTCGGTTATAAGTTTGCAGCTTTCTATTAACTATCTTATTTAGTCTTGCTGACTACTTTACCTAGTTGCTTTTGTAGAAATGAGTAAAGGAGGGAGACATACAAACAAACACATGCAAGTCAAAATTGAAAAAGAAGATCATTTCATTGCAAAAAAAAGAGTTCATTACAAAATCAGAAAAAGAAGACAAAAGGTACAAGGCAAAGGCAAAAAAATAAAATCTAAGAAGTCAGAGGATGGTCTTCTGTGGCATTCACTTCCCAATCGCTCTCTGAATCTCCCTTGTTTGGGAGATTATCTGATCGAAGCCTGCTCAAGTCCAACTTGGGCCGCTGTCGGTTGATTGCCTTCTTGCAATCCTCGAACCCGATTTGGTACACATTTGTGGAGCCTTTGGCAAGCTCATCCTCATACTCCTTGGACTTCTGAAACTCGACCAATGTCCGAGAAGCTACCTCCTAGGTCCAAGTTTCTGCTGTCGATAATTTCTCCTTCAGCTCTTGGATGAACTTCTCGGCCTCCTGCCGCTTGCCTCTTTCCTTGTTGAGGGTGCTCTCTACCGACTCCATCTTTTTCTGATAGTTGGCCCTCATTTTTCAAACTCCTCCTTGTCTTTCTTCTGCTAGGTCTCTGAAGTGTTAGAAAATTGGGTAGGATGCATGCATAGATTTCAAAAATCTTTTGAATAGCAGCGGAAAGGAACTAGATTAAATCCTTTAACCCGACATATATTAGATCATATCTAATCCTATCCGCGCTCAGGAATAAAGACATGTATATAATCTAAAAATAAAATATAGGATGAGATCGAATCTCTATACCTTTGCGTAGGTTGAAATTCATCACTATCCATGATCTTAGATCCGAAAGTTCTTGAGCCGCACGCATATCTGACCTCTACAGATATCCACCAGAATCAATCTTGAATCTTTCTTCTCATAATAGATCCTTCTTCTCCAAGTAAGATCTTGGCCTCTTTGAACTTTGATCAACTATTGATCTTGACTACAATTTCAATCCTTGAACTGCAGCCTTTTTCTCCTTCTTTCTTTCTGTAGAAGAAAACCTTCTCAACTCAGGCATGTGGAAGATGGACGCTCAACCCTTGGGCATGGGAAAGAGAAGAGGAAGAGAGGGTGAGGCGTGGAGATGTAGGAGGAAGAGTTTAAAATTCTTAAAATTCAATCTCATGAAATCCTAGGAGACCATCTCCTTAAATAGGCCTTTTTTTATTCTAAATCGTTATCCAATCAGGCTAAAAAGGTTAGATCTTATCTCATAAGATCTCTTTCCTTTAAATTTGATTTTCTTCCTCAGAAAATCAAATCTAATTGAAAAGGCCATCTCCTCTTTTGGCAAACAGATAGGGCGTCCAATCAAATAAGGCAGACTGAGTGGGCACCCCTCATAAAAGAAGGCAGGTAGTTAAGGTGCCAACACTTGGTGCCCCTTAGGATTTTCATACAAGAGAGGAGGGCATGGCTCCTCTCTCTCTCCCCTTCCATACCAATATAAGAGAGGGGGTGGGCCCCTCTCTCTTCCTCATGCCAATCCAAGGTTGGCACCCCTTGGACTTTCCAAAAGAGAGGCATGGCGCCATCTCTTTTTTTCTATAATTCCACACATAATATTAAAAAATAAATGAGAAGATAATGAAGAGATAATTTAGCCAACTCATTGACTTAATCCAATCTTCTTAGGCTCACAATTAGGCACCTAGCTAAATCCAAATAGATTTAGATTAGGTTCAAAGCTATGGATTTAATCCAATCGAAGTTCAGAGAAAAATTAGGTTTAACCATGTACTAGCATAGTTTTCTTAAATCCAATAGGATTTCAATAAATCCTAAACCAATTAGAACATCGTAAGTCCAATTGGCAAATTCAAGATCAAATCTCTTAATGTGTGATCCCATAGATTTCATTCTATCTGATAGTGAGAAATATTGTGATCTCCATCATAATATTATCGAAATTTTTTTCGATGGATTGAAATAATTCTAACTCTATTCTTCGAGGATCATCGATCATCAAGACGACATTTGATGAGTCTCACAATTCACCAGTGACACCTAGTAGTATATAGTGGTAACTCAGTAGAATGAGAGTATGAACCTCTAAGTGTAGTTATTATATAATTCAGTCTTTCTATCATGAGTTTCGACTTAACAGAGTTCATGAAGAACTCGTCAGACCCCATCGTCAGTCATATGCAAGATTGGCTCGACTCGAGTTTATTTGTAAATTTTGCAAAAAAAAATTTTCAGTATTCATACTTACTTTAATCACAGATTTTCTGAACTCAATCTCGCAAATCATATAGAACTTCTTCTTTTCTATCAAGATCGATAGATTTCATCTAGGTGCATCCTACTCCAAACAGTAAATATGAACCTACTGTAGCCAACATGCACAGCAACGGTCCAGATGGCTAGAGACTAAGAAAACGTGCAGTCAAACCCAATAGCCTCACCACAAATAGCTGATGACACCACAGATCAAAGGACCACTTACATCACTGTGGCATCGAGATAATCATTGACGAGTGAGTAGGCATCCAAGTAGTTTTTCGTATTAGTCATACTCAGTACAAGTTGTTTCCTAACAACTATCTGCACTCTCACTCCAGTATTTCTATACCGCAGACTCGAAACTCATCTATCCGTAAAAGAGGTGATCCGTGCATCGATCTCAAATAGATTGATCATTGTCCTATGATGATCCTTCAATCTGGAGTATTTAGAAACTAATCATTAATTAATGCATGTCTCAAATTCTCAACACTTTGAGAATATACAAAAATCATCTTTCTTAATTTCTAGGACAAATCATGGACACATAAATATGATTGAAATAAAAATTATCTTTTATTAATAATAAAAGATTTACAAGTATAAAATTTTATCCTGAAATTATAAAATGTATTAGCTAACAATTGACTTCTAGAGCACATATCTAACACAAAGATGCCAGTCCAGCCTCCAGCAAAGCAATCTTCTCTTGTTACTTCTTCTCTTACTCCTCGACAGTGTGGAGAAGTTCTTCAGCAACTTTGGCTTGAGCAAGAGCAATCTGGGCCTTGTCTTTGAGCTGGGAGTTAAGTCATGCAAAAGTGGTTAACCCCTCATACAAAATCATTATGTCATGCACCAACTGCAAGAAAGAGAAAAAAAATTTGGTTAAGTCATTTATTTGACCAATAATTATTCAAAAAGGAACTAAACATTCAATATCGAAGAAGAAAGATCGAAGTCTTACCAGCAACAACGATGCATAGAAGCCCAAGAGAATCCCTGCGACTTTTGTGTAGGCCTTCCTAACTTCCCAATTGGCAGGCAATATCACCATCTTCATCAACTCTTCGGCAAGTCAACGATCTTGGAGCACTTGGTCGATGGCCTTGATGCACATCCCAAGGGTGATGGTGGCCTCCCCAGAAAAAGTATCCGGACCATAGTCGGTGGTGAGGGTAGGGGGCATCGGAGCCTTCCTCTTGTCGGCATCCCCCCGACCAGGTACTTGATTGCCATCCGTTCTGACTTGGGCTAGCAGGGCTTAGACCATGCTGGTTGGTTAGATCGGGGCCTCGATGATGATGATGTTATTATCAGCGGGAATGACTTTGACAGGAGGTGGCAACGCAGGTTGCTCTAGTGGTGGTCGGGGCAGAGACGGAGGCTATGTACTCCTCGACATCCGAGGAGGAGATCCTTCTCTCGACTTCTTTGGAGGCTGAGAAGGTCTGCCAGACTCGGAGCCCGGCTTCTTCCTGATGGCACGTCGGAGGGATTCAGTCGAAACCCTCATGCCTACAAGACAAAGACATAAAAAACTGAGTTAGTCTACAAAAAAAAAAGAACGAAAAGAAAAATTATGAAAATCTACAGAAAAAAATTTACTTAAATGACTCGTCGGGCTTATCTTGATATCGTACAACGATTGCTCCTCGAGGAGCTCCCATTGTGGAGGGACCTACATGCCAAACAATCGATTGTACAGTTCTCAATCTTCTTCTAGGACCACATCATTTTTATTCAGGAAAAGACTGGAAGTAATCTAGAGCCAGTCAAAACCCCAGGGGTGGTTGACGACTACATAGAAGAATTTGTTCTTCCATCTATGGATGGAAGAGAAAAGCCCGATAATAAACTGACATTTAGGCTAGGGACCGAAGAACTACCACCCTCGTTCCCAAGGATGTCTCTTCAATATAAAAAGAGCCCGAAAGAGAGAGATTCGCAGCTCGAAACGAAGAAGATAATGAAGAATTATAAAAGAAGATAAAATTCTAAAGAAATTGGAGATGAGCTGGGCAGGAACTACGTCGTACGGATCAAGAACATTTAAAAAAAAAGGGATAAAAAGAAAATCGAAGTTCCGAATGGAGGAACTTCTCGTAGATGGTGATATAGCCATCAAGAGAATGAACAAATCGACCTTCTTCATTGGACGCCAACCGCCAATACCGACTAGAGATATGATAGTGATCCCTTAGCTGTTCAATATTGGCCTAATATAATTCGGACCTCTCGACAAGAGGTCCAATAAGATTCTCGAGAGCTGATCATTCATCCGCTTTTCAGGATCGAGACGATTCTGTCGAGAAAACACTTCTTCAAGATCATTTTGAGGAACTTCCTCGATCTCTTTTCGTACAGCTACAGTCCGAGAACTTTGGTCCCCCATCATGTTCTCATTTTCGGACTCTTTACTGGATGCCATAAAGTCAAGACAAAAATTGAACAAGACAGAAACTTAAAGAAAAGTGAAGAGAGAAGTGTGACCTCAAGAAGGGAACGATGACTTGAATGACTGACGAGGAAGAAGAGGACCTATGACGATGAAGATCGACAATGAAATAGATGACCGACCAAGATGAAGCCTATGCCCTAGGAAGATAGACACTCTATTGGAGGACTGAGATTTAGGGGTTGGTGGCAAAAATGCTGGAATCGAAAGAAAACTTGAAGCAGAGGTGACCCTCTATTTATTAACTCCTTCAATGGTCACAATCGACCTAGGGAACTGTGATGTCCTTGAAGATTTCGATACGTGGTAGAATCATTATTCCGGCATTTTGATGCACCACCATTGAGATCGCATCAAATCAGTCAGATCCATATGATAGCAAGCAGGCTAATGGATGACTGGCATGTGGATGACTCGGATAGCTCAACACATTATTGTTCAGCCGTCCAATCTTCCACGATCATTATGGAAGATTGTCTCGAGCAATTGGCGGCATTAATTGCCGCATGACCTGCGATGCGAAAGAGCTGTCGTACATTTTACAAAATGACAAAACGACAAATCGTACTCCAAAATGACAGGATGGCTACATACGACTTTTGAGGTAGAATTAAATGAAGCTCATCGGAAAAAGCAATTCGGATTCGCACGATAACTTAACTCTTTTCGTCCGATTAAGGTCATCAGACTCAGGAGTTGGGAGGCAAGTATTGGGGTAGATTCTCGCTGCTTAACCAACTAGCCCTCTCCCTCACCTTCCAACTGACTAAGTGTATGATAATTCATCTCTGCACCGCTTGGCACCGACTACGTTGCTGAGATTCAACCCAACTGGCATCAACGGGTCTGGACTTAATCGGTGCTTGACCAACTAAAGGTGATGGACATAATCAAGTCAGCGTCTAACCGACTTGAATCGACATACAACCTACTATTAGCTGGTGATATTTGACATCTACCCAACTACTTTCTAGAGGCCATCCCGACTATCTGAATCAACGATGATTATTCGACTTGGGCATTAACCATGCACGGATGTGTAGCGTAATTGTCGCCCATGAGTAGCCCATTACTTAACCTTAATAGTATTTAATAGGATAATCACCCACTAAATACCATAACTCTCACATCCTGAATATTTAGAAATGAGAGTTATACAGTAATGGTATCACTTACTTTATAAATATCGGTAAGAAATGAGGGATCTGGTAAGCTTTCTTAAGATATGCTTTCGCTCTCATTTTCGGCTCTCTCTAGCTGTGCCCTCTCTCTAGCTAATTTAAGCATTGAAGAGTCTCGAACCGAACAACTTTCGATAAGTGAATTTCTTTTGCAGATTTCCTACCGTTTGATATCAAGGTATAACAACTCAACTCCCGACCGACTACCTCGCTGGAGACAGGCTACAACAACATCAATCTAATTGGTTGAACCCATGGTCACTACAAGCTCTCATTCTAAGGATGGATGAAGTCTTCATCTTATTGCACTAATATCTTTCAATTTTTAATATATATTTAATATCTACGATTTTATTTTTTTGATTGAAATTTTGAATAGCAAAAATATTCTTTCTCTTCTAAAAAAATTATAATAAAAAAAATATATTTATTATTTAAAAATTTTATAAATTAAAATAATAAAAATATTATTTTTTAAATAATTTTTAAAAAAAATTATGACATTCTATTAAAATTTTGATTTGATAATATATACAAAAAGCAGTGGCTACGTGGTTAACTAAATAGGACGGCGCATTTTTCTGCATAAGGTGGGATGTACGAAGATTTTTCAAATTTTAATACAACTTTGCTCCTTTGTTTACCCCCACCCAACCCCGCCCCTCCCCCACCCCCACAACAAACCAGAAAAAAAACACGGCGAGATTGGCTCTGAAGAGGCCCGCACACAAGAACCGGTGCGGTCCGGCGGTGATCAGAATGTCTAGTCTGGTAGACACCTGCCAAAACAAAGCACGGGAGATTACCTAATCAAATGGGCATGCCCGTACCGTAGCTTAAAAGTCCCAGACTCGCAGAGATCTCAACAGCTCACCATTCCACTCCCATTCCCGTAGCCAAAAGCCTTTATAATCACGGCGACCCACCACTCCTACTTCAATAAGGCAGCACATGCATCATGAAACTAGATCCGTCTGATCACATGGCACCCAGACAGATCGGACGACGATAGCAACCCTTGCCCATTTACCTGCGGAAACAACGTGCTGCACACATGGTAGGGCCATTTGAGGCACCGAAATTCCTTCACGGATCTCGATGCACTTTACAAAAGATTTTAACGTGCCGGGCCACCGATGGTAACGCAATATTACCATCATAAAACACAAGTTTCACCCCATGAACTCACCGCTCGTAAGTCTTCGATACTACCACCCACTTGCATATTTTTTCACAAAGAATTATTTAAATTTTCATAACTATTGGATACCTCTACCTGCACAAGAGGATGAAGATTTGACTGGGTCAAGCAGTAATGGAGAAGGCAAAACACCACTCCCCCGTGCCCCAACGAAACAAAATGCCAATATAAATTATAAGACTAAAGAAAGCGGACGTACGGCCAACGACGCCCCCAATACTTCACAAACAAGCAACCATCCAAGATCAAAAAAAGGTTCAAACGTCAGCCATCATTTTATATTTTGAAAACAAAATAAGTACAAATACCAAAAAAAAAAAAAAAAAGAGCGGAGCCAATCACGCCCGACATTTATAGATTCCATTTCGGGTAGCTGACCGGCCATCCACCTCTACATACAGCAGGCCCAAAAGAAAAGGAGCGAAGGAAGAAACAAAAAAGACATCACAGGACAGCAGGAGAACAGGAAACAGCACAGTTCAGGTTGATTTGAACATTCGACACCGCACATAGTATTAAACCAAATTCTTTGCTTAAAACAAGAAGGTTTGACAAAGCAAGCAACAGATCATTGCCATCCTATCTTCTTACCAAGTCCTAATAACATCTGCCCCCCATACAAAAAATTAAAAGAGAAATATACCACAGGCAACCAGATACACACTTTGATTATTATTACACATGCCAAGAGACTTCGAGCCTTTCTGCGAGTTTAAGATGCTGCAAAAGGGAGAATTAGGTGGGTTTGGCAAGCAAGCATAAAAGAACTGATTCACTTATTTGATAAGAGCCCACTTGCTAATTTTCCTTCTGCAAAACAACAAAAACACTGCGGGCTTATTCCCTCCTCATGTCCCACTATTTCCTGCACCGAAGAAAAACAACATGCAGTTCCGTCCACCCAGAACTTCCTCCTTCCAAGAATGCAATATATTATAATTCTGTCCACTAATAACAACACCTACAAATGGATTTTATTTTTCTTCCTTTGATTTAGCTTAACTTCCTAACCCATACCTACAGCAACACTACTAGCTACCAGTAAAAAAACAAAAGGTTAGCGGCGAGGGGCTAATAAGTCCATTCTGGAGGCAGGCGGATGTCTTGGCTTGTAACGGCTGCTGGCGGAGGACGCAGGTGGTTCCGCCTCTGGTGGGCTAGCGCAGAGTTGCTCCGGCCAACCAGCGCATCTGTGAACCAAAATAAACAGCAGTTGCCAAATACCAGTCTTAGAAATTACCATCTCTATAAGAAAAATTGGAAGGCATATCGAATGAAAAGATGAGCTTGCCGTGATCAAGAACAAAGCCACCAGGGTACCGTTGCTGGGCTCCCAATTCTTCCAGGTTCAAGTTCAGTGCCTGAACCACTCTATCCGGAAGCAGAACAGTAGAACAAGCTGAAGGTAAACCAACAAGAAGAAACTAATGATGAGATGTAGTGATATAATTACAAAAATCCCCAACCAGATACCAACTCAATCGCACACAGTAAAAACGTAAGAAATTAAAAGAGATGCGTAATTAGCGCAAAGAAATCACTTGATTAAGCAAAAAATATACTTTATCTAAGAGGAATCAGGACACCGTATGAAAATCCAATTCACAGAATACCGGAATCAAGGAAGCAAAGGGAGCTCAAATTTGGGCAAACTTCAGCGTAACAATAACACTATCGGTAACAACAATAAATGTTACAAAAGTAACTGCAGAAGACACTACTTGCATAATGATTCGCCATGTTAACAGAAGTTCCAATAATAGAAGACTGTTCCTGGGAATATTACCTGGCTTCTTGCGGGACACGGTTGAAGTCCCGACCCTTCGAGGCAAGAACACACCGGTGCCAGCGGACTCTTTTCTGGCCCCAGATCCGGTGAGAAAAACAGCTCTCATCCCGGAACCAGGCAGGGGTTGCTGCTGCTGCTGCTGCTGCTGCTGCTTCTGGAGAGGCGGCCACGCGGAAGACGGCAAACCGAGAGGTCGACCGCCGCTCCGCCCATCGCCCCCATAAACCCCGCCGCCGCCGCCCCCCTTCGCTCTGTTCTGCCAAGCCCAACGGTCGGAAGAATGCTGCTGCTTCATTAATTGCTGCTTCTGTAGATGATAAAACTGCAAAAGACCAAAAAGAATATCCCAGGATTAAACGAATCTGAAGCTTGGTACACAATATGCAACGAAAAAGAAAGGAGGGATCTACGCATCCATCAGTCTACCTGAACCTCCTGCAACTGCCGCGGTGTGAGTACTGGAGTACGATGGTAGACTGGGTTGGCGTTTGCGCTGGGATTGGCGTGCTTGGAAGAGACAGAAATCGGCGGCGAAGGCATCCTCGGCGGCCCCAAGAGTCCGCGGCCATAAGCGCTCTGCTCGTTTAACCGAAGTCGCATCACCTGTCCTGCGGCTTCGTATAGCATATCCCAGGGATCGTCCTTGTGCTTCTCCAGAGGAGAAGACGGTGGCGATGAAACCAGCGAAGGGCCGCAGGGACTCCCACTCCCAGAGGCCAACCAGGGGCTCAGCGTCGACTGTGGAGACCCGGACAGCACGCGCATCTTCTCAGCAGAAACAACCCCCCAAATCAGTACGAAGGTAACGAAGAACACGCTATGAAAATCCAAAAATCTTGAAAGATAAGCTTCGAAAAGATGCCTACCTTACTGTGGTGAGGGGGGAGAATTGAAGTCCCCTTCTCATCGTCCTGGAGAAAGGAACGAGCCATCTTTTCACTCAGTCCCGCGATGTAGTCCTCCTCATCGCTCTCGGTTCCGGTCACCGACTCCACCGGCGAGGCCGGATCGGAGCCAAATCCGGACGTGATCTCGGAGGGAAAGCAGGAATCGGCGTCCCCGGCTGCTTCCGCCTCGCTTTTGTTCTTCTCTGCCTCATCGAGGAAGAAATCGTCGCAAAGGAAGTCGGAGGGGAGCCAAAACTCTGGGTCCTCGGGATTTTTCTCCATTTCTGGAAACAAGAGAACCTGTTTGTGACGGTCTGGGTATGGAGTAGCTTGGAGAGCAAGGTGCTGGATAGATATAGGAAGGGAAGGAGGCAGTGGGCACTACTCCAGTTGGGGTTTTGCTGGTTGGTGAAGAAAATAATAACATCCCACGGAGGGAGGGAGGCAGGGAAGGGCGTTGCTCCTCTGGTTTCCACTCCCAGGGGTTGGGGCTGGGCCTCACAATAAAAGGAGACCGGAGCAGGGGGCCAGGAGAGAGAGAGAGAGAGAGAGAGGACGAAGACTTGTTTCCTCTTTTCTCGTGGAGGCAGAGACCGGAGAGAGAATGTCGATAGCAGCAGTTGGGGAGAGGGTTAAGTCTCGCCGGTTTTAAAGGCAGGACGGCGATGTTTTTTAGAAAAAGAAGACGGCGAATTTTTCATGCGCAGCGCGGGCAAAAGAAACCAAAAATTTCCACTCCTTCTGTTACCTGCCATCTGTCACGTCCCTGCACAACCCGTTCTTCCGCCATCTGTCACGTCTTTACGCAACAATTCCTTCCTCATTTCTTGATCCTCAATTCTTAATAATTATACGCACTCTTGCAAAGTCATAACTATCCTTCCCTTCCTAGGATCATAATTCATGACCACCGGAACATGGCGAGGATAAGATTGTCTTTCTCCTAAACCTTGTCCTTATTATATCGTATATGTTAAAAATAATAAAATAATATTTTCCGTTTAGTAATAATGCTTATATGTTTCGATGAGCGGTCAGTGTCCCGGAGGACCTGAAATACCAACAAGCCAACGAACAAAGATGCCACTGGCTTGTCTCTTTCTCCTCCGGTTGCTTAAACTACCATCCATTCTCCGCTGATCACTCTCGTTAATTCATTAATCAATTGTTAGCTCAACAAAGTTTGAGGGGAAATCACGATTTATAATAATGAAAGAAAAAGATGGAGTGGTTATCGGTTTTTGGTATTGGAAGGGGCAAATACGTCATAGACGTGTAGAGGGAAACTTGGAACCCCGTTTCCGGCGCGAAAAAGATCTGAACACCCCACGTCGGTACGGAAAGGCGTGCATGACAGGTGGGCATGTCCCGCAACTCCACTCCACCCCTCTTTATTTAATTACCGGAGTACTTTACCCAAAAGAAAAAAAAAAAATTACCGGAGTAAAATAATTAAAGAAGTAGGATGGCCGAGGCCAAGTTTACCACATTAACCACCAGGACCCTTGGATTCCCAGAGGCCCCTTGCCGTTCCAACCATCGCTCCATGGGATATCGTCCCTATCACCTACCGGTGAATTCACCGGCTTTATCTCTTTCTTTCTTATTCCTATGTTTGGTTGACAGCTGTGAAAGCAACGGGAGACCGCTCTTCCGAGCGAGGGAAAGCTTGGTTGCCGGTGTGGGGTAGGTGACGGCACCCACCGCAGTTATCGGAATCTGAATCTATAGCTGTGGTGACGTGGCGGCTGCGGAGATTCCCTCAAGATAACCGTCAGCCCGTCGCCATCGCCGTTCTCCCACCACGGGTGGGACTTTTATTCTTTTCTGCTAAATCAAAAAAAAAAACTACTGGATCCGCCTTCCTCCGTCTGTTTTAACGGCCGTCGCTTTCCGTCTGCCACGTGACGGCAGCTGTCTCACAACAGACGGCGAAGGCCACATCCCCCTTTCCCTGACGCCACTCCGTCTCATAAAATATCTGGTTAAATCATCCAGTGCCCAAATATTAAGGAAATAATTTATGATAACGAATATTAAAAAAAATAAACTATTGGATCCGCTTTCCTCCGTCTGTTTTAACGGTCGTCGCTTTCCTGTCTCACAACAGACGGCGAAGGCCGCATCCCCCTTTCCCTGACGCCACTCCGTCTCATAAAATATCTGGTTAAATCATCCAGTGCCCAAATATTAAGAAAATAATTTATGATAATAAATAAGATAAAATAAATTGAAAATATAAAAAAAGGTGTGGAAGGTGTAGGAGGTGCTGGGGACGTGACGTGGTTACCTGCTGAAAAGGACAGCCCGGGACGAAGTGGGATAAATAAAAGGCGGGAAGCCTAAAAAAAGAAAGAAGTGCGTACATGTACTCATACACAAATATATATATATCGTAAAAAATATTATTTACGTACTTAACGAATTAATTGAAACAAAATAATTCTTTTTTTGGTAGAAAAAATAAAACAATTCCTTTGAGAGGCTACAGGCAAAAGAGTTTTGTCTGCCGCCCAGCCTGCAGAGCGATCGCCTTTGGCCTTTGAGATACGAGTACGACTCCTATTTTTCATTTTCATTCCTTTTTATAAATTAAAAAAATCGTACGAATTTGAGAACGAGGAAAAGATTTAAAATAACAGCTAGACAAAAAACATTGTTTTGGTTCCAGGCTTCAAACTCACTGAGAGCCCTTTTTTTTGAATTTCCCGCTGAGAGAGATTCTAGCCTACGGAGAGCCCTTTTTTTTTTTTGAATTTCCCGCTGTGTGTGAGAGAGAGAGAGAGGGGGTCACAACGGTCACTTTCAGCCGTGGACCACCGTCCCTCCACTGCAGTTCCAATTTGAACGGTAGGATGTGTTCTGTACCCTGGATAGATTGGGGCCCTGTGGCAAGCAATGGAGCGGTTCCAAGATCCACCTACCGGGACTGGCTTCTGTCCGCGGCTTTGGTGCCCAGATTGGCTCCGGCCTCTTCAAATTTAAATGCTTCCAGTTAGGCGCCCAATTTTCGGTAGGAAGCGGTGGATGGACGGCCGTTTGCCCATCAATTATTGCAGTGACCAACTAGATAACGACAAATGGGACGACGCAATGGATTTATTTTTTCTTCTCATCGTATCATCACACAGCCACGTGGCCATCCGACCCTCTCGCGTCCCCAAAAGCGTCATTAATTGAATGCTTTGGATCTCAGTGTAGTTATATTAGGACTGGCCTAATCTTAATGAGGGATCACATGGAACTGAGTCCGGCGTGGAGGCTACACGAGTACGGGCTGGTAGCCATAACACCTAATCATGCTCTGTATTCCTGCCGTTCATCTTTTTCTTGTTATAAATTCACACCTCTGATTTGTGATTCAGGTGAGAAAAGAATAAGAGACAGACCGGCAACGAGCGAACTCAAAGTATGACTCCGACCCGACCAAGTCAAAGTGATGGACCCCTTGGAGAGGTGCCACAAGTGATGAGAGTTTCTTTCTATGTGCAGGATTTTTTTTAGTCTAATGAAATTTTTTTAGTCTCCAACCAACACATGGGACATTGTAAAAGCCATTTTTATTTCCACTCCCATGTTTTTTGACCGCTGCTGAGACTAGTAACGGCGGGCTGCTCGACATCTTTCTCCTGAGTGCTGATCACACTGGTCTGCAGTGCCACCGTAGTCTGTGGCAATTTGAGGGGTGAGTATGGTAAACAAACAACATGAAGTGAAAATATCAAAAGAGCACGCTTTGAGACGGGCTCGCCAAATGGATGGACTACAGTCTCGGGTTTAGGATGGGGTCAAGTACGACAAAGGAGGGGGTCTTGAAGTGGAAAGGGAGGGAGGAGGATATGTGTGGTTGATGGTTCCCCGCTTCGATAATGTTGAGCTTTGAGTGACTCTTAAGCATCCACACACCACCATCCTTGGCTTTGATCCTTCCCTTTGCTTTATCACTTTAAATCTTTAGGGATTTTAGGGCCTCCTTGTTTTCAATTTTCTCTCGCATTGGTTGCACGTACGGCCGTTTTTTTAGTTAATTTGATATCGAGTCTAAAAGAACGAGACATGAACTTAAAGAGTGTATTTCGTTCAAGCATAAGATCAAGAATAAATCATAGACCCACCAAATAACATGGAGGAGGTATGTGATTGAAATGGTTATTCTTATCCAAAAAAAAAAAAAGAAACAAATGGGTATGACGGTCAGACTTTTCATGACAGATATATATTTTTTTTTTAAATGACAAATCATTCAAAAGGTATTTCACGAAAAATATCTTTTATTATTCAAAAGTAGAGTCAAACAAAATATTGGTATAACTACAACATAATTTTACTAACTTCTTTCTCTTATTCTAAGATAAATTGTAGACTCAAAAATTACAATATTATTATATTAAACCTTTGAGCATGCTGTAAAATTGCAAACTAATTATTAAGTTATATAGTGAAATTCAATATCAACTTTTTTTTTTTTCTCTCTCTCCCATATAACCGAAAATGATAGCGAGATACTTCTTGCGATTCATGCAGCACTTGCATCCTAAAGTAAATAAAATCTTAAGATTTTGACCGATAAAAAGCTTTTTGCTTTTATTGGTTTCTAATTCTATTGGACCATAGAATCGGATGTCCAATGAAAGTGGGCAAAGTACGTGTCCTGGATGCCTTAATCAACAAGTCTAATAATTTTTACCAAAAAAAAAAAAAAAAAGAATGACTCTAATGACGACTTGTGGTGCAGAATGTTTCGCCTAACGATCGTGTAGGATAAATAATGATTGCTCATGGATGCCTACTTTGTGATTAAAATACCACCGATTTAATTGTCATCAATCACAATCTTGAAACTTTAATTTTGATGTGGAAAGCCATGGTGCATGTGGAACATGAAATTCATGGTTAGTATGATTCCTTTTCCTTTTCCTCGTCATTCAAAGTGATGACCTTGACCATTACTTTAAATGATGGTGCCGTAAAATCGTAGCATTAACGACCACTATGATAATTTCTGCCGTGTTTCTATCATGTCGTTGAGATAAATGATGTCAAAGATATAATAATAATATTTTTTTCTATTATTTATCATTATTTTATTATAATAGATCATTGCAACGTAAATAATGATTATTGTTTTGGTTTATATTTTTTCTTAAAAAAATATTTTTGAATTTAAATTTTCTAAAAAAAATTTTAAAATTTATTAATTATGCAGTGTAAAGAAATTTTTTTACTTATAAAAAAAAATATATATATTTTTTTATTATTTTCAATTATTTTTATTACTACATCATTATAAGATTTCAATATAACCACTACGATAACCGATGAAAATTTTGTCAGATATCCATCGTAACATGATAATATATTATTTGAAATATTAATCTTGACTTATAATTAAAATCTAAAGATATATGCACAAGATTTTAATAAAAAAATAATATTTTATCAATATAAGTAAATTATTTAATAAGAGACATACTTGCATATATGCTAATCTTCTCAATTCATGCTTCAAATTTTTTTAATTGTTGGGGTAGATCTTCGTCACTTACCTGACTAATATTTATCCTCATCTCCTTACTGACTAAGTATACAACCTGACAAATTGAGCCGACTTAGACTGACAGAATAAGACTAAATTGAGATTTGACCGATTAAGTTCGACATGTCGTCAATATTTGACTGACAACTTCTTCGATGTTTTTACCGACTATCTTGATCCCAGAAATCTAAGGATTGAGTGGCAATTATTCGGTGCAGGTATTAACTATCCACGATCATGGGACGTAATAGTCGCCCACAAATGGTCTATTACTCAGCTTTAATGACGGTTAATAAGATAATCGTCCACTAAATATCATGATCCTCATGTCCCGTATTCTAGGAGCGAGAGTTAAACAGTAACAACACTCTTCATCCTATATAAAATGGTAAGTAGAGAGACTGGGTAAGTTTTTTAATTGCAAGTTTATGGCTCTTGCTCTTTGGTTGTTTCAACTGTTCCCTCTTTCCAACTAACTTAGGTATTGGAGGGTCTCCTATCAGATGATTTTCGACAAGTGGCCTTCATCTTGCAGGTTCTCTATCATCAAGTACTCAGGTGTAACATCTCAGCTTGCAGCCGACCAACTTGTCGGAGATCAGCGGCAACAGTTTGATATGCCAGTAAAAGGGAAAAGAAAGAGTATATACTCTTCTATCAGAACCACCATGATCAAGAGGAGAGAGTAAAATAGTTCCATCAATTTCGCTCGACATTCATTTCGGTGTGACGCACTTCCGTCGACTATCGTAGAGTCCAGTGCTTCATGTCTGATGATCATAACGGACCAACAGCAATTTACTGTCCTAGTACAGCAAGTGAAAACTCTGACGAAGGCTATCCATAGTCTGCAACAGACTGTGAAATAGCAGCAGCAGCAGCAGTAGTGGCCGGACGAACTGCTGCCGCAGGCTGTGCCGTCCAAACACAATCGACGGCCCCACTCTCCATCCCACCAGTCGACTCAACACTCCCATCGAATCAGTCATCGACCTGTCCAGCACTTGCCTCACCCTGACACCCGACATGCTCCCATGTGCCAATTCAAGGGATCGTTGATCTCCATCCCCTTAATGAATTTCACAGAAGGGGAAGAGACCATGATCTCCATCAAGTTCTTATAGGGAAGGCTCTATCCCAGGATATTCTCAATGCCTCGATGAATCTCAAAGATAGTTAGATGAGTACGATTATAAGCTGAGAGAGCTTGAACAATGGCTCGATCAACTCCAAATAAATAGTTGGGATTCTACCGACGTTCTCGGTATCAACACTCGTCCACCATTCTTCCGATAAATTTTGGATGAGCTAATTTTCATTCGATTCAAAATACCGCAGATCGAGCCATATAATAGCTCTATCGACCCACTTGACCACCTTGAGAACTATAAGACTCTCATGCTACTCTAGGGGGCGTCTGATATCCTTCTTTGTGTTGTCTTCTCGGTTACTCTCCGAAAGACTACTCGAATCTGATATTCTGGGCTTCAATCGGAAAGTATTCGATCTTTCGAGTCGTTCGAATAACTTTTCATGGCCCACTTCAGCACCAGCAGAATGATGCTACGAACTTCTGATAGTCTTTTCTCCATCAAGTAACAAAATGAAGAATCATTATGTGGCATGTTTTAACACTGCCACCTTGGATGTCTAGGACCTCAATGAATCTACGACCATCTCGATCATGAAAAGGGGATTGCGAAGTTCTAGATTTACTTATTTCTAAGACAAGACTCTTCCTCGATCTTATGCCAATCTTTTTGAGCGTGCACAAAAGTATATTTGCATTGAGAAAGGTACGACTGATCGACGTCAGTCCGAAGGCAAAGATCAGAAAAAAATGAAGAAAGGTGTCAATGGGACCCAGCAAAACCCATGTTGAGGGGGAGGCTCTATCTCACCGATCAAATCCGAAGTCAAAGAACTTCAGCAACAGATATGACTCTTACACCCCTCTTATCCCTCTCACTGCTCCTCATGTGCAGATCCTTATAGAGATAGAAGGGAAGAGTTACCTATGATGACCCCAGTCGATAAAAGCACTATCGACATCTCGAAATAGAAAATAGTACTATCAATTCTATCGAGACCACGATCATGATATCGAACAGTACATTCAACTAAAAGACAAGATAGAAACTTTGATTAGGTGGGGATATCTCAAAAAGTACCTACAAAACTGACCTATATAATTGCCTACTGATCCTCAACCTCAGTCATGTCCCGAGGAAGAAACTCATGCTCAACCGATAACGGACGTGATCAATATGATTTCTGAAGGACCGATACTACGAGGGGCAGGAGACTCGGGAATCTCCTCAAAATGTCAATGGGGAGATGATGCCGTAGTTTTTTCTAAAGAAGATTTGTGAGGAGTTCAAACTCCTCATAATGATGTTATTGTCATTTTTATGACAGTAGCTAATTATGATGTAAAATGATGCCTTATTGATAATGAAAGCTCCACTGACATATTATTCTATGATGCTTTCTTTTGAATGCAACTTTCTACTAATCGATTAAAATCAATCAACATGCCTTTAATCGGATTTACAAGCAACTCGATTAAAGTAGAAAAAAAAATAGAACTTCTTGTTACTACCGGACAACAACCTCGGCAATCAACCATGCAACTTAACTTTCTCGTAGTCTGAGTCCCTTCAGCCTATAATGTCATATTGGGACGATCTAAATTAAATGTACTTCAAGTCATAGTTTCGACATACCATTTGCTCGTATACTTTCTGACGAGGAATGAAACTGGTGAAATGAGAAAGGATCAACAATTGGCCCGACAATACTATTTGACTGTGATTAAAGAAAAGAGGCCTATCGAAGCTCTACCCATCGATGGGGTGGATCAGAGGAAAGCTAAGGAGAACCTGCTGAATAACTCATCTCAATACCCTTTAACGATGAAGATCCGACTAAAATCATCCAAGTTGGATCCTCATTGAGCGATGACCTTTGAAAAAAACTCATGACCTTTCTAAGAAATAATGCTGATATTTTTGTCTGATCAGCCTTCGACATGCCAGACATTCATTCTGATATAATTGTCCATCAATTGAATGTCAACGTCAAGTGTAAATCGGTGAGACAGAAGAAAAGAAGTTTTTCCCCTAAGCGATAAAAGACCATCGATGAAGAAGTCGGCAAGTTGTTGACTGTCGACTTCATCTGAGAAACAACTTACCTCTATTGGCTTGCGAACATCATGATGGTCAAGAAGGCTAATGGCAAATGGAGAATATACATCGACTATACCGACTTGAACAAAGCTTGTCCAAAGGATAATTTTTCACTGTCCAGAATCGATCAATCAGTCGATGCTACTTTAGATCATCAGCTACTAAGTTTCATGAATATCTTCTTCAAGTATAATCAAATATGGATGGCGCTCGAGGATGAAGAGAAGACAGCATTCATTACTGAGAAGGGCTTATACTGCTTCAAACTCATGCCTTTCGGATTCAAAAATACTGAAGCTATATATCAACAGCTAGTCAACAAAATTTTCAAAAATTAAATCGATCGTAACATAGAGGTATACATTGATGACATGCTCATAAAGAGCGATGAAGCTTTTCTCTATATCGACGATCTAGTGAAAACTTTCGACATCTTGAGAAAACATCAAATGAAGTTAAATCCGATCAAGTGTACCTTCAAAATGACTTCAAAGAAGTTCTCGAATTTATGGTGACAAGTTGGGGCATCGAGGCCAACCCCAAAAAAATTAAGACAATTCTTGACATAAAGCACCCAACTTCTAGGTGAGATATTTAAAAATTGGCTGGACGTGTTACGTCTCTTAGTCAATTTATCTCCAAATCAGTAGAACGATGCCTCCCATTCTTCAAAACCCTCAGACAGATGAAAGACTTCACCTAGATAGAAGAATGCCAAAAAACTTTCGAAGACTTGAAGCTGTATCTGAGTTCTCCTCCTCTCTTAACAAAGCCAAATACAGGTGAGGAGCTGCTTATGTATCTAGCTACATCTTCTGAAGCCGTAAACTCGATGTTAGTCCAAGAAGACAAGGTACAAAAATCTATATCCTGCATAAGTCGGATCTTGCATGGAGCAGAAACGAGATACTCCTGGATCAAAAAAGTCATCTTTACAATTGTCATGACTATACGACGATTATGCCCTTACTTTCAGATCCATTCGGTGAAGGTCTTGATCGATCTCTCCTTGAGAACTTTGCTCCAGCAGCCATATGCTTTGGAGAGAATGATAAAGTAAATGATTGAACTCAGTGAGTTTGATCTTTCTTGCGTCTCTCGATCCTCAATGAAGGCTCAGATACTCGCCGACTTTGTTATTGAATGCACATCGACTGTCGATAATGAAATCGAAAAACAATCTAAAGAGGAAACTTCAGAGCTGACATAGATTCTGCATGTGGATGGGGCTTCAAATGCTCAAAGTTATAGAGCAGGCCTCATCTTAACTAACATCGATGGGATGGTAACCGAATATGTCCTTCGATTTGCTTTTAAAGCCTCTAATAACTAAGCTGAATATTAAGCTTTGATAGAGGGACTAAAAATAGCCAAAGAACTCAGTGTGAAACGACTGAAAGTATTCACCAACTCTCAACTGGTAGCTAAAAAATCTCGAGGAGAATATGAGGCCCGAGATCTTATCCTACTCAAGTACCTTCAAAAACTCTAATCTCTTCAAATAAATTTTGACTACTTTGAGATCTTCCATATCCCTCGCTTGAAAAATGCCCAAGCCGATTCTTTGTCTCGACACGCAACTTTCGGATGCAGTGAGTTGGATAAATTTTTATTGAGCATCTGGATAATTCGAGTATCGATGCCGAAGAAGAAGTTCATCAAATCCAAGTCGGTCATAAACCAAGTTGGATCGACTCATTTGTTGAGTACCTAACTAACGAAACTTTACATCTGAAAAATAGAAAAAATGTGAGGGATCAGAGTCTGGTCTGAGTCATCCTGGGATGTCGATCTCTGTGCAAAGACTGAAGTAGCAAACTACCGAGATAGAATGGAGGCAACACGCTGGGACATCATCTCAATCTGATCATCTGCTAGTCTGAACTCTGAAGGATGTGCCCTGCTCTCTGACTGTGGAACTGAAACATACCTCCTCACAGACTCTGAAGGATCAGCCTCGTGATCAGATATGAACTGAATATCTAGGGATGCTCTGTGATCATGAAGAGGTGAAGATGGTCCCTCCTCCTCTGCTCTATCCTCCACTCTCTCCTCAACACTCTTTATCCAACCGCCATCAGTCTTAGAGAAATTCATGCGATGCAGTGTATGACGGTTGATGGTGTCGGAATGGGATAGTCTAGCAACTGCCTCCTCCTCAAAACTGACCCCGAACCTCTTAAAAACTAAGATGAGTACCATACCAAAAGGCAAGTGAGCTTTGGACCTGTTCAGGGTCTCTCTCATGGCCTCAAACATCAATGTTGGAAGGTTCAGGGGGGTTTGGATGATCACATGGTACATAATGCAAATATTTCTACCAGATAGAAGGTCGTGTCTACCACTCCGAGGGACAAACAGTTTGGTTACCAAGTGATGTAACAGCCTCATCTCAACAGAAAGAATTTTTATTTTTAATTTATTTAGACTTCCAATATAAGTTCTCTCGAAGATAATATTAATTCTTTTTTCTTTAATAGAGAGCTCCATTTTGGTATAGCCTTCACAAGGCAAATGCAGTATCTGTCCCAAATATATTGGATCAAGAATAATATCAATACCTTTTACTGTAGATTTCACTATTCTATTGCTATAGCTCAAATTTAAATAAAATTTTCTGACTAGATCGACATAAGTATTTTCTTTTAAAGAGTAGTAAAATTTCTATCCTTGATACTTAATCTTCGATCCAATAGTGAATCCTTTTTTTTAAAAAAACTTGAAATCAATATTTTTTTCGAGTTCTACTTTTCGGTCAGAGAGAGGTACCTTGCTTGGGCTGATAGAGAATTGAGTGAAAACTGAAGTAGGATCTGGAGCAGGGATTGGAGCAGGAGAGGGCTCGGCTGCTAATCTCTTTCTGCGCATACTTTCTTCCAACCCGCGAACAGATTTTCTCCTCTGTGGAAGCTTCATTTTGGGAGCCATTTGCACAAGAAGGACTTGCATGGAGCTTTGAAGACTAAATGTGAGGGAGAGAGGAAAAGATTCTAGTGGAAAGGCAAAGATTTTGAAGAGGTGATGTGCCGATTTGGAGAAGATGGGTAGAGTCTAGGGCAAGCTCGAACCGCCCCAAATGAAGAAGGAAGAAGAGAGGAACTTGATTCCTAAACAGGCGATTTGAAGAGTGAAAATCGATGGGAGGAGATATTTGAGAGAAATCTTTGGTTTGAGAGAGAAGAGATGGAGAGCTTTTAGTTCGATGGGAGGAAGAAGACGAAGGACTGAGTCGGCTCAAGAAAAAAATTTTCAATAAGAAGAGAGCGTCCGAAGGATTTTTGACAAAATTGCAAGATTACCCTAGGGTCGACCCTGGGGGTCGACTCACGGCACAGAAAAATTCAAAAGAATGATGGGATAATTTTGAAAAAATTTGAAACTCTGAGAGAAGAATTTTTACCCAAGTATTGATCATGTGAATGATAGTTTTGAGCTTTTGAGCTCTTAAGAAAAATGAAAATTGAGCTCAATAGATTTGGTTCAATGAAGTTTTTTTGGTATTAAGAATTTGGAATCAGAGAGATACTTAAGCCGATGGATCAAAGATTCCTAGTTCTCTTCTAATTTTACAAAATCTATCTTCACTTAAGACCTTGGTAAAAATGTCAGCCAATTATTTCTCAGTACAAATATAGTCAAAAATTATATTATTGTTTTGAACATGTTCTCTTATGAAATGATGTCTAATTTCAATATGTTTTGATCTAGAGTGCTGAATTGGATTTTTAGTTAGATTGATAGTACTAGTGTTATCACATCTTATGGGAGTTTCATTGAGTTTGATGCCAAAGTCTTCAAGTTGTTGCTTAATCTACAAGATTTGAGTACAACAACTTCTGGCTGCAATGTATTCGGTCTCGGCCGTAGACAGTGCTATCGAGTTTTGCTTCTTGCTAAATCAAGAGATTAAGCTAACTCCAAGAAATTGATAAATTCTATTAGTACTTTTTTTATCTAATCTACATCCAGCAAAATCGACATCTGAATATCCTATCAAGTCAATTGATGAGTCCTTAGAATACCATAGTCATAGAGTTTGTGTACCATTTAAATATCTAAGGATTCTTTTAACTGTATTTAAGTATGATTCTTTTGGATTTGATTGAAAGCGAGCACAAAGACAAACACTGAACATAATATCTGGTCTACTAGCAGTTAAATATAATAGAGAACCAATCATGTCTCTATAAAATTTTAAGTCTATATTTTTACCTCCTTCATCCTTCTCAAGCTTACATGATGGGCTCATAGGTGTATCAATTACTTTGGAGTTCTCCATTTCAAATCTTTTAAGTAGTTCTCTTGTGTACTTACTTTGGGTGATGGAGATTTCTTTCTTTGTTAGTTTGATTTGGAGTCCGAAGAAGAATGTAAGTTCTCCCATCATGCTCATCTCGAACTCTCCCTGCATGAGTTTAGTAAAATCTTGACAAAGAATTTCATTAGTAGATCCAAAAATAATGTCATCAACATATATTTGTATAACTAATATATTATTTTGATCTCTTTTAATGAAAAGGGTTGTGTCTATATTTCTTCTTGAAAAATTATTATTAAGCAAAAATTTGCTTAGCCTTTCATACCAAGCCCTGGTGCTTGTTTCAAACCATATAATGCTTTGTTTAATTTAAAAATATGATTAGAAAAAGCATGATTTTCAAAATCTGAAGGTTGTTCTATATAAACTTCTTCAGCAATATATTTATTTAGAAAAGTACTTTTGACATCTATTTAGAATAACTTAAAATTCATAAAGCAAGATATACAAGTAGAAGTCTAATTGCTTCTAATCTAACAACAGGTGCAAAGGTCTCATCAAAATCAATTCATTCTTCTTGATTATAACCTTTTGCAACTAATCTCACTTTATTTCTTATCACATTTTTATGTTCATCCAATTTATTTCTATATATCCATTTTGTGCCAATTATTGAATAATTTTTAGGTCTTGAAACTAAAGTCCATACATTATTTCTTTCAAATTGATTAAGTTCTTCTTGCATTACATTTATCCAATTATAATCTTTTTCAGTTTTATCCATAGTTTTAGGTTCAAGATGAGAGACAAAAGCAAAATGATTGAATGCATCTCTAAGTGAAGAGCGAATTCTTACACCATGTGTAGGATCACCAATGATTAGTTCTTTGGGGTGATTGTGATCATACCTTTATTTTTTGGGTAGATCATTTGTACCTAGAAGTTGTTCTTGTTGTTCTTCACCTTCCTTATCTTGTTTGTCTTCATGTTCTTCATCATCTTGAATGGTTGAGTCTTTTAGAGTGATCTTCTTCATCCCTTTTATAAGAGGATCTACATCATCAATACCTTCATTCTTCCTTGAAGGAAGATCGTTAGTTTTATCAAAAACAATATGTATTGACTCCTCTACTATTAAAGTTATTTTGTTGAAAACTCTAAAAGCTTTGCTAGAAGAAGAGTAACCAAGAAAAATTACTTCATCGGATTTAGCATCAAATTTTTCTAGTCTTTCTTTACCATTGTTCAAAATAAAATATTAACTACCAAAAATATGAAAATATGTAATGTTTAGTTTTCTTTCTTTTCAAAGCTCATAAGGGGTTTTCTTTAAAATTAGTCCAATTAAAGCCCAGTTTAATATGTAAGATGCCGTGTTAATTGCTTCCGTCCAAAAATATCTTGGAAGGTTGCTTTCACATAGTATGGTACGGGTCATTTCTTCAAGGATTCTATTTTTTCTTTCTACTATCCCATTTTATTGGGATGTCCTAGGTACTGAAAAATTATGGTCAATACCTTTTTCATCACAAAACTTTTCAAAATCTTGATTTTCAAATTCAATTTCATGATCACTTCGAATATTTTGAATTGAAAAACTTTTTTCATTTGTGACTTTTTGATAAGATTTTGAGAAAGCATAAAAAATTTTATCCTTATGTGTCAAAAAGAAGACCTATGTAAAATGAGAGAAATTATCAATAATTACAAAACCATATCATTTTCCACCTAGACTAGTAGTTTTAGTGGGTCCAAATAAATTCATGTGTAATAGTTCTAATAGCCTAGAAGTTAAAATAATATTTTTAGATTTGAATGAGACTCGTGTTTGTTTATCCATTTGGCATGCATCACAAATTCTATCCTTTTCAAAATTTAATTTGGGTAAGCCGATAACTAATTTTTTTTAATAAATTTTGAGAGTGAATGCATGCTAATATGTGCAAGCCTATGATGCCAAAGCCAACTGGTCTTATTAATCTTGGCATTCAAAGCTACTAGGCATTGCATGTTTATTTTAGAAAGATCATTCAAATCTACCTTATAAACATTACCATGTCTATGCTCAACAAATTTAATGCATTCATTAATAGGACTAGTTACAATGCAAACTGAAGAATCAAAAATGACTTTGTATTCTTTATCACAAAATTGACTGATACTTAATAAATTATGTTTTAAACCATCTACTAATATAATATTTTCAATATACTTGGAGGGAGTGATACCAATGTTACCTATACCAATGATCTTTCCTTTGTTATTGTCTCCAAATGTGACCATCCCTCCATTTTTAGCATCAAGTATGATGAATTGAGATTTATCACTAGTCATGTGTCTTGAGCACCCGCTATAAGATACCATCTCCGATTTGCTCCTTGGGATACAAGACACACCTATACACAAGAATTAAGTTTTGACTTTAGGTACATAAGTTTTCTTGGATCTTTTTTAATTAGTCATAATAGTTTCTTTTGGAATCCATATTTTTTTTATATTGGAATTTTCAGATTTGTTGAAAAAATATGAATAGAATTTGTGTCCTACTTTACCACATTTAAAGCAAGTTATATTTGAAAACTTATTGTATGATGAATTTACAAAGATATTTTTTCGAAATTTTTGTTTCTTTAAAAGGTTATATCCAAGACCGGCTTTATCATAAATGGCCTTTTGATTATCAAGTATCATGTGAAGTTTATTTAAATTTAAAGTGAACTTTTTAACTATTGATTTTAACTTGACAATCTCATTTTTTAAGTTCAAATTTTTTTAAGACAAGATTAATTTTTCATTTGAAATACTCTCATTTTCTTTTAGTAAAGATTGATTCTTTGATTTTAATTCTTTATTTTTTACCCCTAACTTCTTTAGTTCATCAATTAGGTCATAAAACGCTTCATGAAGTTCTTCAAAGATAAAGTCAATAGGACTTTCAGTATTTACCTCATTTTTGTGTGTCATAAGGCACAAGTTGGCTTGTTCATTTGAGTCTTCTTCTTCGAAACTTGACTCATCACTTCCACTCTATGTAGCTATCATGGCCTTCTTCTTATACTTTTTGGGATCCTTCTTCAGTTGTGGGCATTCAAACTTAAAGTATTCCGATTTCTTGCATTCATAACAAATAAGGGGTTGCTTCTTATCCTTCTCTTTGCTATGTTCCCCTTTTGTAGGTGGTCTCTTCCTCATTTCTTATCTTCTTTTCTTCAAGAACTTCTTAAATCTTCTAGTAATGAGGGCCATTTCTTCATCCTGCTCTTCATTTTCTGTATCATCAGATTCTTTATCAGGTTGAGCAGTGGATTTGAGGACGATTATCCTCTTCTTTTTGACATCTTCTTCTTGGTATTGTTTCATGCTTAGCTCGTGAGTCATCAGTGATCCTAGAAGCTCCTCCAAGGATAAGATATTCAGATCTTTGGCTTCTTGGATAGCGGTCACTTTGGCCTTCCAAGTCCTTGGTAAAGACCTAAGAATCTTTCTTACGAGATCACTGTTAGAATAAGACTTACCAAGACTTTTTAGACCATTAATAATATCAGTAAAATGAGTAAATATTTCAGTTATCGATTTATCATGCTCTATTTTAAAAAGTTCATATTTATACACAAGCATGTTAATTTTTGATTCCTTCACTTGATTAGTTCCTTCATGAGTTACTTCTAATCTATCCCATATTTCTTTAGCGGACATGCATATTGAAATATGATTGAATTCATTAGCATCTAGAGCACAATACAAAATATTTATGACTTTAGCATTTAGTTGAGCCATTTTCTTATCAACCTCATCCCATTCTTTTTCGGATTTGGTTGATTCCACACCATCAATTATTCTAGTGGGTATGTGTGGTCTACTTACTATGATACTTCACATATCATAGTCAAGTGCTTGAATAAAGATTTTCATCCGAGCTTTCCAATAGGTATAGTTTGATCTATTGAAAAGTGAAAGTCGGTTGGTGGACTGCCCCTCGGCTAATGAAGCACCAACTTGAGTTGCCATAGATCTTTAGCTCTTTGATGGTTAAATCAAAGTAGGATTAGAGCACCGAGCTCTGATACCACTTGTTGTCCAGCTATGCAATCTAAGAAGGGGGGTGAATTAGATTTTTTAAAAATTTAAAAATCAACTTACAACTATGAGGACTATTTAACAATGAGCAGGATAAATGTGGAGAGTGAAATTTATACAAGGTGAAGAAGTTGGATCCAAGAATGCAAGAAAATAAAAAATTTAAAAGGAGAGCAAGTAAGCACAACACAAACAAAAAGATTTATAGTGGTTCGGTGTCAACTTTGCACCTACATCCACTCTCCAAGCTCCTACTTGAGAATTCAAATTCACTAAATCATATTCAACCCGAATACAACGTCGGAATCTCCGACTGTAGCTATTCCAAGCTAGAATACTTATTTTTCGGATACAAGCCAACCCAATACAATCCGATTCAAAGTTTGGATCAATCTTTTCACATTTTGGAACCCTTCCAAAATAAAAAATCAACTCAAAATAGAGTATAGCAGTTAATCACACAGAAATATAGATATAGCTCCTTTAACGAGCAAATAAAGCTTTAAATATACTTTACATAATAAGAACGAAGCTCTTCTGATTTTTCTCAAGGTGGTTGAAGACTTGAATGAACTCTTGAGGGGTTGGTGAATTTGAAATAAAAGCTTCTTAAACTTTTAAGAGGGCTCTTGCTTAGGGTTGAAATGAATGCTTGAAGAACTTTTTCAAAATCTTATTGATTTTCTCCTTTGAGTGCCTTTTATAACTTCAAATAATGGTAGAGAGTAATCTGGACTGAAATAGAGCCATTGGAACATATTAAATGGGCATTAAATGCAGTCAAAATGAGCTGAAAACTAGTCGTTGCGAAATTTTTCCGTCATAGGAATCGACTCATAGGGTCGACTCATGCTCATGAGTCGACTCATGGGATCGACTTCTGTGGCACAGAACAGAAAATGGTTGTTCTATAATTTTGACCTACATAGCAGCAGAGGTCGACTCATAGGATCGACTCATGCTCAGGGATCGACTCATGGGGTCGACTCATAGAGTGTACCAGTTAAAGAATTCAGCGTGCCGTTCAGCCCCTTTTGCCATGAGTTGACTCATGGGATCGACTCAAATTTATAAACATAATTTTCTTTCAAAATATATATCCAAAAATATTGAAATTGCCTCCAATAGATTACAAATCTTCTGCTCTTACTCTTGAGGCTTCCGAATCAGAACTTGATAAAATTATGATTTTGCCCCTAAAATATAATAATTTTTTTTTTCAAACCAAAATCATTAGTAACCCCCTCAAATGCTTTGTAATCATCAAAATCAATTCAAGACAGCAACAATCAACATACTTAGTCCGTTTCCATCCGCCAGTGGTTAAAGAAAGTTTATCATCATTGCCATCGACTATTTCACTAAATGGGTGGAAGCCCAACTACTAGCACAAATAACAAAAAGAAAAACTATAAACTTTCTATGAAAATCGATCATTTGCCAATTCGATCTATCCCGAGTAATCATCACCAATAATTATCGATAATTTAATAATACCAAGTTTGAAAAATTTTGTGAAAAATATCAAATCATTCACAAACTCAAATCAGTTGGACATCCACAATTCAATAGAGAAGTCAAGGTGACCAATAGGACGATATTACAAGACCTAAAGATAAGATTAGGACAAACCAAAGGTCAATGGGTTGATGAACTTTACAGCATACTTTGGTCTTACCGAACTACTCGAGTCCTATTCGGAGAAACTCCTTTCAAACTGGTATTTGGGACAGAAGCCGTAATCTCGATGGAAATCGCTCTGCCATCAACTCAAATAGAACAGTACGACAAATCGATTAATGCAGACAAACGACGCACCAACTTGGATTTGCTCGACGAAACTTGGAGACAAACTCAATTAAGGATGGCATCGAATAAACAAGGGGTAATTCGGTATTATAACTCCTGAATCAAGTCCAAGATCTTTCGAATAGGTGACCTTATCCTTAGAAGAGCCAAAATTTTCAAACCAATTAAGCAAAAAAAATTATCTCCAAATTGAAAGGGTCCCTATAAAGTTTCGAGAATACTTTGATCAGAGGCATATAACATTGAGAACTTAGATGGCACAGAAATTTCTTGGACTTGAAACATCGAGAATCTATGAATATATTACCAGTAAGACTACTTGATTTAAATATATCAAAAATTTCTACAATGCTGTTCCAACGAGTTCACATATTCAAAAATTCATCGAATAACATGGTTGACTAATGTCCGACTATATGATTACATCATCGACTGAAAATCGATGAATATTATTTGGCTGACATTTTATTAACAAAAAAATAAAATAAAAGCTAACATTCAATTAGCTAATTCAGAGATTAAAATCCCAAAAGGTAGTTAGTCAGCCTTCACCTAACTGATTAAGGATCGAACAACCCAAAATGAATTAGAAAAAACCCTCTCTCATCAAGTATATTCTAACAGCTGATTTGAAGGAATGGTCTATAATATCTGACTAGTTGACTTAGAAAAATTTTTCTAGGTCAATCTCATTTGTTACAATCTACAACTCTTTGCTGAATATCATACTTAGACATTTCATAAAAGTGAATGATTTGAAAAGATAAAAGGCATTACATAAGACAAATTGAAAAAGAAAATTATTTCTTATTCCAGAAGAGTTTAGTACATGATCAAGCAACAAAAGAAATATACAAAGAGTTTAAGGATGATCTTCAGGGTCGCCTGCTTCCTCGTCGCTTCCTGAGCCTTCTTCTTCAGGAGCATCATCGGGCTGCAGCCCGCTCAAATCCAATTTGATATGGAGATGACTAATAGCCCTCTTGCAGTCCTCAAAGCCGACTCGATAGGCGATTGTGGAACCTTCGACGATTTCATCCTCAAATTTCTGAGACATCTGAAACTCAATCAGTGCCCGAGAAGCTGCTTCCTAGGCTCGAGTTTCCATCGTCGACATTTTTTCCTTTGCTTCTTGGATGGCCTTCTCAGCATCCTATCTTTTGCCCCTTTCTTCGTCAAGGGTAGCTTTTGCCGACTCCATCTCCTTCTTGAAGTCGGCCTTCAGCAAGTTCAACTCTTCAATATCTTTCTTCAATTGGGACTCCAAGTTGGCAGCTTTATCTCGAGAAGGAGCCAACTCAATCTCAGTAGAGCAATCTTCTCCTGATATTTCTTCTCCTACTCCTCAGTAGCACAAAGAAGTTCCTCAACAACCTCGACTCGAGTGTTGACGGTCTGGATCTTGTCTTCTAATTGGTGGTTGAGCCATCCAAAGGTGGTCAATCCTTCAAACAAAATTGTCGCATCATGTGCCAGCTGCAAAGAGAGAAATTGCTAAGTCAACAGTTCGACAGAAGAAATGATAATCAAATACCAGAAAGATAATAAAATTACCAACATCAATGATGCATAGAAGCCCGATATGATCTCTTAGATTGGGGTGAGTCTTCCTTTCTTCCCAGTTGGCGGGAAGCATCACCATTTTTATCAAGTCCCCAACGAGTCGATGATCTTGGAGCATCATGTCAGTCACCTTGGTGCATATTTCAAGGGTGATGTATGCCTCTTCGAAAGAATCCAAAGGACTGAGCTCAATGGTAAATGTGGGAGGCATTGGAGTCTTTCCTCAGCACCCCTATTCGATCGACATCTGACTCATCCCACGTCGATAGAGCCTGAACTGCATTGATGAGCCTCATCGGGGCCTCGCCGCTACCGACGACATCATCTTCTTATTCGACGGATGTTACTGGTGTTGGTGGTGGAGGCAAAGTCTATCCTGACAGAGGAATTCGAGGCGGCAATGGTGGCTGCGTACTCTATAGGATCCGAGAGGAGGATCCTTCTCGAGGTTTCTTCGACGGACCTCGGGAAGTTCTACCAGACCTAGAACCCAGCCTCTTCTTGATGGCATGGCGGATGGACTCTGCTAAAATCCTCATGCCTACAAGCCAATGAAGAAAGCTAGTTCGTGAATAAGAAGGAAATTGATAGAAAGACTCAGAAATTCATAAAATAAAATCTGCCTAAATAGTTGACCGAACTTATCCCGACATCATACAATGACTGCTCCTCGAGGAGCTCCCGTTGGGTGGGAATTTGGATGCCGAACAATAAATCGTAATGTTTTCGCTCCTCTTCAAGGACTACTTCATTCTTACTCAAAACAAGTTAGGAGTAGTCCAGACCTAACTAAAACCCCATGGATGGTCGGCGCTAACATAAAGAATTTATTTTTCTATCCATGAATGAAAGAGGAAGCCTGATAATGAATTAACGATGATATCAGGGATTGAAGAACCACCATCTCCTTTTCTGAGAGTGTTTTTTCAGGATAAAAAGGGCATGAAAAAAGAAAATCCTTGATTCAAAATGGAGAAGGTGGCCAAGAACAATAAAAGAAGAAATAATCCTAATGGAATTAGGGGTAAGTTGAGCGGAAACGACATCATACAAGTCAAAGACTTTGGCAAAAAAAGAATGCATAGAAAATCGAAGTCCTAAGTGGAGGAACTCCTTATAGACGGCAATATAGCCATCTGAAAAACGGACAACCTAACCATTTTCATCGAGTGCCAACAGTCGGTACCGAGTAAAGATGTGATAATAATCCTTTAATTGCTGTACGTCGGTCTCAGAAAATCGGACCTTTCATGGAGAGGTCCAGAAAGATTCTCGACAACTAGCTGATCATCCAACTCCTGAAGACCTGGACGGTCCTATCGAGAAGCAGCAACATACTCGGGAGCATCATAAGGAACATTCTTGATCTCCCTCCGGACAATTGGAGTTCGAGAATCTTGATCTCCCGCAATATTTTCATCTCTGGATTGTCTCTCAAATGAAGCCATTCCTAAGAAAAAATTCTAAGAAACTGAAAAGGAGGTGAAGGAAAGAAAAATTTGATCTCATGAATCAACCGACGATGATGGAGAAACCAACGAAGATAAAAAAGCCAACGACGGTGAAGCTTAGAACGTCCCCAAGGAGATGAATCCCACATGCAACTAAAGCTGAGAAGGCTGGACTGGAGGCGAAAACCTTGAAACCAGAAAAAGACCTGAAGGAAAAAAGGCCCTATTTATTGGCACACTTGATGGCTGCGATCCATGCTTAAAATCCTATCATTATCGGAGATTTTGACATGTGGCCGCAATCCTGGCTAATTATTTTTTTGGCTTTTCGACGTACCACCATTGTGATCTCGCCAAATAAGATGAATCCACGTTAAAACCTACTAAATGGATAATCGGCTGATATATGGTTGACTCGGACTACTCGAGAATCGTTATTCTACCATCTGATCTTTCTTAATCATTATGGAAGCATGCTTTGGATGATTCACGGTCTTAGCTGCTGCATGTCTTGCAAGGCGATAGGGCCACCGCGTGCTTTATGAAATGACAAAATGGCTGCTCGCTTCGCGAAACAACAAAATGATTGGACGTCAATTTTCGAGATGATAATAAATGAAGTTCATTGGAGAAAGCAACTTAGACCCATATACGACTTAGACTAACAATTGTCATCGTCTTCCTACCGACTGAGTATACAACCTGACGAAGTGAGCCGACTAAGACTGACGGAATAAGACTAAGTCGGGATTTGATCAACTAAGTTCGACACGCTGCCAATATTTGACTGACAACTTCTTCAATATTTTGCCAACTATCTTGATCTCAAAAAACTAAGGATCGAGCAATAGTTATTTGGCACAGATATTAATTCTTTGCGGTCGTGGAATGCAATAGTCGTCCACAAATGATCCATTACTTAGCTTTAATGATGGTTAACGAGATAACCACCCACTAAATACTATGATCCCCACATCCCATATTCTAGGGATAGGAATTATATAGTGATGGCACTCTTCATCATATATAAGTAGTAAATAGGAGGACTGGGTAAGTTTTCTAATTGTAAATTTTTTGTTCTTATTTTTTTGCCTCTTTCAACTATTCCCTCTTTCCGTCTAACTTAGGTATCGAAGGATTCTCCATCAGACGACTTCTGCCAAGTGGTCTTTATCTTGCAGATTTTCTGTCATCAAGCACTCATATGCAACATCTCGACTTGTAGCTTATTAACTCATCGGAGATCAGCGGCAACACTAACATAAGTTAAAAGTGAATACAAATACCTGAACCTGTCTTGATTTTGAGATATAAAGTTTGTCTTCTTATAATATACTAAGCTTTTAAATTATTATAAAATGTCTTCTGGGTGCCACATCCTATGCACACTAGGGAGTTAACAGTGATCCGTCATTTTTATTCCATTGCAGGCCACTAATAGTTGTCATGGCTATGGGTGGCCACGGAATAATTGCATTTAATTTCGAATGTTAAACTCTTCGAACGTGGGCTGTGACTTAACCTCATAATGTTCCATTTGCAAGATGGTGGATGCTTGCGCAAGTTCTCGTGCAATAGTGCTTCAGCTTAAAGCACAACAGATTTGGTTTGAAGGGGACTCAAACACGATAATATCCTGGATTAACCCTCCCTCTGGGGTTAAATGGACTGCTGTAGAGTTTAGTTCAACTCTTCTACTTCACAGATAGGTCTATTGGTCACAGCCGATGCAACTGGAATAGTTTCATTTATAACCTCATGTGATGCTAAGGTGTAATTTTTTCATTGGAAGTTTTTCTTTCACTACCTCATGTGCATAACATATGAGATTTCAAAAATATATATATATATTTTTTTACTTGACGATTTGGATGGAAGAAAATTGAGAAGGTTGGCGACCTCCGCACCGTCCTTGCCCTTGGCCTCCTCGCCGCCTTCGATTTCCCCGATTGGTGCTCCTTCCCCCATTTGTATAAAAGAAAAATGAAAAGATTGGCGAGCTTCGTGCCGCCCTTGGCCTCCCTACTTTGTAATCTCCAATAAAACCAGGCTGTTCGAGCATGGCTTTATTGGGTTTTCTCGAATGGGTTGAGTCTGGTTCATAATCTCTTGCTGCTTCCGTTCTCTCACTCCTACCCCTGTAACACTCCTTCCATCCCAGCACAGATGGAGGGCGGTCGGCAAACTACCGGCAGCACTCCTACACCAGCCATCACGTATGCTCTATCTCTCTTGTATTTATTCGTTTGGTTCATCCCCTCTATCTTTTTGCTTTCTTTGTGAAGTCCCTGGTGCCATCTTTTGATACGCTGTTGGGAGGATATCTACTTCCAATTCTTTTCTTTTCTTTTTTTTTTTTAATCTGCTTGTCTTCATATACGACCACACGTCATTTCTCTCTTCTTTATTTTGAAATCTTCTTCTTCTTCTCGTCTTTGTTTTTTGCTTTTCTCCCCTACCTTTCCCTGACGGAATCGTCATCTCACCTGCTGCCTTGGAACTATAACGATGTATGGTTACGTTGTTTACATGTTTGAGTAAATGTCTAGCTCTCATCTTACTGAGAACCATGCCATAGTCCTCCCTATATTTAACGCTATCTTGTGGACACGTGGCGGATGATGCATTGAAAAAAAAATTAAACACACGATGGACGGAGATTGATGCCTCCATTTTAATATATATTATATAGATTATGTTGCTCTATTGTCTATTTTCTTTTCTTTTCTCTTTGGATAAAGAGCCTCCAATGTAACCCACCCCTTTCCCAACCCCATCCTCTACCACACCAATAACCCCCTAAAAAAAAAAATTATGAGCATGTTTCGAGATAGGTACATGATAAAAATATTGGCTTGGATTCTGAGAATGCCATATGCGAGGTGCATCACGTTCTAACATACATATTTAATGCATCGTATAAGCCATATGTTGGTACACTATAGTGATAGTGAAAATATAATTTTGAAATTTATCTATTGGTTATAGCTATCATACTTATTTATATTATTTTTTATATTATCTTATTAAATATTAGAAAATGATCATCTGATGGCCTGTAGTATTCATGGTATTTTATTAAAAACACCCTCCAACACCTCCTCATCTCCTTCCTTGCCTACTCCAATGAGACCCTTGTCTTCTTTTTTGCCCCCTCATCACATATCTACCCCACCCTAATTCCGTGCTCCACAAGCATAGAGTCACCGCTATTCCAACTTGAGTAAAGATGATAATTTTAATCAATCTATCAGGTACTCGATTCGATCCAAATGAGACGAATTTTGTTCGCGATTAAAATCTGAGATGAATATGGATTCTAAAAAAAAATATTTGAAGGAGGTTTGGACCGATATAGATAATGATATACCACCTCATAAGTCCAATCTGATATAATCTTAATCTAAATTCTTCTTTTAAAATTATAATTATTTTATAATATTTATATAATGAGTTTATTTTCTAATTAAATCCGACTCTTCTTATCTATTCAACTTGATCTGATCTATACCTATACTTGATCTGGCTCAACTTGACTTGATAAAAACATGAGGTGGGTATGTATAATCTATACTCCACCCCAAACTAAACCTGATATAATCTTAATTTTAATCATACTTTCATAATTATAATTATTTGATAATATTTATATGATAATTTTTTTACTGGATTCAACTTGATCCCTCTTATTTATCCATCCGATCCAACCTGTGCCTATATTTGATCTGACTCAATCCAACCCAAGATGAGTACAAGACAAGTCTATATATAAAATTTTTAAGTACAAAATAGATACGAATATTAATCGGCTTGAGCCATATTCCATACGTTGCCATCATTAGTTATGAGCTATCCAAAAAAAAAAAAAAAAAGGAAGAAACAACGTCAATCGAACATTTCAGCTTCATTAAAAATATGATACTTGCCATTTGTACTTGGGCTTTTCATGGAGTATATATCATCGGTCACCATATGGAAAATTAGAATCATAAAAAAATTAAAACTTCTATAATTTGTAGCTTGTGGAATTTAGGTAGCAGGGTAACAAAATATGTGATATCTATCTTCATAATATAAACAAAGTGTGTTACGTACCAAAACTACACCATTTGCCCCCTTTTTGCTGATGAGAAAATGGAGTCAAGAAACCTAGATCACGATTAATCTTAAATATTGTAAACAAATAAACAGTCACATTGAAATAAAAAAATCGATGAGTGGAACTAGTTAGCATGAGAAACTTTATTTCAGTGGAGGAGGAGGATCATTGCTTGGCATGTTTTTATTTAAACTTATTCTCCAACTTTTATTAAGAAATTAGACCACCAATCAGCAAGAATCTCTCTCTCAGGTCCCATGCTATTCTGTCATTGTGCCTGGAGGCATGCCAACGGCCTTCTCTCTCTGTCTCTCCATTGGTGTCCTGACAGGAATGAGAATAACCTTTGCTATCGTAGCATTGCTGCATCACTGATCGATGGAACACATGCACATGGTGTTGCATTGGTTCTTAATGTGGTCTAATTATTTCTTAGTTAGGTGTAACTCATTAGATTAGTCACATACACTGGATCAATTATAGTAAATTCAATTAATTAAAGAGTTCTATTCATAATCAAATCTAGACTGCAAGTCAACTTTAATTAGAATTAGTATATTGATGACAAGACAAGTATAGATATAAATATAGAGATGTCTTGATCCCTTTCTCCAACTCTCAGAAAGATGTGCGCGATTTCCATCGATCGTTCATGTTAAGGAGGAGAGTGAGGAGAGAAAAGATCAGATGTCCCACGGAAGAAA
Source organism: Elaeis guineensis (assembly GCF_000442705.2). Classification (NCBI taxonomy): domain Eukaryota; kingdom Viridiplantae; phylum Streptophyta; class Magnoliopsida; order Arecales; family Arecaceae; genus Elaeis; species Elaeis guineensis. The sequence goes on along the minus strand of NC_026002.2, from coordinate 79,748,615 downwards.
ACCAAACATCCTGCGGGCTATGAGATCATCATATTGGATACACGATGATGTAAAATATAATTTATTTATAATTTAATTTTTACATGAACATAAAAGCAGATCCACACATAATAAAAATTAAAATTTTCTAACATATGGTATCAGAGCTCTGATTTCATGCTTCATGTTCATGTAAAAATTTTAGGCTTATTTTTGAAATATTAAAATCATATTTTTTTATATTTTCCTAATAAATCAAGCTTAAAAAATTAAATTCAAATTTTTTAAATTTTTTAAAATAAATAAATTAAAAAAAAGGGTTTGGAGTCGGTTGTCGGCTGCATAGGCCGACCCGCATAGTTTGGCGAATGGGGCAGCAGCCATACCAATGGCGGTTCGCTGCGATGGGGGAGAGCTGCTACTTTCCGACAACAGTGGTACCGCCACACACGGTATCTCGATGCAGTGCGGGAGCAGCGGCTTGTTACACTGCGGTGGGGGGTGGTGGATTTTCTGCTGTCCTCCCCACTTTCTTCTCTTGTGGCTGGGATGGATGGAGGCGGCCGCCTGTCCTATGCAGTGTGGGAGAGATTGATTTTTTGCAATTAGGGAAGAAGAAAGGGTATCGGGTTTGGATCCAAACAGATCTAGATCTAAACCTATTTTGTTTTGGTTCCACCTGTTATGCGTGGGCCTATCAGGTTTCGAATTTTGGGTTGGATCCATTGAGACTTTGGATCAAATCTGAACATGATTTTATTTAAACTATTTTGTAAGTAACATCCTAAAGAACAGTTTATTATAGAAAGGTCCTTGCTGATTTCTGATAGACTTTATATCAAAGCAACTGTTTTACATAAAAGCCCCTTTTTATCTGGAATTCATGGTTGTCCTCTAATGTTAAAAATTTTGATAAAATCGCTGTAATTTATTCGTTTTATATCCAATTTAAGTGATTTTTGAACTATTGGACCCGTAATATTTTGAGAAACATTTTGGTTGAGTTTTCTATGCATGATAAAGTATTTAAATAATTTATAGATTATTTATTTATAATTTTGCTTATTATTGTATTGTTCAAGTATGTTTTTGCATAGCCCCAAAGGATCCAGAGCGCTCTATAGATCTTGGATAGCTGAGTCATTGAGAGCAAATGACTTTCTCTCTTATTATATTTTAAAATTGTATAAAAGTGTATCTATTATAGTTGATCCAAAGGTGACAGTAATTAGATACAACATTGACAGTAATAGGCTGACTAACTTGAATTTTATAAAGACGGAGAGTTCTACACCCAAAAATGAGAATAACTTTAGATTTTTGTAATCATAGTTAGTTAAACCACTAAAAATATAACTAATATGATGAGTCATAGTTTAAATATAAATTATGTGTTCATGCCATAATTATTGTTCTTACTTACATATTTCATATTATTATTGATTATAAAAAATTTTCATATTTATGATTTATGTAGTGCATGTTTTGATATTGTTTATTATGTTTAGAGTTATAATTAAATTAGTTGCGATACTTATTATATGCTATGATTTTTATCCAAAGATGTTTTATAGTTATAGAATAAGTATTATTAGTAGAATTATGTTTTGAAATCTGTATCATGATCGTAATTGTAAGCATATTCTTTTATTTATAGCTATGATCCTTATTTTACTCTCATCGCATCTATCTAATATTTTCATACTGAATGGATCTAATTATTTTGATTGGTATGAGTAGCTTCTCATTGTTCTAAGATGTCTAAACTTAGATTTTGTCCTTCTTTAGCCTCAGTCTGATTCACTTACTCCTACTAGTTCTCTAGATCAGAAGAAATTATATAAAAAGTGAAAGCGTTCTGATAGATTGTCTCTCATGATTATTAAGAGTTCCATAGCCAGAGATATTAGAAAATTTATTCCTGATAACAAATTGACCTTTAGGTATCTTTTTTCTGTAGAATAATAGTTTATCAAATCAAATAAAATCTTAGCTGATATCTTAATGAATAAGTTAATCTCTATAAAATATGATAGAATTTCTGGAGTATGAAAGCACATTATGAAAAAGTGTGATATAGTTGAAAAATTGAATGAGTTGGAAATGACAGTATCTGAAAACTTTCTTATCCAATTTATTTTCAATTCTCTTTCATCTTAATTTATCCAATTTAAGAGATTGAAATAAGAAAGGATCTCAGTTGTCATGTAGTTTCACAAGAGCATCCTAAAAAAAAAAAATAAAGAAATGAAATAAAGGATCGAGCAATCCATCAAAGAAAAGTTTTCATAAATTGAAATATTTTTTTTGTAACAAGTAGGGACATATCAGGAAGGATTGTAAGAAAAGAAAGAAATGATTGGAAAAAAGAGATACTCTTGTCACTTGTTTGTTTCGAAATTAATTTTATTGATGTTCTTTTTAATACCTAGTAGATTAATTCGGGTGCTACAATTTATATTTCTAATTCATTATAGAGATTTCTTTCAAGCCGAAAGCCAAATGACAAAAGCGATGGATCTTTATGAAGAACCGAATGAAGTCCAACATTATTTCAATTGAGACTTATAGACTTATTACTGATATCGAATTCAAATTAGATGTACATGATGTCTTTTATATTCCTTTAGTATCTAGAAATTTAGTTTCTTTATCAAAATTTGATTTAGAATATTTTTCATTTACTTTTATGAATTTAAATTTTAAATTAATAAAAAAATTATTTTGGTTGATACTAGAATATTATGTAATAGATTATATAAAATAAATTTCGATTCTTTTGTTGCACAATCTTTATTTGTTTTGAATGTCAATGTTGGAATGAAATGTCATATTATAAATGAGAGTTCTTCAATATTATGGCATGGGCAATTATGTCACATATCAAAAGAAAAGATGATTAGATTGGTTAAGAAAAATATTTTATCAAATCTAAATTTTAGTAATTTTAGTATGTGCATAGATTGCATTAAAGAAAAATAAATTAAAAATTATAAAAGGCATTCACTAGAAGTCAAGGACTCCTAAAATTGATACATACCGATATTTATGGCTATTTTTTATCTTATTTTAGAGGGCAAAGATATTTCATCATGTTTATTGATAATTTTTCACATTATGGTTATAGTTTCTTATTATATGAAAAGTCTGAAGCTTTGAAAATCTTTAAAGTATACAAAGCTAAAGTAAAAAATTAATTGGATAGAAAAATTAAGATTGTGAGATCTAATAGGGATAGTGAATACCTCGATAGATATAATGAATCTGACCATAATCCTGAATCTTTTATCTAATTTCTTGAACAGCAAGTATTGTAGCATAGTATACTATGTCAAAAAATGTTTAATAAAATGGTATAGCTGAAAGACATAATCACATCTTAATAGATTTGGTGAGGAGTATGATAAGTAATTCCTCATTATCTTTGAATTTATGGGGAGAAGCCTTGAAAATTGCTATGTATATCTTAAATTGAGCACTTACTAAGGCTGTTCCTAGAACTCTTTTTGAGTTATGGATAGACAGAAAATCAATTTTAGTATATTTAAATATTTGAGGTTATCCTGTAGAGGCTCGATTATACAATGTTCAAGAAAAAAATTGGATCCCAGAACTGCTAGTTGTTATTTTATAGAGTCTGTAGAAATGTTAAAGAGTTTTAGATTTTATTATCCGTCGCACATCACTTTAAAACTGGAACAGCTAGATTCATCAAGGATGATGAAAATAGTGAGAATAGTAAATCACGTAATGCAGTGTTAGAGAAAATAAGAGAATCTTTTTCTATTACAGTAACACCTAGAGATATTCCACATGAACTTATTTAATTAGAGATTGTGGAACATCAACAGATGGTTGATATACCACTTTCTGAATAGTATATCAATGAATCTGATCCGATTGAAAATAATCACAATAATAATACTAAATCTGAAGTATTACGGAGATATACTAGAATTAGAAGATCAACCATTTCAGATGATTATATTATTTACTTACAAAAATATGATTATGATATTGGGATGAAGTATAATCCAATTTTATTTAAGGATACCATGAATAGCGATGATTTTAAACTCTGATTAGATGTCATGAAAGATGAGATGAAATCTATGAGTAAAATTCAAGTTTGAAAACTTATCAAATTACTTAAAGAATCTAAGCCTGTTGGTTGTAAATAGATTTTTAAAATCAAATGGACTCCAAAGATAACATCAAAAAATATAAAGCTAGACTTGTAGCAAAGGAATTCACTCAAAAGGAGGACATCAATTATCATGAAATATTTTCTTCTATTTCTGGAAAGGATCTGTTCAGAATTATTATGACATTAGTAGTTTATTTTGATTTAGAGCCATATTAGATGGATGTAAAGACCGTATTCTTGAATAGGGATTTAAAGAAAGAGGTGTATATGGAATAACTAGAAGGATTTTCAGTGCAGAAAAATAAAAGGCTGGTATGTAAATTAAAAAAATTCATATATGACCTTAAACAATCTTGCAGGCAATGATACTTAAAGTTTAATCATATCATTATTTTTTTCGAATTTAAGAGAAATATTACTGGTCAATGTATATATTTAAAGTTGAGTAGGAGTAAGTTTATATTTTTGGTACTATATGTGGATGATATCTTACTAGCCAGCAGTGATTTGGATCTCTTACATGAAACTAAAAATTTTTTTATCAAATTTTTTGATATAAAAAATATGAAAAATATTTTTTATATTTTTGATATAAAAATTCATCATGATAGGAGTAAGAGGTTGCTTGGTTGATCTCAGAAGACTTATATTACTAGGATTCTAGAAAGATTTAGAATGTTGAGCTACTCGTCAAGTGAAGTGCCAATTATTAAAGATGATAAATTTAATAAATTTTAATGTCTCAGAAACGAGATCGAGAGAAATCAGATGAAGGATATACCATATGTATCTGCAGTGGGTAATCTGATGTATGCTCAAATATGTACTCATCCTGATATTAGTCTTGCCTTGAAAATACTTGGTAGATATCAGAGTGATCCAAATATAGACCACTGAAAAGCTGCCAAAAAAGTGATGCTCTATCTTCGAAAACTAAGAATTATATGCTCACTTATAAAATGACTGATCAATTGGAGATGATCTGTTACTCAGATGTAGATTATGCTGGTTGCTTCGATAGTAAGAAATTCACAACAGATTATATTTTTTTATTGGCTGATGGAGCAATTTCATGAAGGAGCATAAAACAATGCATTAGTGCCTGCCCTACTATGGAAGCTGAATATATAAGTTGCTATAAGACTTCTTCACATGCCCTATGATTGAAAAAGTTTATTTTAGGGCTCAGGGTTATAGATTCTATTTTCAAGCTGTTGAGAATTTATTGTGACAATTTTGCTGTAATTTTTTCTCTAATATTAGTAAGATTACTAATACAAATAAGTATATTGATGTTAAGTATCTTGCTATGAATAAGAGAATTAGCAGCCATCAGGTATCTATTGATTTTATTGGTACTGCTTGTATGATAGCTGATCTTTTGACTAAAGATTTAGTATCCAAAATTTTCAAAAAATATGTAAAAGTTATGGGCATTTATCATTAGAATATTTAATTTGTAATGGACACCTATTTTGAGATCTCTTAATAGCTTAATGACTGCTATTGCTTCTGTTTAATTATTGTTTGTATACATTATAGTTGATTTTTATCAAAATCAAAGTAAACAGAAGTATCGTTCATACGACATAATAGAGGGGCCATTATTATAGGTATTATGGTTTAATAGTCTATATACTCCAGTATATAAGACTGGGTTAAATGATAATTATTGATATCATGATACATAGAATGGAGTATGTCAATTGAGATATATAACCGTCATGATTTGCATTAATAATTTTTACTTAATCAAAGTATAAGATCTTTCAAAGAACAGATAATTGAATAATTTTTTAAAAAAATGAGTGCACACTTATCGGGTCGTTTTCAAAATTTTAATTTAGGATAGTTATTTTTAAAAAATTAAAGAATTTTATTTTAAAATAAAATATTTTTTAAAAAATAAATAAGTTATTTTAAGTGATAATATAGGTTAAGTGGGAGAATAATGGATTTGATTCTTAATGTGGCTTAATTATTCCTTAATTAGATATAACTCATTAGGTTAGTTAGATATCCTGAATCAATTACAGTAAGCTCAATTAATTAAAGAGTTCTATTTCTAATTAAATCTGGACTGCAAGTTAACTTTAATTAGAGATAGTTTTTTGATGGGACAAGATAAGTGTAGGTATAAATATAGAGATGTCCTGATCCTTTTTCTAACTCTTAAAGAGATGTGAGCGATTTTCATCGATCGTCCATGTTAAGGAAGAGGATGAGGAAAAAAAGATCAGATATTCCATGAAAAAAATTAAACATCCTACCAACTACGAAATCATCATATTGAATATATGATGATGTAAAATATAATTTATTTATAATTTAATTTTTATATAAATATAAAAATATAATTTATATATAATAAAAATTAAAATTATCTTCAAAATCTAATAAGGGGAAAGAACCAAGGACCTGTTGGCATTGCCATTGTCCACCGCCACCACGTCTCTGTTCAGGGCAAGCCAACCTTTCCACGTATACCATGTCCTCTATTCTACTCACGCTGATACTAAAGCACAGGGAGCACTCGGCCATCATCTCGAAAAAGGCTCTGGCAATTTTACCAAATTTTTTTTTAAAAAAAAAATGCTTTGGCAACTTGTTTGTAAACCAGAACTAGAAAAATATTTACTCCCGTAGTCTCGAGGGATCGCTTCATTCATGCGGGGGACAAAAAGTAGGAGGGTGCGGGTTGTTAGGTGGAGAGTGAAGGCGGAGCGGTGCACGAAGTCTGCGGTTGGTTGGAGGACATGTCGCATAGAATCACGGGAAAGATTCTGGAATTAAATTGCCCTGTCCATGACCATGCTGTCCTCTGCCCTCCCAGTGATGAGGGATATTTATTGTGGCGTTTTTTTCCTTTGGTAAAAACTATTTATTTATTGATGCTTTTGAAATATGACCATCTTTTGGTAAATCCCTGAGGCCCGAATCTTTCTCATTAACCCCACTCCAGCTTCCGTTAGTTTATTGAGAATTTGAGATCCGATATTTTTCTTCCAGCCACAAAACTCGTCCTGTTCCATGAAAACATGTTTCGATTTTTAAATAAATGTTTGATTTGTGGGAATAAAACCTTAGAAAGAAATAAAAAGAAAATGTCAAACAAACTCGCCCACCATCTCCCTATTTCAACGGATTGTGGTGATGTAACCTTATATTATATGTGCCGGTTGTTACAACAAAATCAGTATACGTAGAAACATGAACAATCTGTTTATGGAGGATGGATTGCGTACTGAACTAACCAACCCACCGCAAATCACGTTCCAACTCCTCCGAGTTATGACATCCATATGACCTGTTTTAGATAGCTCACGCCAACATAATGCTACTAGTTCCAGACGATGGAAAATTCTTCCAGATACTTGAGAAAGTCATGGATCATGATGTCAGCATATAGCACATGTTAATTTCCAACTGCAGTTAGCCTAACAAAACGAATTTGCCTCTCCCCTGAGGGAGAGTATTCGAGTAACTTGAGCCAAAGAAATTATGGCGAATATAGTGATCGACCACCTTACTCAAACTACAGAAATCATGTCGAGCGTTTAAAATTTTAGCGTGGCAAAGAAAACAAAATGGCAATTAGGTTTAGGAGAATCAGGTAAGAAGATAGACATCGATCGAACATTCCTAGGCGATGCAGGATTCAATGTTTGCTGCGGCCCTCCCAGGAAAAAAATATCCAGTCGTTACGACTTTCCCATTGATATTGCAACTTAGAAACAACAATATCCGTATCATGGAGCCGACTCTTCTCTTGGTTTCTCAACAATTTCATTCCTGCTGCCAGCATAAACATAAAACTACTGCTCTCTCATCATATCACAACCTGCAAAGGCATAATAAGATTCAATAGAAGTGGATAAAAAACTCAAGAATTAGATTAAATTCCATTTCTTCTATTTGGATTTCATATACTTTGTTATCCTAATGCAAAATTGTTATAAATAATTAACCATAAGGTCGCATATGCTTCATTAAAAATATAGAAAAAAAGACAGCTCATATATAGCAATACATGAGATATGAGATGGAACAATTGGAAGGCACCAACTAAACCTGCAGAGAATGAGCATAATGCAGTTCATAACTGCAACGACAGGAGTTCAGGCAAAACTTGTTACCATGTTCCCCAGTCAAAGTGACCAGCAATTTAAAAAATACAAGTCAAAGCATGGATCGACTTGCATCGCAAATTCCCAAATGCACATGTTTATCTAATTAAAAAAATACAATGGAGTGACAATAACAAGAAAAGTGGTACTTCTGTCGAGTCCATCTTCCTCCAGGTTCATCACTCAAGAATAACAAGGATAATACACATCGATAAATTGACAGTAGATGGATCGGAACTTTTATTGCGTCTACATCGGAACTTTTAGTTTTCCTTCAATCATCCGTTGGCCCACCATAGACTATCCACTTCTTAGTATAACTCGGATCCTCTGCGGTGCATGGGTTACATTGTAGAGAACCATACAACTCTCCATCGTTGTCATAAAAGAGTGGATGGTTATCAAATAAAATGATTCCCGAGCACTACCGTATCGTACATTGTATGTGTTGATTGAAGCCCTCTTGTCTGTTGATAGTGGCTATCGAGAGCTGCACGGCATCCATCATCCACCACGGAGGATACTGTTTGGTGGTATTAAACAACAAAATAGAAACAAAATCGAGAAGCAAGATCCATCAGCGGCCAGCTGCTTGTTTTGTGTCGGAAGGGCTCAGCCATTGGAATAGATAGCCAATTATCCACGGGCGATGCAGAGCTGTCTCCGTGGCGTGTATGTTTCGCCCGCTGTGCTCGGACGATGTGATTTCCTATACGGCGGTGTGATCTTACACATTCGCTACCTGACAAAAAAATTTGCCCTTTGAAGTGGTGATCGACTTGGGGCCCACCAGTTTGTAACGTCGACGGTGGGGCTAGGATTTTTTTTTTTTTTTCCATCGTGACTTCAGATGCGGTGCGATATGATTCCACCTAGAAATATTAAGAAACAAAGCAACGACAACTTTGACAAATCAAAACCTACCAACTTTTGTTCGCCCAACTTGGATAGTTAATTCGAACTCAGAATCTTAATATTATTTACTTGCTTATCTTTTCTATTTCATGCACTTTAATTTCTTCCCATCCTTATCCAACATAATTAAATTGCCATAATCCAAAAAGAAAAAAAAAATCCAATTCCCATTATTAGCAAATCATATCAAATTCAAGATTCCTGCAAATGTCACAAATTAAGGTATTGCTTCACGCATAGGAACAGGATATTGATTGTTTATATTAGCAATGCTCCAATGGAACACACATTGACAAATCCGTTACTCACTTCCCTGGTTGCAATGAAACTTCCGCCCACCCAACTCCCAAGGTCCACCTAGCACAGAACCCTTTTATTCCTGTACGGTGCGTTTTTGTTTTTTTCTCCAAAAGGATGATTAATCGTAGCCGTTGATGACATAGGGTTGTAGCGGGAAATTTGATATTAACCGGTATCCATCCGGTGAACCCCGGCCGCCCACCGACCCGTCCCCACCCCGCTCCCCCGAATCGTTCGTCCGCCCGAGTCATTCGCACTCCACCCTAACACCCCTCTCTTCCTCCCTCCTTTCCCCTCCCCCTCCCCCTCCCCCTCCCCCTCCCTCTTCTCGCTCTACCGAGTCGTTCGGCTCCACCCCTAATCCCATCCCCCTCCCTCTCTCTCCGACTCCTCCCTCGGCGGCCTCACGCCCTCTGCTTCCTCTCCCTCCCCCCCCCCCGCTCTCCATCGCATTCCACATCCGAAATGCCCCATCTCTCTTTGTCTCCCTGATCCCACCCCAAATCTGACATCCCCTAATCAGCTGACACATATCGACGCAAGTCCTCCCCTCTTGCCCGCCGGGACGCATGAGCGACTCCCAAGACCACTGATTGCTCGACAAACAGATCCTCCTGCCAAACTCAAACTCGTGCCTACGAGGGACTCCTCATCTAGGTATGTCTGTTTCTGGATCTTGCTAATATTCCCTGTGATCGATATGTCTGTGCAAAATGTCTGATCATTGTAATCCTATTGTGTATGATACTGTCGGTCACTTGGTTTAGTATATTATGTTCGATAAATTTTGCACAATTTTCATGATAACTTGTGATACGAGTTTGCTATTCAGAGGTTTTTACTTTACTATAATCTCGTGGTCTTGATTTTTTCTTTTTTGTTTTTTTGCTCTCCCAACATTCTTAAAGTAAATCGCGTTATTTTTGTCTTGTTTCTCCAAATCCTATGGGCATTGTTTTCGTTCAGGGTAGGCTCCCAACCAGGAACTGGGTTTTCTTTGTTGCTACATCACAAATGATTCAAATTATGTCAGCTAAAAAATTATCGATTGACATTATACCACAAACCAGTCAATAGATATATTCATCAGATTATATAGTGCTAAATAAACCGACTAGGATGATCAGAGCTACATGTTGATCCTTCTTAGTTTCAGTAGGTGTACTATTACTTGGAAAGGCAAATTTTGGATCAGAGATCAGCAATGCAATTTGGTCTTCACTTTTGAGATATGGAGCAGATCCAAAGTAGGCTTAGCTATCCTGTAAGGGAAAGATAACCGGAAAGAATACTTTGAAAATTAGAAGAAAATAGGCCGCAGACTCAGTTAAATGCATACCTAGTGGTACAGGTTGGCGGAGAACAATTTTTTTATTGAGAAGTTTGAATGTGCAAATGTTTCAATAAGAATGGGAACTCCACTTTAGGCTGGGCCACTCTATATCTACAATGAAAAGAGAGAATCATTGAAAGGTGATCTGTTACTTCTATATGCATACATAAATACACACAATTATGTACCTATACAAGTACCTACCTACATATATACATATTTATGATATATTAGATGCACACATACATATAAACACTAGAATTCTTGAACTGAAAAGAAAAGGGAAAAGTTAAAGAAAATAGGTATTTTAAAATCAACCCTGTTCTATCAGCTGAACATTTAAAGACAAAGGGGAGACAATATTTTGTCATTAGAATGATGGATTGTATGGTAGTTTTTGACAAAATCATTCTCCTCCTTGTTAGAAGTGAAATACAACTACATTGTATATCATATATTTGAATTTCAAAATTTAAATACATCATCTGAAGTTGTCTGTATTAAGTCTTATAGATACCCATACCTCTATACATGGTATTTTCAAATTATATGTGGAAGCTATAATGTTTGTTCTATCATTCAATATAAGTTCATGCATAGTATCAACCTCATGGAAGGCAGTTAGTTGTACAAGGAAAGGCAAGGCACCCATTGATGGCCATGGCGAAGCAATGCATTTGAAAATCACAGACCCACAATCTCTTACCTTTGAGAATATAATATTGATGACCTTCTTTTTATAAATTCTCAGTTTGAACTTTATTTTTGATCTGCAATATGTTGCATATGCTTAGTTTGTGTGAGGGAAGATGTTCCATCACCATGTATTTTTTTTTCTTTTTCTAGCTGACTTGATTTTTTTATCTGTCCATATACTTCATGAGATATAGAGTGGATGTCTAATTCTATAACTTTTCAAACTTCAAATTACATGTAACGTAGCCAAGAGTTCAGGACAGTATCTCAAGAAAAAGAAATTAACAATCTTCAAGTTGCATCATGGGCTTGTGCACTTGGTTAATTAATTGGGAGGAACTCTGAGGTTGGCCGGACATGGTTGATAGAGATGACAGACCCCAAATTCAACTTTCCCAGGACAAGGAGGCTTAAAGGCACTAACTTGTAGCAAATGAAGTTATTAAAATCCAGTGTGCTGGACAGCCGAGACAGATTCCCAAACAATTGATCAAGCTTGCTCAAGTTGCTACTAACTTCCACATCTCTACTCCATAGATCGGTTTTGGTGGCTCCTGTCCCCTTACTGCGTGGATACGGTGTGTGATGGCTCGACCTCAACCTAGCATTGACCCGGTCTGATCTCATTCTTGGATTGGGGTTTTGTTCTTGGTGTTTTTTTTTTTTGGATCGGTTCGACATGGCAGATCAACATTTTAACTTGGCAGAAGGGAGGCAGCTCACTTTATTTCAAACCCTAGTGGTATTGGTGAGAGCTACTGAGAATATTCTATTCCCCCTACCAATCTTGATTCAAAGCCCAAGGTGTCTTCCCTGTGGCCTTCTCTGATCTCAATCATCTCCTGCGCTGGCAAACAAACAAGGCAATGCTATTTCACCATTTAATCTCTCGCTCTCCCCTCTCTTTCATTTCTGCAATTTTTGAATACCTCATCGCTTCTTCGAGTTTCATGGGTCATCAAAATCACTAGATTATGCTACTAATTCTTGCTTGCTTTTGCCTGTTGTTCTATGTTTTTTTTTAAAATATTTTTTTATATCTGTCTGTCTTTATTTAATGTCACAAGTAAGACCATATTAGCTAAAGTACGCTAATTTTAGCTGGATGATAAATTCTCCATATCTTTAATTCAATTTCCTGTAGTTTTTCTGTTTTGACTGGTATGTGCCTATACTTAGATTCTTTCGGTAGAGATCTCTTATTAGCAAACTTCCACTGAAATTTTACTGTGGATGAATTTTCTGTTAGTCTAGCATGGATAATTTCTTCCTTGAAAAACATGATAATGTCTGGCAATAAGTCATATGCCATTCTCATCTGTTGCTTTGATTTATCTAACTTTTGTTGAACTTTTGTTTTCTTTAGGTTACATGTCATAGCTTCCATCTTCTGATTTTGTGATTGTTATGGACTGTCTCTGTTATATAAGCAATTATTTCTTTGTGGTTATGTTGCTTGAATTTTCTGTTATGCATTGTAGAAGTGGATTTATCTGATCCAAGATGTATGGGAGACGAGCATCCCAGCTACTGCGAGAATTAGCATGCTCTGAAACTGGACAGCTCACAGCTTTCAATGTAAGCCATTTCTCTATCCTTTATCAACCAAAGTAACTTCTAGGTTATCACTGTCCCATGTTTGATGATGAATCTGTCTCTTATACATACTTGGAGTTTGAGTTATTTCTTAGTTTTAGCCTAGAGGGCAATGGTAACAGTTTGACAACTTGATTGTATAGCCTTTTATCTCTTAGACTTTGATTTCCAATAGTTTGGGTGAAATGTGCTGTCTATTTTCATCTCCTTGGGCATTGTGAATGCCTTGATTAATAAGCTGTCGATCATCATCCCAAGGTTTTCAAGCAAACACCAAACACCAAACATTGGGTTAAATATCTCATGACTTGCGCTTTTCGTTTCTCCTACAGGTGTTTCCTTTGATTTTCATGCTTGAATGTAACCTCCTACATCCACCTTTTGTTCTAAGTGCACATGTTTATCGACATATTAAAGGGAGTATGACTTTTTTCTTCTTTCTTTCTTCTTTATTTTTTGTTTTGAACTTTTCTTTCGTTATTTTGGGGGTTGGGGTGGGGTGAAGTTCACATAAACAACTAAAAGGACATGTATCTGCCATTTACACCTGATGCTAGCATATCCTAGTAAACTACCGTCTCTTGTAGTATGAGCTTAATATTCACGCGTTTCACTTTCACATCCATATTTTACAAGCACATCTATATGCTGATTGTTTTCTTGGAATCTATGAGCAGCATCAGCATGAAATTATGGATAAGTATGCAGATATGAATATATCTGAGATTTATTTATATGGGTAAATGAACCACTACAAGCCAAAAACTTAAGCTATTAGGGAATGTGGTCAACAACCTGTATCAGCACATAGTATAGCAGATGGAAACTATGCTATTAAAATGCTCTATGCGCTCTCTCTCTCTCTCTCTCATGCACGCATGCTAAGAGCTCTTTGCTCACCAAAACCCACTGCAACTCTTTATCTTGTCAACCATGGTTATGTATATGCTGGTTGTGTAATATTTTGATAGCCTTTAGTCTCCTCCATTATGCTCCTGCCCACTCTTCTCTTCTACAAAATTCAGTAACCTCTTAACGCAGATGGTGATTCTTTTGTCAGGTCTGAGATGTTGGGTGAGTAGCTAGGTAATTTGAGGCTTTGACTTTAATAATCTGATGGCACATCTGCTTTGCATTTTTCATACCATTTTCGTTGTTCTTTTTTTGTGTTGTTCTCTTGCTTATATTCCAATTTTGGTATTCCCTGTTTACCATGGCCTGGAAGCAGGAATCTGGAACATGTGCGCCCTTTTGAGTTTGGGAGGTTGGGTTGTATGCCCTTTGTTGTTACTACATTGCTTACAAAACTGTAAATCTGTGATGCCTATATTTGGGAGATTAAAAAAGAAAATGAAAAAGAATATCAGTATTTGTGATGTTATATTTTGTTATTTTTCCGTGCTTTCTTGCTCGGGTAGGATTGCCGGATATTTGGTCTCTCTAGTTGAACTTCGAAGAATGCCATCATCATATGCATAGGTTCATTTCATTTTGTTCGGAAACAACGTGACTTACCTGGTTATTCTTATAGAGTGATGCATTTGATCAAGTCATTAAAGAATGTAATGAGCACAACCTGCAACTTCAGTCCTTGATCAGGTGACTCCCACTGCTCTTCCTTGCATGGTGTATAATCTTTTTCAAAATAAACCATTTGAGCATGAAAATATGTATGTAAGCATGAATGTCATGTCCATTTACATTATAAATATATTCCATAGATGAATCTTTCTATGTTAAATTAATTATTCAATAATGTACAAGTTCTAGCAGAGCCTTACTAACTCCATGTTATATTACCTTAATTCAGGAAAATTGAGGATGAGAACTTGGATATACAAACAACAAGAAATGAGGATCATTTTGGTGCGGTCATACATCATCTTTCCTTGATCCGCAACAAACGTTGTCTCATGGCTTACATGTAATGTCTTTTACCTCTTTCTTACTCAGTATTGAAATTTCTTACTGTTTAGTAAATTGAGGTATTTATGCGAACAAGCTTGTCTTCCCTACAACAAATTGTGTCTTGCTTCCTCCCAAATTAAGACACTCTATCCAAACAGGTATAACCGAGCAGAAACCATTCAGAGCTTGAGATGGAAAGTGGGCCCTGTACTTCCCCAGGAAATTCAGGAAAAGCTCAATTATTCAGAAGAAGAGTGCTTTAAAAATCATTCTGCGGCGATACAGTCCTACATGTCGGAGTTGGATCTTGATTTGACTGTGGTATTTGTCTTCAACCAAATTAGATGCCTATGAATTGGTAGATGCTTGAGGTACATAAATTTTTCTACGGCTAAAAAATATTAATACGTGTCCAGGATATGGTTCCTCCAAAGGATCCTTACATCCGTGTTAGGGTACTTGATGACATTGGAGAAGTGTGTCTTGGGGATCATTCGATATCTCTCACTAAACACTCGCTGCATTTCCTTCGGCGCACTGATGCTGAACCATTTATCTCACAGGTTTGTTATCATCAATTCACCATCACACCTGGTTCTTATCTATATTACCATCTAATACTCATGATTTGCATGAATACTAGGGCATGATGGAAGAGTTTTTGGAGTAGTGTTAGTGTCTCGGAGGATAATGAAAAATGGTACCTTTCCTTTATTTGGTGAAATTTTACCTTTAGTTTTCCAGTATCATCCAGTCACTGAAGTTGAGAAATCGACCTATTGGCTACGGCTGACGTTGCATCAATTTTAAGTTGCAAATTTTAAACCTGTGTTTCCAAACAATTTGTGTGAAAGGATATTGATGAAGCAGTTGGTTTCACATCATTGGGTAGCTAAGCCACTTTCTGGTTTCTCCAACAGTCCCATAAATGCTGCACGCATCACGCCAACCCACGACCTCCTGCTATTAAACGGAAGGGTAAAACCACTAAAATAACAAGAAGGCCATCTTTGTAATAAGGGTAGCATACATAATTCAGTTTTATGTATGTACCTAAAATCCATAATTGGAGTTGAGATCTGCAAACTATGTTTGCTTGAGAGGTGAAAATAGGGGATGGAATAAGATGGGAATGCTTTTGGGTGAAGCATCAACTTTTCTCAATCCATAATCTCTACTGTTTTAACTTTACATCCACTTCGGCATCTATAACCGCCATCAATCAACCAGTGGATTTCCTGTTTTCCCTTCAGGGAGGGCAATATCTTTGTCAGGTTCCCATGCCTACGGCATGAAAGCTGCGAGCACCACTAGAGTGCTCCCATGTGCTGCCCTCGCCGACACTCTGCCAGCATGTGCTGCATTCTTTGGGTGCTCCAATCAAATTCTCCCAGCTGTGTGTCTGAGAGCGTCCTTCGAGTTAGATGAATCGTGCCGCGTTTTGTTATGCCCGGAACGTTTACTCTTGCTGTGCCCAATCAAACGAATGGCCCTGATGGATGATGGAATGAGCTGATTAACACCCTTCATGTTCTTCTATTTCACCTATTAAAGTCATGCCACTTAAAATTTCGTCCCTTATGTGAACCAAATTATGTGGGACTTGGCCATGCGGAGAAGAAAGAGACGTTTATTGCGAGCACGCGAACGCATGAATCGGGGTTTTGATGGTCTTAATCTTTGTCGAGGCATGGGTACTTAACCTTTTGGTTCTAGTGTTTTTAAGGATGATGATGCAGAAACGTACAAAAGCGGCCACAAACGCCTTACCAAACAAGGAAAAAAAAAAAGAAAAGAAAAAGAAAGCAGCCACCAAGGAGAAGAAAAAGGGCAGACAAAGGCGGGAAAAGTCTCGTTCATCCAGGCTAGCAAAGAGCTACGGTACTGTTGGGATAAATATTCAAATATCTGGACAATCGACTAAGATGCTGAGCCCCTCAAAATCCACGCTGCTCTTTCCTGACTAATCCAGGAGAAACGATCAACGGCCGTCTCTGGATATTGAAGATATACAAATCACTACCGATCAAGTTGAAATTATTTGGCTATGGACTTTGCTAAACAACCGATTGGACATACTCGGCCCTCTACCGAATAAGATTACAGGACATTCTACTCAGTTTCCTATTGAATAGGAGCAATTACAATCTGCCTTCCGAAAAATAGAAAGGAAATAACGATTATTTGCCCACGATGCAAACATGGCCAACTACCTATAACTGATTCAGTAATTCCCACGATCCATGATGCACATAATTGAATCAGTTACTCCCACGTTTCTCAAATTCTCGAAACGGGAGCTACAACTACAGGTCCGTCTCTATATAAAAGGAGATAAGCAGAGGAACAGAGTAAGCTAATTCTTAAAAAAAAAAAAGACTCTCATTTTGGCTTCTATCTGTTTCCTAAACTTCGGCTGATTTAATCATCGGATGGTCTTCCATCGGACAACCAACGGCCAGCAGACTTGTCTTGTAGGTTCCTACACCATCATAATCAAGGCACAACTCTCTCGGTTCCAAGCCGAGTAACTCGCTGGAGCTTTGCGGTAACAGATTGACGTGCCATGTAGGAAAAGAGGGATATCAATCTCCTGTTAACACCCATGTCAAAAATGAGAGCTCAAAAAGTTTCTACCAGCTCCGCCAAGCAATCTTTCTATTGGAAAGATTTCTCACCACCACTTGCGGAGCCCAATTCTTTACGTCCGGTCATTATAGCGGATGCACAACAGTTTGCTACCTTAGGACAGTAAGTCAAGACTTTAACAGAGACGGTCCACAGTCTTCAGCATATTGTAGAACAGTAGCAACAGCAAGCTTCAGTGAAGAAGCAGGCACCGTGCAGAGCGCTCTCAAGGCACAACCCCCGCACCTCACAGTGATCTCCCTCATCGGATCAACAACCGACTCGACATTCCCACCATATCGAGTCACAACCATCCCGGCACTCCCACCATGCCGCCCACCATCATCGATGGAATCCTCCCTCTTCTCCCCACCACAACTCAAAGAAAGAGAAGTGGCCCCAAGTTTCAAGTGGACAAGTTACGAAAAATCGATCATTGAATTTCTCAGCTTTAAGTGGACAACCGAGGTTCTATCAGCAACCTTGGTGTCCACACCTCTCCACATTTCTCTTAACGCATTTTGGATAAGCCGATCTCGACTCAGATCAAAATGCCACAAATAGAGCCTTACAACGGCTTCATCGATCCTGTTGATCACTTGGAAAGCTACAAGACTCTAATGATGATTCAGGGGGCATCTGACATCCTCTTATATTTAGGCTCCCCAACCACCAGCCGAAAAGTATTCATTCATTCGAGCAGCTGGAGCAATTATTCGTGGCCCACTTTAGCACCAGCAGGAGAATGCCACGAATATCTGATAGTCTTTTTTCCATCAAACAGTATGAGAGAAAGACTCTACGAGATTTTGTAGTGCATTTCAATGCTGCCACGCTTGAGGTCCGAGATCTTAACAAGGACATGGCCATCTCCACCATGAAGAGGAGACTTAGAAGTTTCAGATTTTCCTATTCTTTGGACAAGACACTCCCTCGAACATATGTAGAACTTATCGATCGCGCGTGTAAGTATATTTGCATGGACAAGAGAGCTACTGACCAATGCCAATCTGAAGGAAAGGATCAGAAGAAGTAGAAAAAGAATGGGGCTCAAGCAAAACCAAGTCGATTTTCAACCGATAAGGAAGCCTCACCCCACCGACGGAGTCCAAAACTAAATAACTTCGGTTACAGGTATGACTCTTATATTCCTCTCTCTGCTCTTCGTGTGCAGATTCTAATGGAGATCAAGGGAGAAGCATACCTTCATCGCCAACAGCTAATGAGGGTGCCTCCGACGAGGCACAATAAGAAGAAGTATTGTCGATTCTACCATGATCATGATCACAATATCGAGCAGTGTATCCAACTCAAGAACGAGATAGAAGCTCTAATTCGATGGGGCTATCTTAGAAAATATCTATGCGACTGTTCGGTCCAGCCTCCTGATGCGAGTTGTAGCACATCAAAATTAATTCTACTCATTACTATGTAGATAGGATGAGTCAGGATCGTATCCACAGAGATCTTAGGTTAATTATTTTAAAAATATAAATAAAAAATAATAGATTACAAAAAATTAATAAAAAAATAAAGAGATTGCAAAAAAACTATTTTTTATTGATTAAATAAAAAAATATACAATAAAAAAAAATAAAAGTTGACAGCAGCAGGATGGCTGGAAGGTTTGGTTTAGGAACTCCAAGGAAGAAAGGTAGATGGAAAAGGATATGTGGAAGAGAAAGGGTAGTGACACTAGGATTAGGATATTTTTTAGATTTTTTGAGATGTGGAAAAGAGATCTATGGAGGAATATGGTATCGTACTAGGGTTAATACCTCTCCTAGACTTATATAGAAGAGAAAGAGAAAGAGATAGAAGCTTGAAGAAAACTTAGGATTGGCTTGATTGGAGAAGATAGAGGTCTTGGGGTTCTATTTATAGAGTGGGGAGGCTAGAATTTCATGAAAAGAGAGGTGGGAGCGTGAATAAGGATCTTTGGATTTTCATGAAGAGTGATCTTTTAATCTGAGCCTTTGAAATTTAAGTCGCGTTCACACTTAGTTTCATTTATCTTCTAATTCGGGCCCTTAATTGGAGAGGCTATTTTTTGACCATTGATCTTTAAGTCGCATTCACATTGGAATGAGAGCTAGTTACTTGGTTCACTCAAATTTCATCCGATTTGAGTCAAATTTGAATCGTATAAACTCAAACTCCTAATTATCTGTAAAATAGACTAGAGAGCATCAAATTCTTAATAAATAAAGTATAATTAAATAGAATTATATGCTTCTAGTAGCTTAATTCAAATATTCATCACATCTCCTAACTTGAACTTTACTCATCCTCGAGTAAAATAGATAATTAGCATTGTGCACCAAATTATCTTTGAATCAAAAGTTATCCTAGACATTCCTAATTGTAGTGGATATCCGGCTAGACCATTAAAGAGGTACTTTATTAGATTATCAATTTGACCCAATTAGTGGTTGAGTATTTGCCATAGAAAATTTTAGAGATCTTCTTTCACCAACTTTTTACTCTACTCTTTAAGTCCTCTAATTTGATGTGAGCAGGGCTTATTATTTTCTTACAATTTAGTTCTCTTATTATCTACTTTTTTTTTTCAAAAAAAATGTAGTGCAATGTCTTAGCCTCTTGAGCCTTCTAGTTGACCCTTGTAGCAAGCTTTCAGCTAATGACTCCCAAACTAGTTAGCTTTAGGGCATTAGATGTAGAACATCCCTCAGACTTACTGACTCAAGTCCAAAAAAAGCTACAAAGTGAGACAGACTCTATAACAGTCTTTTAGCATTCTCACCTTTTGATGCGAACTACAATGCTTACTTAGACGAAGAGATCTGGTTTCTCAGTGAAGCAATGCTAATTTTTTTTATTTTATCTTTTTTTTATAATAATTTTTTTTTTGCATACCTCGACTTTTCCATCCATACCCCCATGAAGCAGATTTTTCATTGAGATAGTGAGAAGAAAATTCTAGAATTACTTCAAAATTTAGTTTGATTTAAATTCTTTCATTAATTGGATGTCCTTAATAATTTTTTTCTTAATATCTCTAAAATTATCTAGACCGTTAATCACTCATTGATTAAGATGCCTAGTTAACTTCAAATCGAGATAAAATTCAGATATATAAAACTAATTATTTCTGACCATACTCGAGGACTTAATTAAATTAGTTATTCTCTCCTCAACTTAATTTCTATTGTCCCTAATGGAAGAAAAAAAATACAAAAGGAGGGATACCATCTGATTTGCTGTTGTTTGCAAATTTTTTCATATTTTTCAAGACCCCTCATCAGATGTTGATGATTTTCTCCCCTCAACTTAGTTAGTTGTCCTAATTAGATTCTTACAAAATAAAAAAAAATTGGATAATTGAAAAACAAAATATTGGGTTGCCTCCCAACAACTGCTAAGTTTAAGGTTTTAAGCCAGATCAAGCCAAAGTTCAATTGTAGATTAGATTCTGCAATTCAATTGAGTCAACTTGCTCGTCATCTCTGATTTCGTCCACATAATATTTCAATCGTTGGCTATTTACTTTGAAGATATTTTTCTGTTTAGGGTCTTTGATTTTAATTGCTCCATGAGAGAACACCTGAGTTACGACATATGGTCCATCCCAATGTGAATGGAGTTTTTCAGAAAATAATCGCAACCTCGAATTATAAAGCCACACTTTTTGATTAGATTCGAACATTTCTCATGAAATGTATTTATCATGATAAGCCTTAGTCGAGCCTTATAAATTTACGAACTCTCGTATGCTTCATTATATAGCTCTTCTAATTCGTTCAATTGTAGTCTCCTATTACTATCTATATTTTTCATGTTGAAATTGAATTACTTTATAGCCCAAAATACGTCGTGTTCTAGCTCTACCGGCAGATGGTAGGCTTTTCCAAAAATAAGCCGATAAGAAGATATTCCTATCAAAATTCTGTATGCAGTATGGTAGACCCATAATGCATCATCTAATCGTGCAGACCAATCTTTTCGATCAGACCTAACTATCTCCTCGAGAATTCATTTGATCTTTCTATTGGAGACTTCCACTTGGCCACTAGTTTGGGGGTGGTATGGTGTGACAACTTTGTGAGTGATTCCATATTTCTTCATTAAGCTTTCATAGTGCCCATTCGTGAAGTGTGCACCTCCGTCACTAATAATGCTTTGGGAAACCGAATCGACTTAAGATGTTCTATTGGATGAATTTGATTATCACCTTATGATTATTTGTCCTGGTTGCGTAGCCTCAATCCATTTAGATATGTAATCTACCGCAACCAAAATATATTTGTATCCATATGATGGGGAAAAGGGGCCCATAAAATCGATTCTCCAAATATCAAAAACTTCCACGACTAAAATGGGGGATCGAGGCATCATATTTTTTTTAGAAATATTCTCCATCTGCTAACAGTGCAAGCACTCAAGGCAAAATTTATGTCCATCTTTAAATAATATCGACCAGTAAAACACACTTTGTAATACTTTTGCGACCGTTCTCTTTCCACTAAAATATCCCCCGCATGCATGAGAGTGGCAAAAGGTAAGTATACTTTGATACTCACTCTCAAGGACACAGCATCGAATCACTTGGTTAGAGTAATATTTGAACAATTCAGGTTCCTCTCAATAATAATGTTTGACCTGTGAGAAGAATCGATTCTTCTCCTATTTTATCTAATGGAGAAGAACTTGTCCTATTGCCAAATAGTTAATAATATGGGCAAATCATGAGATTTGATCAGAGGGGATTGTAAAAAGTTGTTCATCAAAAAATTTTTTCTTGACTTCATCTGTACCCATCGTATGATCAACTAAGATTCTAGAAATATGATTAGTGACCATATTTTCGGAATCTTTCTTGTCTCGAATTTTTAGATCAAATTCTTGAAGTAGAAGGATCCATCTGATCAATTATGGTTTAGTATCTTTCTTTGAGAGCAGATATTTCAGAACTGCGTGATCAGAATACACTAGAATCTTAAACCCTAACAGATATGAATGAAATTTATCAAGGATGAATACCACCGCTAATAGCTCTTTTTCTATCATGGTGTAGTTCAATTAGGCATCGGATAGAATTTTGCTAGCATAATAGATCACATATGGCTCTTTGTTGATTCTTTGACTTAAGACGGCCTCTATTGTGAAATCGGAAGCGTCACACATGATTTCAAATGGAAAGGACCAATCAAGAGATTTTATTATGGGTGCTGTTGTTAGGATTGTTCGTAATGTGTGGAAGGCTTATAGACATTCTTCATTAAAGATAAATGGCGTGTCTTTGGCTAGCAGATTACACAAGGGTCTTGATATTTTGCTAAAATCTTTGATGAAGCATCTGTAAAATTCAGTGTGACCTAAGAAGGATCGTATTTGTCGAATCGAAGTATAGGATGGTAGTTTTGAAATGACCTCAATTTTGACTTTGTCTACCTCAATCCTCCTTTCGAAAATAATATATATCAATATGATTTCTTTCCGAACCATGCAATGGCTCTTTTTATAACTTAAAATCAAATTTATCTCTGTACAGTGCTTAAAGACTTTGGAGAGGTTATGAAGACAATCCTAAAAAATAGTTTCAAATATGGAGAAATCATCCATGAATACTTTGAGATATTTATCCACCATATTCAAAAAAATAGATAAGATGCACCATTGAAATGTAGCGGGTGCATTACAGAGCCCAAACGGCATACGTCAAAAAATGAAAGTGCCATAAGGGCAAGTGAAGGTGGTCTTCTTTTGATCATCTAGGAATACAGGTATCTGATTGTATCTCAAATAATCATCCAGAAAATAGAAAAAATATTGACCTGCTAGTCGTTCTAGATTTTGATCTATAAAGGATATGAAAAATAATCCTTCCTAGTTACGGTGTTTAGTTTCCTATAATCAATATACATTCGTCAATCAGATGGTGTATGAGTGGAAAGCAATTCACCTTATTCATTCTCTACTACAGTAATATCTGATTTCTTAGATAATACTTGGGTAGGGCTGATCCATTTACTGTCGGATATAGGGTAGATGATTCCAGTATCTAATCATTTTACTATCTCTTTCTTCACTACTTCCCATATATTTGGGTTCAGTTTTCTCTACATATCTCAATGGGGTTTGGCATCTACCTCGCAATGAATGTGGTGCATCAGATGGAGGGATCAATTTTTTTTAGATCGATAATGGAGTAGCCGATAGCCTCTTTATTTTCCTTCAAAATACCAACCAATTGTGCTTCTTGATCCGAGGTCAAGTCTGATGCAATGATCACTGAGAGGGTGTCATTAGATCCTAAAAATGCAGACTTAGTACGATCGAAAATGACTTTAATTTTAGTGCAGGTGGTGATTCTAATGATGGGGCTGTGAGTGTATTGGCTAATGCAGATAATTTTTCGTTCTGGATTGTCTAAGGGAGAGTAGTTTCAGCATTTGATGTATCAACTAGAATGTTTACTTCTTAGCTATCTCTTTTCATATCACAGTCATCCACTTCAAAGTACATCAAGTGGGTGTCTCAAAAATCATGTGCAAAAATCATTGATATTGCTTTCTCTATAATATCTTCGAATGTATCTATCTCGAAGCAACTATTCATTGATGGTTTGGGATACACTAAACATATTTAGTCTTAGTTTTTTATTCCCAAATGATACGTCTATGACTCCTGTCTTACAAGTGATGCACGTGTTTGTCGTAGTTGGAAAGGGTTTGCCTAAGATAATAGGAATTTGCCTTAGATTGCCACTCAGTTCCATGTCAAGGACTAAAAAATCAATTGAAAAATAAAACTCATCTACCTTGACCAAAACATCCTCGATCATCCCACGTGGTGTTTTAATTGATCTATCAGCTAACTATAAAGTGACCGATGTGGGTTTCAGTTCTCCAAACCCAAAAAGTTTATATACCGAGCTAGATAAAAGGTTCACACTGGCCTCTAGGTCTAGGAGAGCTTGTTCTATGTGAAAGTCTCCTATAATGCAAGAAATGGTAGGGGTATCTGGATCTTTAAGCTTTGGAAGGGTAGCGTGCTGGAAGATAGAGCTAGCTTATTCGGTTAGACATACTTTCTTCAAAAGTTGTGATCGAGATTTATGTTTCTGGGTGCATAATTTTTTTGAAAATTTTGCTTAAACTGAGACCTGTTTGATTACATCTAGAAGAGAGAGATTAATTTGGACTTGCTTAAATAATTCCAACATGTCGTCGAGTCTTCCTCCTTTCTTATCCATAGGAGTAGGGGCTTTTAGGGCACTCGAAAATAGAGTTTTAGACAAGTAAGGTGATCCCGGTGCAGTTGGTTCATTCTCTACTTTTGGGTCCTCCTTGTTCTTGGGTGATTCAGGCTTGGTCTGAGGTCTAGGGTTGGTCTCATTGATTTTACTCATGTGTTCAATGACTTTTCCACTTTTAAGAGTCATGATTGATTTGGCATGTTCAAAAAAGATTTCTGAAGCATTAAAGCTCTTAGCTATGAATTGTCCTCTCGGATTGCTCTCAAGTTGGCTAAATAATTTTTTTCCTTCCCTCCTACTGAATACAGTTGCTAGTTGATTTATTTGGGTCTCTAGCTTAGCAATAGATTACATATGGGAGTTAAGAATCTGAGTGTTGACTTCTAATCATTCTAGCACTTTTAAAATCTTCTTCTCAAAAGCTAAGCTGTGACCAGTGGTAGACGGTTGAGGAGCATTTTGAAATCGGTGGTATGATCCATGCCTATATGTCGGGTCTTGATAGTTGGATCTAGGTATAGCAGGGCCAACCACTGACTGTAGTCTCCAAAAAAAATTTGGATGGTTTGTCCAATCGGGATTATAAGTGTTCGAGTATGGATCATTTTCTGATCTACGAGCTTGTTAGGTTTGAGCTTGCTGGACTTGCTCGTGCACAAACTCAAGAAATTGAGGTGCGGTTGGGCATTAACTAACAAAATAGGTTGGACTTGCACACAATGCACAAACATCTTGGACTGGATTAGGTAGAATCAGAGAGTGTATGATATTCAGAAGATAGTCTAATTTTTAGGACAACTTATCTACCTTACTATGTGTTGGTGCAAAAATCCGCCTGCGCTGGAGAAGCTGGAGTTGAGGAAGCCGCGGTCGCCGCCGGGACCTGCAAGGAAAGTCTAAACCGGAGGTGGGGTTGCTCCGGCAAGACCCTCCGACGCTCAAGTCAGTTCTCTGCCTCAACAAGAATGGAGTGCTCGAACGAAGAATTTAGCAGAGTTTTGAGATAAGGCAAAAGAGCTTAAAGAATAACGTATCTGAGTCCCCCTTTTATAGGCGGGGAAGGCAATGGACTGATGGCGACGTTTGTAACCGCCTGGTAGTGGGCCGCTCGTAGTCAGGGAAATTGATTGCGAAAGATAGTGGGGTAGACCCGTGGCCATCGCCCCAGCCCGCCACGTAGGGCCTACTGCAGGTAGTAGAGTGGCGTCCGTTGCTGCTAGTTGTCAGCGAGTAGTGGGATCGTGCAGCACCTGCCGCAGGGAGCGGGGCAACATCATAGCTGCTGACACAGCCTGTCAGAGGGTAGTGGGATCGTGCAGCACCTGTCGCAGGAGGGGGTGGAACCGCGGGGAATCCGCTACAGGAAGTGGAACAGGATCATGGCAGTTATTGTTATCTGCCAAGGGACACGGATCTGTTGATCAAGGCTCGGCAGTGGTCGGAGTTCGGCCTTTGTAGGAATCCGGGAGGAGTCCCCCTTTCGGACGAGGTCGCGGGTGGAGTAGGGATCCGGACGGAGCCACCCTGCTGTCGATGGCAGAGTCCTACTTCCGTAGGAGTCCGGGCGGAGCCGTTCTGCTGTTGAAGGAGGAGCCTGGCTCCCGTAGGAGTCCGGGCGGAGCCGTTCTGCTGTTGAAGGAGGAGCCCGGCTCCCGTAGGAGTCCGGGCGGAGCCGTTCTGCTGTTTATGGAGGAGCCCGGCTCCCGTAGGAGTCCGGGCGGAGCTGCGCTGATGTCGTCGGCGGAGCCCGGCTCCCGTAAGAGTCCGGGCGGAGCTGCGCTGCAAACAAAGTCAAGGGTGAAGTCCGGCTCTGATAGGAGTCCGGATTGAGCTTACCAGCAATTGATATTGGGAGTGGAGCCCGGCTCCCGTAGGAGTCCGGGCGGAGCCGTTCTGCTGTTGAAGGAGGAGCCCGGCTCCCGTAGGAGTCCGGGCGGAGCCGTTCTGCTGTTGATGGAGGAGCCCGGCTCCCGTAGGAGTCCGGGCGGAGCCGTTCTGCTGTTGAAGGAGGAGCCCGGCTCCCGTAGGAGTCCGGGCGGAGCTACACTTGCCGATGTCGGTGGAGCCCGGCTCCCGTAGGAGTCTGGGCGGAACTGCGCTGATGTCGGCGGCGGAGCCCGGCTCCCGTAGGAGTCCGGGCGGAGCTGTTCTGCTGTTGAAGGAGGAGCCCGGCTCCCGTAGGAGTCCGGGCGGAGCCGTTCTGCTGTTGATGGAGGAGCCCGGCTCCCATAGGAGTCCGGACGGAGCCGTTCTGCTGTTGAAGGAGGAGCCCGGCTCCCGTAGGAGTCCGGGCGGAGCTGCACTTGCCGATGTCGGTGGAGCCCGGCTCCCGTAGGAGTCTGGGCGGAACTGCGCTGATGTCGGCGGTGGAGCCCGGCTCCCGTAGGAGTCCGGGCGGAGCTGTTCTGCTGTTGAAGGAGGAGCCCGGCTCCCGTAGGAGTCCGGGCGGAGCTGCATTTGCCGATGTCGGTGGAGCCCGGCTCCCGTAGGAGTCTGGGCGGAACTGCGCTGATGTCGGCGGTGGAGCCCGGCTCCCGTAGGAGTCCGGGCGGTGCTGCACTTGCTGATGGCGGTTCCGCCGTGGGTTCCGGCTGTGGGTATTTTATACCCAACACCAGTCCCCCTACATCCGAGTTTTGAATTTCAAATGAAGGAAGTACACAGAAGTACAGCCAGAACCGTCCCTTCGAATCTTGCGCACTGCCGCCCCTATTAAATGCGCGCACGTCAGAGTCCGCTTTTCGGTGAAGGTGACTTGAAGAGTCTTTTCGGAACCCCCGCTGAAATGCGATCCTAAGCGTCGCTTTGCGGGAATTCGTGAGCGATCAACCCTCGATGGCGGTGAAGGGGATAAGCACGCCACGCGGCACACCTTAGTTGGCCCAAGAGTATCCGCCGCCATAACTGCGCCAGGATCCATCGGCTATTTAAACCCCTCGGCCCCTTCATAGCTTCATTCTGGCGTTGTTCTTTCATCTGAGAGCCCTGCTTCCCTCGCCCCAGTCCCTGTCTCCTTCCCTTAAACCATGTTGTCTACTTGGGAGGCTGTCCTCGAGGGAATTCTTAGGGTTTGGAGGAAAGAGAGGAGGAGAATGGCGGCCGGTGAGAATCTCCGTCGCTCTAAAGGGAGCCCAAGGAAGAATTCTTTCAACAACAGGGGTTTAATAACGGGGGCTGTCGGGGAAGCTATTCTGCCCGCGAGTCTCGGGGCAGCAAGGCGGGGTGATATCGGTCAAGAGGGCAGAGTAGACGTCACAAGCCATGACGGGATCAGAGGCGGTCGACGTTGACGGTGGGGCAGTAGAACTTGTTGCGGGGGCGGTGGAAGTAACGCATGCTGACCTTGCCGGAGTGTCTCGGGTGGCGGCCGTCTTTGCCCCCTCCGCCTCCGGGGATTTACCCCACCCCTCTTCTGCCAAGGTTGGGACCTCGGGAACAGAATGAGGCGAGATGGGCGAGAGCTGTTACACGCACTGGTGAATGCGATTGAGAAGGATAGAGACGGAGTTCGCAGCTCGGAGCAGTCTCCGGTTCGTCCTGCCCGAACCGTGCCCGCGATACGTGCGATGACGTGTATCTTCTTTTTTCCTGACCCACCGGGTCCTGTAATGTGTATTTCTGTTAAATGAAAAAGTAATTTCAGTACCTTGTTTGCATCTTGTGTTAAATAGTTGTCTGCCGGACTTCTTCATTTTCCTTTCGTTCTCTTTGTCTGTGTTACGTTGTTTCAAGGTCGTCGGCGACTTTTTCAGTTCACGTGGGGTCGTCATTTGCCGAGCTTCTTTTTGGCTTTTGTGCCGTTCGGGGATACCCACTTGTCGGGTTCGCCTGGATTCTTCTCCGCTGAAGTCGGGGCTAAGTTCGGCTCCCTTGATAGTCCGAACGGAGAAGCCCTCCGGGAGTTGGAGTAACTCGATTCTCGTGAGAGCCAGGGCAAAGTTTTTCTACAATCAAAGTTATAAGTAAAGTCCGGCTTCCGTAGAAGTCCGGACGGAGTTGTCCTGCAGCTGTCGTTGGCGGTGGAACCCGGCTCTCATAGGAGTCCGGGTGAAGCCGTCTTAGCGGCGGAACCCGGCTCCCGTAGGAGTCCGGGTGAAGGCTTCTTTGCATAGGGACCCGGCTCCCGTAGGAGTCCGGGCGAAGGTTTTTTTTTTTTTTTCGGCGGAACCCGGCTCCCGTAGGAGTCCGGGTGAAGTCTTCTTGGCGTAGGGACCCGGCTGTTGGTGCAAAAATCTGCCTGCGCCGGAGAAGCTGGAGTTGAGGAAGCCGCGGTCGCCGTCGGGACCTGCAAGGGAAGTCTAAACCGGAGGTGGGGTTGCTCCGGCAAGACCCTCCGACGCTCAAGTCAGTTCTCTGCCTCAACAAGAATGGAGTGCTCGAACGGAGAATTTAGCAGAGTTTTGAGATAAGGCAAAAGAGCTTAAAGAATAACGTATCTGAGTCCCCATTTTATAGGCGGGGAAGGCAATGGACTGATGGCGACATTTGTAACCGCCTGGTAGTGGGCCGCTCGTGGTCAGGGAAATTGATTGCGGAAGATAGTGGGGTAGACCCGTGGCCATCGCCCCAGCCCGCCACGTAGGGCCTACTGCAGGTAGTGGAGTGGCGTCCGTTGCTGCTAGTTGTCAGCGAGTAGTGGGATCGTGCAGCACCTGCCGCAGGGAGCGGGGCAACATCATAGCTGCTGACACAGCCTGTCAGAGGGTAGTGGGATCGTGCAGCACCTGTCGCAGGAGGGGGTGGAACCACGGGGAATCCGCTACAGGAAGTGGAACAGGATCATGGCAGTTATTGTTATCTGCCAAGGGACACGGATCTGTTGATCAAGGCTCGGCAGTGGTCGGAGTTCGGCCTTTGTAGGAATCCGGGAGGAGTCCCCCTTTCGGACGAGGTCGCGGGTGGAGTAGGGATCCGGACGGAGCCACCCTGCTGTCGATGGCAGAGTCCGGCTTCCGTAGGAGTCCGGGCGGAGCCGTTCTGCTGTTGAAGGAGGAGCCCGGCTCCCGTAGGAGTCCGGGCGGAGCCGTTCTGCTGTTGATGGAGGAGCCCGGCTCCCGTAGGAGTCCGGGCGGAGCCGTTCTGCTGTTGATGGAGGAGCCCGGCTCCCGTAGGAGTCCGGGCGGAGCTGCGCTGATGTCGTCGGCGGAGCCCGGCTCCCGTAGGAGTCCGGGCGGAGCTGCGCTGCAAACAAAGTCAAGGGTGAAGTCCGGCTCTGATAGGAGTCCGGATTGAGCTTACCAGCAATTGATATTGGGAGCGGAGCCCGGCTCCCGTAGGAGTCCGGGCGGAGCCGTTCTGCTGTTGAAGGAGGTGCCCGGCTCCCGTAGGAGTCCGGGCGAAGCCGTTCTGCTGTTGATGGAGGAGCCCGGCTCCCGTAGGAGTCCGGGCGGAGCCGTTCTGCTGTTGAAGGAGGAGTCCGGCTCCCGTAGGAGTCCGGGCGGAGCTGCACTTGCCGATGTCGGTGGAGCCCGGCTCCCGTAGGAGTCTGGGCGGAACTGCGCTGATGTCGGCGGCGGAGCCCGGCTCCCGTAGGAGTCCGGGCGGAGCTGTTCTGCTGTTGAAGGAGGAGCCCGGCTCCCGTAGGAGTCCGGGCGGAGCCGTTCTGCTGTTGATGGAGGAGCCCGGCTCCCGTAGGAGTTCGGGCGGAGCCGTTCTGCTGTTGAAGGAGGAGCCCGGCTCCCGTAGGAGTCCGGGCGGAGCTGCACTTGCCGATGTCGGTGGAGCCCGGCTCTCGTAAGAGTCTGGACGGAACTGCGCTGATGTCGGCGGCGGAGCCCGGCTCCCGTAGGAGTCCGGGCGGAGCTGTTCTGCTGTTGAAGGAGGAGCCCGGCTCCCGTAGGAGTCCGGGCGGAGCTGCACTTGCCGATGTCGGTGGAGCCCGGCTCCCGTAGGAGTCTGGGTGGAACTGCGCTGATGTCGGCGGCGGAGCCCGACTCCCGTAGGAGTCCGGGCGGTGCTGCACTTGCTGATGGCGGTTCCGCCGTGGGTTCCGGCTGTGGGTATTTTATACCCAACACTATGGATATTCATAATGTTTCCAATCTAATAGATTCTACCTTTTTTCTATTGAGACATGGGTTGTTCTCTAGAGGTGGCAGACATGTGATGCAAGGAGTTCTTACTAAGTATTTCAAAGAGCTGCCAAGCCTTATCCTCACTCTTTAGCATGAATATCCCACCACACAATACATTGATAATTTATCGGTGTTTCTCTGATAGACCATCATAGAAATATTGAACAAGTTGATATTTGGAGACAGCGTGGTGGGGGCATTTACGAATAAGGTCTTTTAACCTTTTTCATGTCTCATAAAAAAGTTCACCATCCAATTGAGAAAAACTAATAATTGCTTTTCTAATTTGATTTATTTTTTTAATTGAAAAGTATTTCTTGAAAAATTTTTTCTGAAGATGGTCCTAAGTTGAAATGGTTATAGAATTTAGAGAGTTTAACCAATGCTTGACTTTGTCTTTAAGTGAAAAAGTGAACAATTTCAACCTGAGGGCATCATCGAAGAAGTTTTGAATTTTTACTACGGAGCATATCTCAAAAAATTCATCCAAATATTTGTACGGATCTTCATTCGTCAATCTATAGAATGATGGTAGCATTTGAATAATACTAGACTTGATTTTGTATTATGTCGCCTTCATAAGAGGAGGCTGGATACATAGTGAGTAGGTGTAAGATGAGGGAGTAAAATACTTCTTCAATTGTCATGGTGGGTCAGTCTCTTGTTTTGGATCCATGATTTTGCTTCAGTTTGTTCGAATCATTCTTTCTAGCTCTTAGTCTAATGGATGTAAATCATGTTGTAATGATCGGCATCCTAGCATGCTCCCAAAAGATCTCATCAAGTTTTAATTTCAGCAAGTTTTTTTTTTGAAATAGAAGAGGAGAAAAGAAAGAGGGGGAGAGAAAAGAGTTCTAATGAAGAGAACCTAAGGAGTTCTAAGGCTAAGAAGAGAGAGAAAGATTAATTAGGTTTGATGTTTTTAGTTAACAATTAAGTGGTTCGATCAATCCTGACTATGGGTTATCCTGAATCTAGACAGCTCCTAACTACCAAGGTCACCTTCAAGCACTCCAAGTAGTAGACTAGCCGCTCAATTGGTCAGATAAGTGTAAGATTGGTGGGGTCCCCCCGTTGCTTCCTTAGACACCAACTGCATTGGCTAGGTAAGCGAATGGGATCAATTAATGAACCACCTTCCTTCAGGACGGAATCTTTGAACCACTTTCTTAGACACCAGTTAAACTGACTAACCTGAATTCGATCCAACTTTTAGGGTTTCTTATCCTACTGAGCTCGAAGATCTTTAGGGGTCAACGTCTAATTGATTTTAAATTAGAGGTTTAGGTCAATGCAATTGTAAGATGATGGTTTGTGGGCCAAGAAAGGGTGATGAAATCTTCACCTTATGTTGATTAAGATTTTTTTTTCTTAAGATTTTTTATAAAAATATGCAATGCAAAAAGAAAAAGTGTCCAAACATGTTAAGTAGCTTTTAAAATTTAATTAATTTATTTATATTAGTCAAGTGTTATGTGGTGTCTTTGTATTTTTTTTATATTTATTTTTTTTAAGCAAGAAGGAATAAGAGATAAGTTTTAAATTAGGTTAATTAGGTATAAGAAGATCTAATGAATATAACTAAATAGAAAGTAAATAATGCTAAGATTAAAAGACAAGTAGATAACTTACAAATAAAGAATCAAATTAAATCTACTTTTAGGGTTATAAATTATTCTAAGCTATAGAAAGCAGTAAATCACTAGGTTATAGAAAGCAAAAAATTTTTCTATGCATGCAAATAAAGTAATCCAGCTAGAGAGCAGTAAATCTACCATATATAAAAATTAATATAAGATAAAAATTTTAAAAAAAATAAATAGAAGATAATTAAATAATTAAAATAAATTAATTAATAATAAAAAATAAATTACTAATCAGCAAAGTAAAGTATGAAAAGTAAGGTGCAAGTGAAGAAAATAATCAATAAAAAATATAAAGCAGTAAAGCATATAAGGCAATCAAGCAATCCAAAGTAAGAAATAAAAATCTAAAAAGTAATAAAATATTTTTTTTATTATTTTATAATTTTTTTAATTTTTTTTTCAAAATAATCATGTCAAGATTCTCAATAATGGTATCAAAATTTGATGTGAGTCGTAGTATATCAAAATTAATCCTACTCAGTACTATGTAGATAGGATGAGTCGGGATTGTATCACAGAGATCTTAGGTCAATTATTTTAAAAATATAAATAAAAAAATAGATTACAAAAAATTAAGAAAAAAATAAAGAGATTACAATAAAAATATTTTTTTTTGATTAAATAAAAAAATATAATGAAAAAAAATAAAAGTTCGATACAAGAATAACGAAACTAAGTTGATCTTCTAGCTACGTCCGATAGTAGATATATCTCTTTGAATCCTTCATCTTCTTCTATACAGACAGCGGTAGAATGGTTGGAAGGCTTAGTTTAGAAACTTTAAGGAAAAAAGGTAGATGGAAGAGAGTGTGTGGAAGAAAAATGGTAACGGCACTAGGATTAGGATCTCTTCTAGATTTTTTGAGATGTGAAAAAGATATCTATGGAGAAATTATTGGAAAATATGTCCCAAAACTAATTGTTAGACGATTGTGCTCATTTTGTAAATTGTATATAAATTTTTATTAATAAAAGTTATTTGACTTTTTTTATTACAAATTGATCATCTTTGAACTCCTGTATTATAATGAAGTCTTTAAGACTATAATTTATCGACAAAGAAGGATTTATCGTTAAATCTTTAAAAATATTCGCGTTCAAACGATATGCTATTACAAGGACGATAGCGATATCAAGTGTAGGTTGTTGTGTACCATATGAGTTGGTTATTCTCTTAACCAAAGAGTATGATGATACTGTTATGACGTGCAGATGAAATGTAGGAGTACATTCGCATCGAACGTGATCATGTGTCGGGCACTCTGCTGTCAAGAGTAGCTCGAGAAAGGTATAAGTATAAGTGTTCCTCAGATTTGAGACTACCATGGTGACTTGTAAGCAACTCACTGTATTTTAGTACCAGACTATTTGAGTTTTTAATTCAGTGACGGAAGGATATTGGGTGCAGTCAAGTGCTTAACAAGTTGATGTGTCAGTCAAGATGGAATTGATTCCTCTGAATTAGTAGGAGATATGCATCAGTGTATTTCAATTTAATAAAATCTTGATCAGGATAATCCATATGATGGATTTGAAAGGTTGAAATATAATATAGTCGACTTAATTAGGATTCATAGTTAAATCCTAGATCACTTTGAGCATTTAGATTAAAGGAATGAATTATACGGTAATCATACATCAGTAGATTCTAGAAGGTTGCTTGGCAATACTTCGACCTATCCGATCGTCAAGTCACCATTGCTAGATAGTTACATCGATTAGTATAGGAAGTTATTCTTATACTATTGGCTTAGGTTCGAACCTATGGGGTTACATGCATTAGAAGATTTGATCAGATCGGATGGCTGAAGAGTCCAATTAGATTGCGACTCTGGTGAGGAGTCCTACTGAGATTGGGACTCTGGAGTAGAGTCTCATTGAGACTGGGACTCTATTATTTATGAAAAATTTATTAGTAATTAGGTTACTAATTGACTCAATTTGATTGAGTAAAGAGCTTTGGATTAAGTCTAATTAAATAAGATTCAATATGACTCAGATGGAACTTGATATGATCAATTCTGATTACAAAAAAAATCTAATTTTGATTCGATCAGGATTCGGACTCGACTAATTTTTAATTGGGTTAGAAATTTGATGAGATATCTAGGTTTCTAATTGGATTAGGTTCATTGCCATCAGTAGGTTCAATCCAAATTTGATTTGGATTAGAATCAGAATTGAAAATGAAGAGTTTTTGTCAACTTGGACTCTATCCTTATCTCTTGCGCCACTTCTGAACCCATGCCAATTTCTTTATGCCTAATTAGATTTGGGTTGTAATTTTTGACATCATAATAGAGGGTCCAATAAGGGTGGGCAGCAATATTTGATGATTATAATCTTATCTCCTACTTAATTCGAATGCGATCCGAATTAGAGATAAGATGTTAACTAGAAAAGAAATTTTTCATACATGAAATATTATTGGTGTCATAATATTTTTTTTTAATTTTTTTTAGAGAATCTTTTGGCATGTGAGACGCTAAAATCTTTCTCCATATCCTAATAATTTTTTTTAATTTTTTTGGAATGCCAAAAGGTAGTTTTGGCATGGATTATTGGTGCCCTTCCTTGTAAAAATCCTAATTCCTAGTCTATAAAAAGGGGTCCTCTCTCTTGGACGTCCCATGATCAAGTTTCTTGCCGATTTTTATTTCCAGAGCCTCTTCTCCTCCTCCTCTCTTTCTTCTCTAAATTCTCTCTTGCTTTGGAGTATTCAAGTTGCTTGAAGAAGAAGGAAGAAATCGGCTGTCAAAGTTGCTTGCAGGTTAGCACCTCTAAGTCCTTGATCTGCATCAGTCTTTGTATGGATTTTTTTGTAGAGGTCAAATGACTTCGTGTGGCTGCAAATGATCTGAGGAACACCCTCTCCAAGTGTTGGACTTGAGAAGATCAAAATCTAATTGGTTTGGTAATCATCTCTAACCTATTTTGATCATACCGTTGGATCTAATAATTAGATCTAAGATTTCAGCATCGATGAGATCGATTTGTATTTTTATTTTTAGATTTAAAGTGTATCATATTTCATATTTTTTTCTTGATATGATAGTCTAGATTAAATCTTATGCATGTAATTTAGATTAAATAGTTTAATCTTATTCTGTCGCTGTACAAAAATTTTGAAATTGCATGCATAGCACTACCTACATTTCCTTCTATTGGTATTAGAGTCATAGTTGTTTTGATATGAATTATTATACCTTTAGATTTGATTTTTTTTTTAAATTTGATCTGATTATTTATGATTTAGATTAGATCTAAATATAATTATTTTAGATCTGATTATTATTTGTTTAGATTAGATGTTCTGAGTAGCAAAATACTCGGATTGGATAATCATCAGGCCGTCCGATCATAGGTTCAAGTAAAATTTTATGATCCTCTCTTTTCGTTCAATGGGATGCTCTTCATGACGTGTAGGGGTGCCACTATGATATCCCATGAAGAAGAAAATGAAAGAAGAAAACTTACTTTCTTGTAAAATCTTAGATCTTGAAACCCTAGGTGTTATTGTATGTGATGTAAGTTATGAAAAAATTAGTTATATCTAATCTTATTTAATTAAAATTATTTTAATTTAAAATTATAAAAATTTAGATTTGATCCAAAAGATTTTATGATTTAATGTAAAAGATTTACATGTAAAAATTATTTTCAAAATCTTAACCATGTTGATGCAAAACTTAATTAAGAATTAAGTATTGAACTCAATAGATCTAGATTTGTGATTTAGATCTAATGACATTGCATAAAATATGGGGTATGGGTTAGCTCAAATATGATCTTTCTTTTTAATTAGATTAGACCTAAGATTAGAATCAAAAAATTAATTGACCATGTAAAGAAATTGATTAAGTCTATCTAAATATTGAATTAGATTAATCAGGATTTCTCTAATACAATAGTTGTAGATGGTCAAATTTATATCTTTGATTAGACCAAATAGACCTTGATTGTGGCTCAATGGTTGAATTTGAATCATTAAGTTGGTCAAATCGAAATTAGTTAACCAATTGGTGTCTAAGATAAGTTTGCCATTTCGATCAATGATTTTTAATTAGGAGCGGCTTACCTGACTATTTCGATGGTGTCTAAGGTAAGCTTAGTAGACCCTCCCATCGATCTTACTTACTGGCCAATTTGATGAATTAGATTTTAATTAGATCGTTAAGTGATTCGAGTTAGTCCATGCTATTAAGATTGATCAGTGTGACTGATTTAGGTACCATTTCAATTAGCATGACCCTAACCTGATTCAGTGACTTGGTAAAGTCAGTGGGAGGATTATAGTCTACTGATTAATTTTTTTCTCTTTTTTTCTCAAAAATTAAAATTAAAATTTCTAAATTATTAGGTCTCTTAAATGAACTGGTTATGATAATAACTGGATCATAGTCTCCCATTAAGTTGGATGATAATAGATCCATTAGTATGATGATCATTGGAGATCCAAAGGCCTGATGCTCATCTGCTATTGGAATTATCATTCATAATATGATGACTTAGTCGAGTCTCTCTGTCAGGTAGTCAGGTTAGCCGATCAAAGTCGGGCCTAATCATTTGGTAGTTAGATTCGTAAGTATGATCATCTTAATGGTTGGACCTAACTAGGAGCTTGCAAAGAAGATCAAAGTCAATTGAAAAGTTACCTGGGGCTAAATCAACTACTAAAAGTTATTTAATGAAATAATTGATTAATGAACCTATGCATAGATGCACGTGGGTGAGCCAACCAAAGTCGGGCTCATGTGCAGTCTGTGTGGATTCTAGTACCCACTAAGAAATTAAAGTAATTCCTCGAATTGGAGGTAGAGGCTACCGATTCGTATAAAATAGTGAGAGAATCTTTAGACTAAAATCTATGTCTTTAGGCTTAATAATTCATATATTAATTAGATTTTAATTTTTTCTTGTGTGTGTGAATATGACCTCAAATTTATCGCTCCGATCACTGTTGGATAATGAGAAGTTGACAGGATTCAATTTTGATAACTGGTATCGAAAGTTAAAGATCATCCTGAAGCACGAGCGGATCCTGTACATGATTACAGATTCGACACCTGAGGAGCCTGCTCCCAACGTCTGAGGCACAGTTCAAGATACTTATTTGAAGTGGCTCAACGATCGCACTACAGTTCGTTGCATCATGCGGGCCTCCATGAATGATGAGTTTAGCTGAAAGTTTAAAGAAACTCAGCCAGAGAAAATACTTCAAGTGTTGAGGGATTCTTTTGATAATCCTGACGATGTCGAGCGGCACAAGACTAGTGCACTATTTTCAATGCTCAAATGAGGGAGGGTGCATCTGTTACAGATTAAGAAACTGAGCAAACTCGGCTTTTTTTTACATGAACAACTGGGGAAGGATGCGATCCTGAACTCCCTGCCCAAGTCTTACCTGTTGTTTCTCAGTCATTTTAGAATGACGAAGTCTATAGTCAACTATAATGGTATGTTGGAGTTGCTACAGACTTTTGAGAAGGATCACCAGCTCCACAAGGAGACGGTGAATTTAGTGAGAGGATCTTCTTCGGGCAGTCATCATTCCTTTAAGAAAAAAAAGAAAAAAAATAAAAAGGTGCAAAGTGCTGGGAGTCAGACCTAGAAGCCCAAGTTTAAGGCCGATCAGAGTCAAGCAGAGTACTTTTTTTGTAAGAAGCAGGGTCATTGGAAGAGAAATTATTCTCAGTATAAAGCTTCTCTTGATCCGATCAGGCAAAAGAAGAAGAAGCAATTAGTTGCTGAATAAGGTACTTATGTGATAACATCTTATAACTTCTCTCTTTTTGATATAATAACCTGGGTATTAGATATTGGAAGCCCCATTAATATTTACAATTCATTACAGAGTCTTTAGATCAGTGAGAGGTTTGGAGATGGCAAGAGATTCCTGAACATTGGAGATGAAAGATCAGTTCCAGTTCTAGCTTTAAGAATCATCAAGCTTATATTCGAATCTCATTCTATTGTTCTAAATGAATGTCATTACTGTCCTAATTTTTTTTAAATATTATTTCTGTAGGCCTCTTGGCCAATTAAAATTATGAAATACCAATAAAATTTTTTTTGTGATATCATTTTGAATGGTATTACAGTTTTACGTGGATAGTTGAACAATGAAATCTATGTTGTATCTAGGCCTAATGTAATGTACATGTCAAATAAGTACCCTAAGATTGTCGATGTCATGGGTGCCTAGCTTTGGCATTATTGGCTAAGTCATATCAACAAGAACAGGATAAATAGGTTAGCTCAAGAAGAGATTCTTGATAAAGATGATTATGAATCATTACCTACCTCTGAGTCTTGTTTATTTGGAAAGATGATCAAGTCATCTTTTATTGAAAAAGATGAATGAACCAGTGATGTTCTAGGTATTGTCTATACTGATGTATGTGAACTCATGAGCACAAGTGCTAGAGGAGGGTATCACTATTTCATTACGTTCATAGATAACCTATCGAGATATAGATTTATCTACTCGATGAAACATAAGTCTGAATCATTTGAAATTTTCAAACATTTTCATAATGAAGTAGAGAAATAAACTGAAAAGAGTATTAAAACTCTTCGATCAAATTGAGGAGGTGAATATCTCTCTAGTGAATTTTTGATATACCTTGAGGAGAATAGGATTCTCTCTCAATAGACACCTCCTGGAATGCCACAACGTAATGGTATATTGAAAAAGAGGAATCGAACCCTGTTGGACATGGTTCAATCCATGATGGATTTTTCTACTCTGTCAATATTTTTTTAGAGATATGCACTCGAGTCAGCTTGTTATGTGCTTAATAGGATTCTTAATAAGTCTGTAAGTAAATACTATATGAGATATGGACTAGACGTAAGCCAGCGCTCACTCATCTTAGGGTTTGGGGATATCCGGCTTATATCAAATGTTTGAAAATGGACAAACTAGGAGCTAGGTTTGATAGATATAATTTTATTAGGTATCCCAAAGAAATCAAGGGATATTACTTCTACCTTGCTGATGAACAAAAGATGTTTGTCAGTCTTAGGACAGTCTTTGTAGAAAAAAAATTCTTTGAGGAAGGGATTAATGCTTCTAAGATTGAACTTGAGAAAATTCAACAAATAGAACCGACACAGTCTAGTGAACTCATAGAACCGAATTTGATGAGATCAAATCTGAAACCCATTGTAGAGGCACCATTAAGGAGATCCGATAGAGTATCGCGTCAACCGAATAGATACTATGATTTTTTGATCCGGGATGGAGATCCTGTTGAACTCGATGAGAATAATGAGGATCTGATTACCTATATGGATGCAATGCAGAGGTTCAACTTTGATAAATGGCTTGAAGCCATAAAATTTGAAATGAAGTCCATGAAGGTCAATGATGTATGGACATTAGTTGACACACCTGAAGGGGTTAAACCCATAGGGTGTAAGTGGGTCTTCAAAAGGAAGAGGGGTGCAGATGGAAAGGTGGAGACCTATAAAGTTTGTTTGGTTATCAAGAGTTATCATCAGCATTATAGTATTAACTATGATGAGATATTTTCTTCTGTGGCAATGCTTAAATCTATTCAGATTATGCTTGCGATAGCGACATACATAAACTATGAAATTTGATAAATAGACGTGAAAATAATTTTTTTAAATGGAGAGCTGTAAGAAGAGGTGTATATGATACAACCTGAGAATTTTACATCCATAGTGAGTCCAAGATATGCAAGCTTCAGAGATCTATCTATGGATTGAAGCAAGCATCCAAGAGTTGGAACATACGTTTCGATAAAGTTATAAGAACGTATGACTTTATTAGGAATGAAGAAGAGCCCTGCATTTAAAAATAGGTTAATAATTTTGTGGTTGTATTTCTCATTCTACATGTGGATGATATTTTTTTAATCGAAAGTGACATCCCTGTATTATAAGAAATAAAAGTCTGATTATCATCTCAGTTCTCTATGAAGGACTTGAGAGAAGCATCCTACATTCTTAGGATGAAGATCTATAGAGATATACTGAAAAGATTGCTTGGATTATCTCAGTCCACGTATATTGACATCATACTGAAGCGGTTCAGTATGGAGAATTTTAAGAAAGGCTATCTTTCGATAGGTCAAAGAATTTCTCTCTTGAAGAAAGATTGTCCGATAACTCCTCAAGAGAGATAGAGCGTATAAGTAGAGTTTCATATGCTTCAACAGTGATTCTATAATGTACGCCATGATATGTACGAGATCAGACGTATTATATTTACTAGGGATAGTGAGCAGATACCAGTCTGATCTAGAACAGAACTACTAAAAGGTCATAAAGACCATCCTTAAGTATTTGAGAAATACTAAAGACCAGTGGCTTGTATATGGTGAAACTGATTTGAAACTAGTGAGGTTCACAAACTCTAGCTTTCAGTCAGACCATGATGATAGCAAGAGTGTATCGGATTAAATTTTTACTCTGAATGGTGGAGCAATTTGCTGGAAGGGTTTCAACCAGCATACTGTGGCTGACTCTGTTTGTGAAGTAGAGTATATCGCGGCATCCGATGCTGCGAAGAAAGCTGTATGGTTGCTAAAGTTCATCAGTGAGCTCGGAGTGGCAGCCTTCATAGATGGCCCTGTCTTGTTATACTGCGACAACACTGGAGCCATTGCTCAAGCCAAGGAGCCGAAGTCCCATCAGCGCACCAAGCATATTTTGCATCACTACCATCTGATCCGTGAGATTGTAGATTGAGGTGACGTTGATCTTTAGAAGATCAATGAAAAGAAGAATCTGGCTGACCCATTTACTAAAACTCTCAGGATTAAGTAGTTCGATGATTACAAATAGAAGATGGGTAACGATACTGTACTAATTGACTTTAGTCCAAGCGAGAGTTGTTGAGAAATATATCCCAAAGTTAATCGTTAGACGATTGTGCTTATTTTATAAATTATATATAAATTTTTATTAATAAAAATTATTTAACTTTTTTATTATAAGTTGACCATCTTTGAACTCCTGTGTTGTAATGAAGTCCTTAGGACTATAATTAATCGATAAAGGAGGATTTATCGTTAAATCCTTAAAAATATTCGCGATCAAACGATATGCTATTACAAAGATGATAGTGATACCAAGTGTAGGTCATTACGCTTCATATGAGTTGGTTGTCTTCTTAACTAAGGAGTGTGGAGACACTGTTATGACGTGCAGATGAAATGTAGGAGTACATGCACATCGAATATGATCATGTATCGGGCACTCTACTATCAAGAGTAGTTTGAGAAGGGTATGGGTATGTGTCCCTCAGACCTGAGACCACCATGATGACTTGTAAGCAACTCACTATATTTTAGTATCGGACCATCTGAGTTTCTAATTCAGTGATGGAAGGATATTGGGTGTAGTCAAATACTTAACAAGTCGGTGTGTGAGTGAAGGTAGAATTGACCCCTCTGAATTAGGAGAAGATATGCATCAGTATATTTTAATTTAGTAAAATCTTGACGAAGATAATCCATATGATAGATTTGAAAGGTTGAAATACAATATGGTCGACTTAATTAGGGTTGACAGTGAAACCCTAAGTCACCTTGAGCATTTGAGTCAAAGGAATGAATTATACGGTAATCAAACGTCAGTA
Source organism: Elaeis guineensis (assembly GCF_000442705.2). NCBI lineage: Eukaryota > Viridiplantae > Streptophyta > Magnoliopsida > Arecales > Arecaceae > Elaeis > Elaeis guineensis. The sequence continues at coordinate 79,706,434 of NC_026002.2, read as the reverse complement.
GGTTCTAGAAGGTTGCTTTGCAATACTTTGACCTATTCGATCGTCGGATCACCATTGCTAGATGGTTACATCGATTAGTATAGAAAGTTATTCTTATACTATCAGTATAAATTCGAATCTATGGGGTCACACGTATTAGAAGATTTGGTCAGATCAGATGGCTGAAGAGTCCAATTGGATTGTGACTTTGGTGGAGAGTCGTACTGGGACTCAGACTTTGAAGCAGAGTCTCATTGAGATTAGGACTCTACTATTTATAAAAAAATTATTAGTAATTAGATTATTAATTGACTCAATTTAATTGAGTAAAGAGCTTTAGATCAAGTCTAATTGAATGAGATTCAATTCGACTCAGATTGGATTTGATATGATCAATCTTGATTATAAAGATAATATGATCCTGATTCGATCAGGATTTAAACTCGATTAATTTCTAATTGGGTTAAAAATTTAATGAGATATCTAGATTTTTAATTAGATTAGATTCATTTTTATTAGTGGGTTCATTTCAAATTTGATTTGGATTAGAATCAGAATTGAAAATGAAGAGTCCTTATCAACTTAGACTCTATCCTTATCTCTTGCACCACTCCTGAACCCATGCCAATTTCTTCACGTCTAATTGGATTTGGGTTGTAATTTTTGGCATCATGGTAAAGGGTCCAATAAGAGTGGGTGGTAATATTTGATGAGTTATAATCTTATCTCCTACCTAATTCGAATGCGATCTGAATTAGAGATAAGATGTTAACTAGAAAAAAAAAATTTCATACATGAAATATTGTTGGTGCCATATTATTTTTTTTCTTATTTTTCTTATAGAATCCTTTGGTGTGTGAGACTTTAAAATCCTTTTTCATGTCTTAATAATTTTTTTGAAATTCTTTGGGATGCCAAAGGTAGTTTTGGTGTGGACGATTGGTGCCCTTCTTTATAAAAATCCTAATTCCTAGTCTATAAAATGGGGTCCTCTCTCTTGGACGTCCCATGATCAATTCTCTTATTGACTTTTATTTTTAGAGCCTCTTCTCCTCCTCTTCTCTTCCTCCTCTAGATCCTCTCTTGCTTTGGAGTGTCCAAGTTGCTTGAAGAAGAAGGATGAAACCAGCTGTCAAAGTTGCTTGCAGGCTAGCACCTCCAAGTCCCTGATCTGCACCAGTCTTCGCATCCATTTTTTTGTAGAGGATAGATGACTTCGTGTGGCTGTGAGTGACCTAAAAAATACCCTCTCTAAGTATTGGATCAGAGAAGATCAAAATTTAATTGATTTGGTAATCATCTCTAGCCTATTTTGATCATACCGTTAGATCTAATAATTAGATCTAAGATTTCAGCATCGATGAGATCGATGTGTATTTTTATTTTCAGATCTAAAATATATTATATTTCATATTTTCTTCATGGTATGATAATCTAGATTAGATCTTATGCATGTGATTTAGATTAAATAGTTTAATCTTATTCTTGCACTGCATAAAAATTTTAAAATTACATGCATAGCACTACCTACATTTCCTTCAGGGATATGGTGTCGTTCTAGAGTTAGTACCTCCTTTAAACTAATGAAGAAGAGAAAGAGGGAGAGAGAGAGAAGCTTGAAGAGAACTTAGGGTTGGCTTGATTGGAGAAGATGGAGGCCTTGAGGTTCTATTTATAGAATGAGGAGACTAGGGTTTCATAAGAAGAGAGATAGGAGCGTGAATAAGGACCCTTGGATCTTCATGAAGAGTGATCTTTTAATCTGAGCCTTTGATATTTAAGTCATGTTCACACTTGATTCTATTCATCTTCTAATCTGAGTCCTTAATTGAAAAGGCTGCTTCTTGATCCTTGATCTTTAAGTCGCGTTCACACTAGAATGGGGGTTGGTTGCTTGGTTCACTCAAATCTGATCCGATTTGGATCCAATTTGAATCGTATGAATCCAAACTCCTAATTATCTACAAAATAGACTAGAGAGCATCAAATTGTTAATAAATAAATTATAATTCAATAGAATTATATGCTTCTAGTGGCTTAATTCAAATATTTATCATCTCCCACCGACCAATAATCTTGGCCTCAACTTGAGAAAGTTAACAACAATCGGTCAACAACGGGAGTCATTAATATGATCTCCAAAAGAACACTGACTGAGAGAGCAGAATCCTCGGAAGGCTCTTCTAAACGACAAAGGGGTGGACACTTAATTTTTTTTTTTAATGAAGATCTTTGGAGAGTTCAAACTTCCCATGATGATGCTATAGTCATTTCAATGACTATAGCCAATTATGATGTAAAAAAGATACTTATAGATAATGAAAGTTTAGCAGATGTCTTATTTTATGATGCTTTCTCTCAAATGCAACTAACTATAGACCGACTAAGATGTGTTACTACCCCTTTAGTCTGATTTTTCGAAGATTCTATTAAAGTAGAGAGAGAAATAACTCTATTGATTACTACTGGACAGTACCCTCGATAAAGTACCATGATGATTAATTTTTTTATAGTCCAAGTTCTATCGGCCTACAATGTTATACTTGGATGGTCTGCTCTGAATAAATTATGGGCCATTGTCTCTACATACCACCTCCTCATCCGATTTCTGACAAACAACAACAATAATATCGATGAAATGCGAGGAGGTCAACATGTAGCCTGGCAATGTTACATGACAATAATTAAAGGAAAAAATCCCTTAGAAAGTCTTGCCATCAATGGACTGGATCAACGGGAAGAGGAAAGTAAAGAACTTGCCGAGCAATTAATCTCAATACCACTCAAAGAAGAAGATCCAACTAAGATTGTTCAAGTTGGATCTTCACTAAGTCCAGATCTTTGAGACAAACTGACAGCTCTCCTTCGACAAAATACAGATATTTTCACATGGTCGGTGTCAGATATGCCAGGTATACCTCCTAACGTAATATGCATAGGTTAAATGTTAACCCTACATGCAAACTTGTTCGTCAGAAGAAGAGAAATTTTGCTCTCAAACGACAAATGATGATTGATGGAGAGGTTGACAAATTGTTGGCTGCAAACTTTATTTGGAAAGTCCATTATCTTGATTGATTGGCCAATGTGGTAATGGTCAAAAAAGCCAACGATAAGTGAAGAATCTGTATCGACTATACCGATCTCAACAAAATTTATCCAAAGGATAGCTTTTTTTGTTGAGAATCGATCAATTAGTTGATGCCACATCTGAACATCAACTCTTAAGCTTTATGGATGTATTTTTTGATTATAATCAAATTCGGATGGCTCCCAAAGATGAAGAAAAGATGGCCTTTATTACTAAAAAGGGCCTATACTGTGATAAAGTCATGCCATTCGGACTTAAAAATGCGGGAGCAACTTATCAACGGCTAGTACATAAGATTTTCAAAGATCAAATTGATCGTAATGTGAAAGTTTACATTGATGATATGCTTGTGAAGAGCAATGATGATCTTCAACATATCACCGACTTAGAAGAAGCATTTGACACATTGAGAAGGCACAATAAGAAGCTGAACCCGACCAAATATGCTTTTGACATAATCTCTAATTTTTTTTTTGATTTTATAGTAATAAAACAAGGAATAGAAGCCAACTCAGAAAAGATCAAAGTGATTCTTGATATCCAGCCTCCAACAACCAAGTGCAAAATTTAGAAGTTGGTGGGAAGAGTAGCATCCCTCAGTCGATTTATTTCTAGATTGGCAGAATGATGTCTCTCACTTTTCAAGACCTAAAGACATATGAGGGACTTCACTTGGTCAGACGAGTACTGATGAGCCTTTGATGACCTGAAGACATACCTGTGCTCACCACTTTTCCTGACAAAATCGAATGTAGGTGATAAAATGCTTATGTGCTTAGCCATTTCACATGAAGCAATTTGTTCGATTTTGATCTGAGAATGTGAAGGAATACAGAAGCCCATCTATTACACTAGTAAAGTCCTACATGGTGCCAAGACGAGATACTCCTGAATCGAGAAAATAGTTTATGCAATTATTTTCACAGTTTGACGACCGAGCCCATATTTTCAAGCTCACTCGATGAAAATCCTAACTGATTTGCCTCTGAGATCTCTGCTACAACGATTAGATACATCTAGGAGAATGGCGAAATGGATGATAGAACTCAATGTGCTTGATATCAGTTATCAACCTCAATCCTCTATTAAAGCTCAGGTTTTATCCGACTTTATTGTCGAATGCACTATTTTCGAAGAAGATAAAGTAATTCAAGAGCTCTTTGAAGAAGTTTTCTCGGGACTAGCATGGATATTACATGTTGATGGTGCATCAAATGTACAAGATTGCAGAGCCAAATTTATTTTGATTAATGCTGAAAGAGTTGTTACTGAATATACTATCAGATTCGATTTTAAAGCTTCGAACAATTAAGTTGAATATAAAGCTCTGATAGCCAATTCAAAGATGGCCAAGGAACTTGGTGTAAAGCAACTAAAAGTTTTCTCCGATTCTCAATTAATTACTAGACAAATCCGAAGAGAATACGAAGCTCGAGATCCAATTTTAGTAACGTATCTCCTTAGATTTCAAACAATAAAGTCATACTTTGACTCTTTGGATATTTTTCATATTTCTCGCTCGAAAAATGCCTGAGCAGATTCTTTATCTTGATTGGCAACTTCTAGTTGCAATGATTTGAGAAAAAATTTTATTCAACATCTCAAAGTTTCAAGTATCGACAAAGATGAAGAAGTGCATTAAATCCAAGTCGATGACGAATCGAGTTGGATCAACGCCTTTGTTGACTATCTATTGAATGGCCTTTACCGACGGAGCCCACCGACGCTCGATGATTAAAGCATTAGGCTTGTCGGTATATACTTATGAATGAAAAATTATATGGATGATCAGTATCATTACCTCTGCTCAAGTGCCTCCCTTTTTCCAAAGCCAATGATGCCCTTAGAGAAGTTCATGAAGGAATATGTGGCAATTACCTGGGGAGCAAATCCTTATCTTATAAAAATCTTTGACAAAACTATTATTGGCCGACTATGCAGAAGGATGCTGTTGACTTGGTGCAAAAATATGACCAGAGTCAAAGGTTTGCCAATATACAATGACTACCATTAAGTCATCTTACGTCTGTTTCAGCCCCATAGCCTTTTGATTAGTGGGGAGTCGAGATACTCGATCCATTTCTTTCTATGAGTGGATAAAGAAGATTCATCATAGTCGCTATTGATTATTTCACAAAGTAGGTGGAGGCAGAGCCTTTAGCACAGATAATCAAATAAAAGATGATAAACTTTATGTGGAAATTGGTTATCTGTCACTTTGGGCTTCCTTAAACAATCATCATGGACAATGACTGACAATTCAACAATATCAAATATGAAGAATTCTGTTTCAAGTTCCACATCACTCACCGACTAACTTCAGTCAAACATCTGCAATCAAATGGAGAAGTGAGATAACCAATAGGACCATACTTCAAGGCCTGAAGATAAGATTGAATCAAGCCAAAGGATTATGGGTTGATGAACTTTACAGTATTCTATGGTCATACCAAACTATCCCTCGGATCTCAACCAGAGAAACTCTATTTAATGTAGCCTTTGGAATTAAATCTGTGATCCCTATTGAAATTGGTCTACCATCCATGAGGATAGAGCACTACGATGAAGCAATGAATGCAGATCGACGATGAATTGACTTAGACTTGCTAGAAAAAATGAGAAAGCAAGCCCAATTGAGGATGGAAGCATACCAACAGTGAGTCGCTCGATACTATAACTCCCATGTCAAGCCAAAAATTTTTCAATAGGAAGATTTAGTCCTCTGAAAAGTCAAAGTATCTAAGCCTACCGAGCAAAAAAAGTTATCCCCAAATTGGAAAGGTCCTTATATAATTTCAAAAGTTCTCCGACCGAGGGCTTATAGAATTACAATCCTGGATGGCACAAAAATTCTTCAAACTTAAAATACTAAAAATCTATGAGTGTATTGTCAGTGAGTCATAATAAATTTTGATTCTTCTCTCACTACAACAGAACAGGATATTTGCGACGTAAAAAATTTATCGCTAATATGATATTTTCATCGGTAAAGTTATTAGTGACTAAATTATCATTGCTAATATTTCATCATAAATAATGACATCATTGATAATTTTTTACGATGAAAAAAATTTTCATCATCAATAATAGATATTATCGATCAAAAATTTTGATCATTAAATTTTTTTTTTCGAAAACCATTAGCGATGAAAAATTTTCATCGTAAAAGAAGGTAATTTGTGATGAATTATTATGTCACTAATAAAACATAATTTAAAAAATTATTTATGATGAAATACTTTCATTGCTATTAATTTAATTAAAATTTTTTATAAAATTCAGATTTATAAAAAAAATATTAGCGATGTAAAAGTTTCATCGCAAATACGATAATTTTTGATAAAAAAATTTATCACTACTAAATTAATAATTATTTATGATAAAATAATTTTCATCATTAATAATATAATATAAAATTTTAATACCCTAAAATTTATTTAAAAAAATATTTATGATCATTTTTTTTATCGCTAATAAGTTTTTTAGCGACCAATATATCATCAGAAATAATTTCATCGTTAAAAATTTACACAAATTTTTTATAAATAATTTATGAATATATATTTTTAATTTATATATATAATATTTTTAATTTATAATCTTTAAAACTAAAATAAAAAATTTATATAATAAATTTATAAATAAATTTTATCATTTTATTATATTAAATTAAAATTATAAAAGATCTAAAATAAAAATAAAAAATAATATAAACAGACCATCAAGTATCGGCATCTGTAGAAGGAGAACAGGCTGAGGAAGGGGAGCGCTCGAAAGAGCTCGGATTGGCCTATTGCTGCCTCATCAGCTGCATCATCTGCTCCATCTGTGCCATCTACTCCATCATCTAGATTTAGAGTAGTTCATACTTATCGACGTGTGCAGTCAACTCATCAGCTCACTGCTCTGTCTGCTGTCGATCCTCAGTAGCCTGCCTCTGCATCTTCATCAGTCGAGCATCACCGACAGTCTGGATGTTAGCCCTGGATGATCATGAGGATGAGGGAGCATTGATCCCATATCCTAGATTTTTAAAATAATAGGATCTCATACTAAGTACCTGATCACAGATCTCATCATCTGTGGGTGCGATTGAGCTCTTAGGGATAGACTGGGATCTGATTCCTATCACATGATCTTGAAAATTAAAGTAATAGTTATTTTAATTTCATACTGAAAGTCAAATTGTGAATGAAAAAAATAATTAAAAAATTATAAAAAGCTCCTGGCTCCCTGTCGTCCACTCCCCTGACCATCGCTGGTAGATCCACTAGTAGATATCAATCCTACCAAGAAGCTTGCCACTCTCTGCATTTCTTTACAATTTGAGAATAATTAATTAATTTTTTTTAAAATAGTTAGAGAGTTAAAATATGCTAATTAAAAATTACTTACCATTTGCTCCATATGATGGACGAACGACCTCGAACCCCCACAATGCGACATGATTTGTCTCGCCTAATTTGCGATGTTTTGGGCACATTATCTCTGTATAGTTAGCAGTCAAATTAGTAGGTAACAAACTGAATTTAAGAATAAATGATTTAATCATTAAACTCTAAAAAAAATAAGTTTGGATGTATAATCTGATATGCTGGATCTTCGCAATGCCGGCATACGAGAGCCCAATTATTCATAGTGATGCTGTCATACGGCCGCTGCCATGCTGCCTCCACCCCATGGTCCTGCATCATATGGTACAAATGTTGATGCATATGATGGTGATACTCCTTGAAATGCAAGTATAAATGAGCATCCATAGCTCGCTGCACGCGATCCTCCTCAAAATCAACAATATCAAATACACCCTGTCAATAATAAATATTAGAAGAATATCATGCTAATTAAATATTTATAGTATAATTTATTTTACCTATAACTGAATATAGAAAATCTCTCTCTGTGCTCGTATAATGTGACATCAATCGAAAAGCATCACGGGTGCATAGCTACAGCATATGATGTCCAGCTCGATCTGTCATGGCTCGCACCATCTCTTAATGGGCTTGGTGTAGTTAGGTGGTATCTCAATATGGAGATATTGTCTTGGGTGCTTGCATCTCCAACACTTTACAGCGAGATTTTTCGATGGACCTCGCCCTCACCTCGCCACTGGTGGAGAGTGACCTGAAACAACAATAAATAAATTATTAGTATGATAGCTATCCAAATAAAAAAAATAATTTTATTATATAAAAGATATAATAATATCACTCGGATCCACTTCACTCGAACTTGCCTCACTGAGATCTGCCAGTGCAGGACCCTCTAGCGACTCTATTAGTGTGGCACTGGAAATGGGTGAAGGCACTTTAGCCTCAGGGGTAGGCTGCGAACATGAACATCGTCATCTGTCTTCTGATGCCACACCTATAATTTTTATTATATAAATAAATATAATATTAAATAATAATAGTAAAAAATAAATTACATCCTAATGAATAGGATTATATCGCATACCATTATTGTAAGAAAAGATTCAACAAAGAATATAGATCTACTTATCAATATTCATATCTTCCTCGATATGTAGGTCTTTTTTTGAATCACAATAATCGACTAATGTATCATCTTCTATCTCATCATTATTTATGAACTGATCGTCACCCTCTGACTCACTAAGATTAAATACAAAATTAGCTTCAACTTCATTGGGCGACAGATCAGCCCTATTCAAAGGAGCTGTTACAAGTTCTTCATCAACAAGAAGCTCGGCTAATATTTAATCTTCCTCTTGAAAAGCTTCCTGTTTATGTAAATCTAAATTTTCATCCATCTCTAGTTAGATCGATATGTTATATACGCCTCTAGGTGTTATTCTTTATACGACATGCCAATTATTTCGATACTTTATATCTTCCAAATATATTACTTATTTCGCTTGAGTTGCTAATATATACGGCTCATTCTGGTATATTGTTCGTGCATAATTTATACTGATAAAGTATGGATCGATATGAATACTAATTTTTTTATTGCTAATATCCCATCATTCACACTGAAACAAGAATACAGAATTACTGGATCCATACGGTTCTATGATATCTATCAGTATACCATAATATTCAATCTCTTCTTCTCCTTCATATCCTATCGTATCAATCTCACTATTCTGGATCCGTCGTTGCATCTCAAGTTCTCTTGTATGAAATCTCATTCCTCCAATGATACAAAATATGTAGTGGTTAACCCTTCGATCGGGATCACATGCTAAATCATAGAACTCATCGATCACATCCTCTTCTTTATTGCAATACTTATATTTCATCTACACCATAACATAAAAAATTATGTTGATTTAAATAATTATTTTTATAATTATTAAAAATAATATATTACTAGTGCAACTTACAAGGTCTCCAAACTATTTTATAAATTTTTTTCTATGTCGATCATCAGCATCCGTATTATTCTCTTTGGATAGTATACTCTTGTGCTCACTGCAATAAGTCATGATTTTTAATTTTACATCGATATAAAAAAATTACTTAGAATATTAAATAGTATGTTAAGATGGTACTTACTCAATGAAATCTTCAATTTCTTCATAATTATTTAGAACGTAGAAGTGTGCCTTGAATAGCTCATTCATGTCTATAAACTCATATCTTCTTCCACCAATGGATCAAATCATTTGTTTAAATATAGATAGTGTCAGTTCATTGTCATCTAATTCATGATCTGTGTTACGATCTATATGATTAAATCTTATTTCGATATCATCAAAATACATTGAGCAGAACGTGACACACTCCGTAGCTATTTATGCTTTCGCTATAGACCCTTCAGGCCATGCTTTATTGTGCATATATTTTTTTAGGATACACAAAAATTTATAAATAAAAATAAATTTAATTTTAAAAATATATTTACATCTTATAACTAATATGATAAAGTATGTATATTTTTTTTTATCTTTAAATAGGATACATCTATCGATAATGTACCGATCCGACTAAAAAAATTTTCTTTGGAAGATGAATAGCTAGATGCACCATAACATCAAAAAATGATGATGAATTTTTTTTTTTAACTTATAAAGAATGAGCATGATATCCTTCTCAAACTTTTCAAGTAAGTTAATCTTCAATTTCGACAATACAGTTCTTGAAAGAACGCTCCCAACTCAGTCAATGCAGTTTGAACATCACCATCCAAATAGCCATACACGATCATAGAAAGCAAGCATTACATAATCACATGAGAGTCATGACTTTTCATATCAGAGATATTACTATCGTTGTTGACAACACACCACGATACGTTTGAAATCTAAGCATCAAAAAATTTTACGATTTTGAACCATCCACAGAAACTCTTCTTTTCCTCATCAAATAGTGAATAACATGCAGATGGTATTAAAAATCTATCATCTCGACGAACTAAATACAACTCTGGCCAGATTCTCATTTTCTACAAATCAAGATGAGCTTTAGTACTATCTTTTATTTTTTTTGAGATGTTTAATACTGTACTGATGATATTATCACAAATATTTTTCTCAATGTGCATTACATTCAGATTGTGACGAAGTAGTAGCTACTTCCAATATGGTAGTTTGACAAAAATGCTTCACTTCATCTAATTTAGCTCCGCTTCAGTACGCTTTCGCTTGCGAGTACCCAATATTTTCTCAAATTGGATGTTTCCAATGATTTCAAATTGTTCTAAAACTTTCACTCCACTTAACTCCTTAGGTGGTGAACATCGAAGTATTAGTTGTAACGGATCCTCCAAAAGTGATTATCAGGTAGAAACCATCGATGACCTATGAAGCATATTTTTCTTCATACTTTAAATGTAAGGAGGACGCATCCTTGTTGCATATTGGATATGCCAAATATCCTTTAGTACTCCATCCAGATAAGTTTCTGTATGCAGAAAAATTATTTATGGTCCATAAAATCAAAGCATGCAACTTAAAATTTTTTTGACTTATAGAATCATATGTCTGTACTCCATTTTTTCATAGCTCCTTTAGATCATCGATTAACGATCGTAGATATACATCAATTTTATTATCTGGTGCTTTCAGATCTGAAATCAATAGTGACATAAAAATAAATAATTTTTTCATACACTTTCAAGGTGACACATTATATACAACTAGCATCACAAGTCACATACTGTAGGAAGTACTCAAATTACCAAAGAGATTAAATCTATCTATCGCTAGACCAAGTCAGATATTACACGGATCACTCACAAAGTATGAATGCTTTGTATTGAAGTCTTTCCATACTATGGAGTCGGTCGGATGGCTAAGTATATTCTTCTCCGAAATCCATTGCTCGTAATGCCATCTCATTTCTTTAGTTGTCTTTGTGGACATATACAATCTTTGAAATCTTGGAATCAATGAAAAATATCTTAAAATTTTTTGAGAAATCTTCTTTTCTTTTCTATTATCAGTTTTGTATTTAGACTCACCATATTTCAGATATTCAGTTGCCTATTCGTTATCTTTATAAAATAATATACAATCAATTTTGTAGACATGTATAAAAATATAGCTAAGTTTTAATTTTTGCATGTATATTTTTGCTTCAGAATATGATTTTGAAACTCTATCTCCATCGAAAAGAGCTACTTTAATCAATACCAAATTTTGATCAAATGACTTCTGACTCCATCGGTTTACAATTTTAATATGAAGTAATTTTATCAAAAACTCTAACTTGGAGAGCTTTGCACAATTTGGATAGAGTGACTCTCGTGCATCCCTTACAAGCTTTGCAAACTGTTTAGAAGTCTCTTTTACCTCAAGCCAGATATTGTGTTTACGATCAAAATTGCCTTCAGATGCATTAGTACTCATACGTACATTTGAACAAGCATCCAGATGTAAATCATTCAATAGTTTTTCTATACCACTATATTCGATAGGTTCAGCAGTATCACTATCATCTTCAGTATCATCATCGTGTACAACTTCATTCAGATCATCCTTCCTATGCCATATCCAGCGAGTATACTTTTTATCCATACCATAACGTAGTAGATGCTCCTTAACAAGTGTTATGTAATGATATACCATATTGACACATCTCTTGTTTAGATACTTTATCCGATTAGCACTGTCAGTTTTATGCCGTGCAAACTCAGTAAAATCTCAAATATTTTTTCGATATTTAGGCAAAAAAATATCTCTAACATTCATTCAACTTTTGTTGATATTTAACTAATAACAAACATAAAAACCATTAACAATAAAAAAATTTTCAGTGGTATTCATCCAAACTGGATCCTGACTCGGATTTCGGATTGAATCCTGACTCGAATTTTGGTTCAAATTTCGATCCAAATTTTGAATCAAATCCTGATCTGAATTTAGAGATGGATCATTTTATATAAAATAGTATACATTAAAGAACACAGACTGAACAGTAACACAAAAAATCTCCTTCTACTAATTTAATGAAGTAAAAATGCATGATCCTATCCATTTCAAATTATTACTAACAGATGTGGCCTCATCCTTTTTAGAAAAGTAATAATCTTATTATTATTATTAATTGATATTTTATTTTATTATTATAAAAATTTTGACAGTATCTCTCCATAGTTCTCTAAGTGTACGACGTGAATATGATGCCTACGCACCCTATCCACCATATATCCGAAGTACAGTGGATAGATAACTGCTGACTACCATATAATAAAATAAAATATCAACTATTAATAATAATAAGGTTATTACTTTTCTAAAAAATTTGAATACGAGATATCCAAGAGTCGATCTCGATCAAAATCGACTCTTGAACGAAAATCTACGGCTCAATACAATTTAACTACCATATCTGAACATACATTTAGAGATGGATTTCTAATTTATCAAAAAAAAAATTATATATTAAATTTTTTTCATCAAAAATTTTAATAATTTTTTTTAAAATAAAAATATTTTTTTAATTTAATTATAATAAGCAAAAGCATACAAAACAGTACACAAAATAATTAAATTGTAATAAGTAAAAGCAATGTGCATAGTGCTAGTGGAACAATAAAAAATTTATAAATTTTAGCAGTAATACTAAAAAATTTATGTAATAAATATAAAATAAACTATAAGTAGTTGAACGTATAAAATAATATTAATGCAAAATAATAACATAAAATTCAATCTCATGCCGAATATCCTCTGCTCCCTCTCTCTCATCTTTCAAATTCATCAAAAGCAATACCATGGAGGCAGTCCTGCAAATAGGGCTAAAAGTGGGTTGGGCCGATCGGGCCGGGCTTCGGACGGCCCCAAACCATTCAGGCTGGGCTCTAGCCAAAAAAATAAGGCTCGTTTGGCCATCTGGCTGGGCTTGGACAGACAGTTGGCCCGACCTAGAGCTGACCCGATTGCGTTCGAGTCGATTAACCCTCCTCTCCCCCGATCCTGACCCAATCTGCATTTTAACTTTTATATATATAATAAATAATTTTTTATTTTTTTCTTAAAATATTTTTTACCTAAAAATATTTTTTTTTAAATATTTGTTCCCCTAAATGGGCTCCGAATTCAGCCTCCATGACCCCTGATCATGTGGTGTCGGCGCTGTCACCCACCCCGCACCGCTCAGACTCGGCCCCCATGACCTCCGCTCCCATGGCACTGCCGCCGTCACCCACCCCGCACCATCTGAACTCGATCCCCCTGACTCCCGCTCCCACGGTGCTGCCGCTGTCACCCACCCCACGCAACCCATCCCCTGCAGTGTTGCCGCCCTCTCCAACCCCCTATAACCTGGATCCCAACTCGGATCCTGATCAGATCTCGATCTGGATCTCAATCTGGATCAAGATCTCGTCTCGAATCCCGATCTCGATCCAATTTCGATCGTGATCTAAATTTTATTTTTATTAATTAAATAATAAAATATTTGATTGATATTTTATTTTTTTTTATTTTTTTTTATTTCTTTTTTTCTCTCATTTCTCCCTTTCCTTCCTCCCTCCCCGCCCTGGCCGACCTTTCTCCCTCCCCGTCGTGCCACCCCCTCCACCCTCCAACCCATATGTCGCCCCCGGTCGCCCACCCCCACCCCATGAAACACCCTCTACCCTCTGGCCCTCCAGCCCCCTGCAACCCCTTCCACCCTCCTCCGCGATGCCGCCATCCCCCTAACCCCCGCCGCCATCCCCTTAACCCTCGGCTCTTGCGCTCGCACCCATCATCGCCGAACGGACCCCTGTGACCCAACCACCTCACTCCTCCCCATCCCAATGAACCCCATGGCTCCCCACCCCCATCAACGTCACTCCTTCGCACCCCACGACCTCCCCTTCCCCATGATCGGACCCCCTCCCCATCCCCCCCTCCTCCCCACCAGCAGCTCCGTGCTATGGCGGCCATCGGCACGTGCCGATGGGGGTGTCGGAGGTCGCTCACTGGTGGCCCGATCAACCAAAAAAAAAGGCTCTGGTAGTTGGTCGGTGGAAGATCATACCTGGTGGCTGGTCCGTGATGGTCAGTGGAAGCGACGGTGGACCCCAAAAAGTGATGGCTGAGCCGGTCGGTGGAAGATCAGAGAGGGCGAGGGGAGATCGAGCTTGGAGAGAAAGGGAGGGGGGAGAGCTCGGAGAGGGATCGAAGAGGGTTTCACACGAAGGGATGGGACGTCGACTTGACCTGTAATAAATGAAGAACTACTAGCGACAAAAATTTTTCATCATTAATACGCTTATTAGTGAAGAAATAGTAATTTTCATTATCAATAAGTTCCATCAAAAAATTTTTCACTAAAAAAATTTTTCTTCTAAAAAAATTTCATCCAAATAATTTAATTGACAATGAAAATAAAAATATGCATCATTAGTAATGATATTAACGACAAAAATAAGGTTCCGTTGCTAATAAATACCATCCAAAATTTTTTTTCCTCTAATAATTTTTTCTTCAAAAAATAAAAAAATATTTTTAAAATGATTTTCCTGAAATTTTTTTTTTCATCACTAATAATTTCTTTTCCATTAATAAATTTTTTTCATAAAAATTGATTAAAATAATATTTTTAAAATATGATTGCCAATGAAAAATAAATTTACATCATAAATAATTTTTTTAAAATGAATTTTAAAAAAAAATTAAAAACTATTTGTGATAAAAATTTGATTTACATCACTAATAATTAAAAAAAAATTTCTCCCAAATTTTTTTAGTCTAAAAAATCTTCTCAATAATAATTTCATAAAAAAATTAATTTTAAATTTTTTCCATCAAAAAAATTTTTTATCCAAAAAATTTGAACAAAAAATGATATTAAAAAATATTCATGATGAAAAATAAAATTAATTTTTTTTAATCTAAAAAATTTTGATCTAAAAAAAATTTTCAAAATAATTTCATCAAAAAAATTAATTTTCTATTAATCAAAAAATTTTTATATAAATAGTTAATTTATAATTTTTTTATAAATTTTTTTTTTCAAAAAAAATTACATAAAAAATATAATTACGATGAAAAGTTTAGTTTATGTCACTAATAATTGTTATAATAATAGCTCTTCGACTTTCACAATGGAATGGACATTATAGGAGAATGATAGTTTTGAGGTCTTCGATCTCCAAGGAGCTCATCTTCTTCTTGGAGTTCTCATTTCGAAAGTTGGAGTACAGAAATATTACGATGATTCTGAGATCGTAAGAGAAATCTATCAAGATTGAGATTTGAAGGATAGAATAGAGACAGAAAGTTAGAGGTCCAGAAGCTCGTATATTGCATGTGAGGATCGAGCTTGAGAAATTCAAAAAAAATTGTGTGAGCATCAAAGAGCAATTAACGAGAATCAAAGCAAATCTACGGATAGTACAAGTTATGTTATAAAGTACAAGCTCATATTTATGCTTTGCATTGCTAGAAAGATGAGTGCACATATTATTTGTTTTCTCATTATTGAAACTTCTACAGAGAAATATTTGAGCGTCGATCGATACGAAAAGCATGGTACCTTTCAAAATTGTGAAAGTCATACTAGAATGTGTTGTTTAATTATATAATTTCTGTATGAAATGAGGCTCTTTTCATGCAGCTTAAGACAGATACTGCATCAGAAAGATTCATTAATATCACTAGTAATAGTGACAGTGATGAATAGATGAGTTTTACGTCGTAAATAAATATATAACTTATTTCATTCAAAAAGATCTATTCATTCTACTCCATGAATATCATCCACTTTCATATGATTTTTTTATATAAATAGTTTGATCTGGATCATAACTCATATTTGCTTCTTTATCATGTAAAAAGATAAAAGATGTATACAGCTACTACAAAAAATTGATGTAGTTGTCTTATACAAAATCAAAAATTAAATTTTATGATTATTTTAAATTTTAAATTTTTAAATATTAATAATAAAAATATTTTTATCATAAATAATTAAGTATTTATGATGTAAATTTTTTTCATCGTAAACACTTAATTATTTATGATAAAAAATTTTCATCGTAAATAATAAGTAACTTTTGATTTTTTAAATTTTTAATTTTTTTAAATATTAATGATGAAAATATTTTCATCATAAATAATTTGATATTGATGTTGAAAATTTTTTTCATCAAAAAACTTGATTATTTATGATGGAAGATTTTCATCACAAATAATAAGTAATTTTTAATTTTTTTAAATTTTTATTTTTAAATATTGATGATGAAAATATTTTTATCATAAATAATTATTATTTATGATAGAATTTGATTATTTATGATAAAATTTTTTTATCATAAATAATTAGTAATTTTTAATTTTTTTTAATTTTTTTTCAAATATTAATGATGATAATATTTACATTATAAATAATTTTATTGGTAATGAAAGAAAGTTTTTCATCATAAATATGTAAATTATTTATGATAAAAATATTTTTATTACTAATATTTAAAAAATTAAAATTAAAATAAATGACACATTATTTATGATAAAAATATTCATCATAAATAATTTATATTTAAGATAAAAATTTTTTCCGTCATTGATACGCGACTATTTACGATGAAAAATTATTTTTATTATAAATAATAAATTATTTATGATGAATATTTTTTTCATCATAAATAGATTTATTGATGATGAAAATATTTTCATCGTAAATAATTTCATCGCAAAAAAATTATTTCTTGTAGTGTCTTCCATTCAGTGTCTACTTTTTTGTGCCAAAATATTTATTCGATAAATAACCAAAATTTGTGATCAATTAACCCTCGATCGTACCAACATGATCGATTGATACTCGATCATAAAAAGAATGGTCGGTTTGCATCTGACATTTATGTTAACTGGCTAATACTTGGTTAACTAAAAGTTTGAATACGCCGCATTACAACATAATGTTGAGTACTTGTCAAGTTTGATGATTATTTCGATGACTGTCTATACTTTGAAAAAGAAATTTGGAGAAATTTTCTTCATATCTCATCAATGATTGGAAGTTCTCCGAGAATGTAATTTAATGAAATACTCCATCAAAAATCGATGACTTCTCGATGAATATTTCAACTATTCTGTATTATCTTCCAAGAAGGATACTTAGAATATTTTCATCGCCCAATGGATCCATTCTTTCTCTGGATGATAATCGGCTATTTACTGAGAAAGAGATTTGAAAAATTTTATCCTCAATGACAATTACATCATAGTCCTGATATTATTAAAGGGAGACGACTATCTTACTTAGAGATTTCAAAAGTAAACACAGAAAGTCAGGATATGAGATAAAAGAGGAAGTTTATTTCATTACTAAAAAAGTTTTTACATTCTCGGTTGTAAACCGAATACAAAAGTAAGCAGAAAAGAAAAATATAAGAGTCCACATCAGGAGCCAGAGCAGCTTCTCCCTCGACAGCGGTGTCTTCTTCTTCTTCTCCAGGAGGCTGCACCCCACTCAAATCTATCTCAGGGTGTAATCGAGAAATGATATCCTTGCAGTCCCCGAAGCCGATCTGGTATACTGTGGTCGACCTGTTTGTAAGGTCTTCTTCATAAGCTTGAGAAGTTTTATACTCGATCAGTGCCCGAGAAGCTGCCTTTTGGGCCTGAGTCTCTGCTGCTGCGATCTTCTCATCCACTTCTCGAGCAACTCGCTCGGCTTCCTTCTGCTTCTCCCTGGCCTCAATCATGGCTATTTCGGCCAAGTCTATATCTTTCTTTAGATCAGCAAGTAACCCCTTGAGGTTGCTGATCTCATCATCCGACTTTATTTTTTCATCTTTCAACCAAGAAAAGTCTTCTTGGTACTTCTTCTCCCGCTCCTCGACGGTCCAAAGAAGTTCCTCTGTGACCTCTGCCTGAGCATTGACAATCTGGGCCACATCCTGCAAAGATCGACTAAGCTGCCCAAAGTTGGATAGCCCTTGATAGAAAATTATGGTGTCATGAATCAGCTGCAAAACAAGGTGAAAATTTCATTAAGTACGAAAGTTGGATACAAAAACTCAGATAAAGACAATTGAAGAAAACCTCACCGAAAGAAGTGATTTATAGCACCCCGAGATGATCTGCTCTATGGGGCATGACTTGCTTTGCTCCCGGTCGGCTGGGAGCATTACCATCTTTATCAACTCCCAAGCAAGTTGATGGTTCTTCAATGCCTCAGCATTACTAGGGACATGCATCCCCAGTGTGACAAACCCCTCTTGCTCGGGAGGGGCTCAGTCTTCAGGCTTCGATGTTTGTGGAGCTTTTCCTCGATCAGCCACCGACGATGGTGCTCTCGACGATCCAGCCTCGACGGACATCTACTGATGAAGTAGAGCACGAATAGAAATGGGAATGACCCTGGTCGGCACATCCCCAATGATGACAATATCGTCATCGCCCTCTGATAAACTATCTTGAGGCTCCCTAGTTGCGGGAATAGGTGGAGGCGAAGAAGATGCTGGCGGTGGAGTCGATCTCAGTGGAGGAGGAACTTCTCGATGCTTCATCAATGACAATGGAGCATGCTTCTTTCTCAGGGGCTCCTGAGAAGGTTGCCTTCGAGCATCCTGATGGGCAGGCTTCTTCCAAATACCCCGTCAGATGGATTCAGCCGTAAGCTGCATTTTTGTAAAATCGAATAAGTACATGGTTAGTTTCAATAGAAACAAACATCAAAAAAAATATTCGGTATACCGATGAAGAAAGAACTCCTACCGAGGGTGTTTACTAGACTCAAGCCGGCATCGTACAAGTACTACCCCGAAAGTAGGTGCTGTTGCTTTGGGACTTTGACATCGAGCAACATTTGATAATGCTCTTTGTCGCTCTCGAGCACAACGATATTTTTATTCGAAGAAAGATCAGGAGCAGTCCAAACGGTGTGAAACCCCAATGGATGGTTAGAGGAGACAAAAAAAAATCTATTCTTCCATCCATGCATGGAAGATAAAAGCTCGATAATAAATTGACAACGGTATCGAAGATCGAAGAACCACCGCTCTCGTTCCCGATGATATTTTTTCAAAGAAAACAAGGCCCGAAAAAGAGAAGGCCTTGGGGAAATCTGGAGAAGGCTACAAAGAACAACAAAAGAACACAAAATTTGAATAGAATTCAGTGCCAACTGAGCCGGAACTATTCGATAGAAATCAAGAATATTAGTGATGAAATGATACAGAGCAAACCGAAGACCAGATTTTAAAAATTTCTCATAGATTGCTATGTGACCATTCAGAGGAAGAGTCACATGACCATCTCAGCCAGGTGCCGAGAATCGATATCGACTTGAGACTCAGTAATGTTCCCATACCAGATGGATTTCAATTTCAGATAAGTCGGTCGCTCATGGAGAGGACCCGACAAAGGTTGTTCTTCAGACTATTCAGAGTCCGACCGAGCTCTACGAGATGAAGAACCTTTCTCGGGATTACCTCGAGAAAGTAGTTCTGCTCTACTACCACTTGTAAGTCGTAGATCACGAGAACCCTAGCCTTCCATTAGATTCACTCCACTGGACTCAACCCTAGACATTCTACAATGCTTACTAACGAAAACAGAAACAAAAAAGACTTGTAGAAGGAAGAGACTATAAAGTCTATCAGACAAAGAAGCCTAAGGCTTACACAAAGCAAAGAAAAGAAGAAAAAAACCTTCACAGCGATTGGAACCTGGGCCTGATCTTCTCTTTTGACTGTGCTTGAATGCAGTGAAACAACGACTCATAGATCCACATGGAGAAGACAACAATAGAAGTCCTTCTGTCGATGAAGACTTCCCTATTTATAGGGACCAATAGCGATCTTAATCAACACTCAGAAATTTGAGCAACCTAAAGATGCTGACAAGTGTCCTTCATCTCGGCTGAACATTTTCTTGGCCGTTCAAAGTACCATCGGCAAGATTCTATCGTGTAAGCACAATCTGCAAGCAATAGCTCAAAGCCAATCTGCTCGTAATATGTAACTGATGATCGGTTCGAGAATCGGCATTCGAATTATTTGATCTCCCATAATAAATACGGAAGATTTTCTCGTAGCCTACACCATAACTGCCGTGCATCTTTCGAAATGGCAAATCAATGGCACGACTAGTGGAGCAATAATGAGGGTGCACATTTCATGAAACCACAGCTGCTCCTGTTTAAGGTGATAATAAATGTGCACAGTTGAAATAGTGTTAAGTTCAAAAAATTCTCGTTGGCCGACCAATTACATTATTCAGACATGAGAGTTGGAGGATAAGTATTGAGATAAATATTGAAATATCTGAATGATCGACTAAAATGCTGAGCGACTAAAAATTCACTCTATTTTTTTCCGACTAATTCAAAAGATACGATCATCGACTGTCTCTGAATATTGAAGATGTACAGACCACTACCGACCAAGCCGAAATTATTCGGCTATGGACTTTACTATACAACCGATTAGACATATTCGGCCTTCTATCGAACAAGACTACAAGACATTCCACTCGGTCATCTGTTGAACAGGGGCATTTGCCTTCCGAAAAATAGAGGAGAATAACAGTTATTTGCCCACGATGCAAACATGGCCAACTACCTACAATTGATCTAGTAATTCCCACAGCCCGCAATGCACATAACTGAATCGGTTACTCCTACATTTTCCAAATTCTCGAAATGGGAGTTACAACTGTAGGTTCGTCTCTATATGAAGGGAGGTAGGCAGGAGAACATGATAAGCTAATTTTTTTTTAAAAAAAATTTATTTTAACTTTTCTGTTCCTTAAACTCTGGCTGACTTCATCATTAGAGGATTTTTAGTCAGACAACCACTGGTCAGTGGACTTGTCTAGCAGGTTTTTACACCACCATAACCAAGATGCAACTCTCTCAGTTTCAAACCGAGTAACTCGTTAGGGCTTTGTGGCAACAGATACCAAATGGGAGTGTTGCTGGTGATAAACAAGCTTTTGGTCCTTCAAGCTTTGTTCCCACTGTTCCCCAGGGTGAACCTGATCCGCCTAATAATTTCTCCGCCAGCAGATGATAATTTGTCCACCGGCAGGCCCTCTCTCCAGTTGAGGATGGGAGGGGATGCCAACATGCTGAGAAAAAAAGGTTAGAACGGTGGGGAACAAGTGGCATAGTACGAATATACTGAAGAGAGATTTGAAAATCCTTTTTAGAAGAAAGTGCCGAAAGTTATTTAAAAAGGGGAGCGGAAGATCTAGATCGACATGAATATAATTTATGCAAAAGCATCTGAAAAATGCTTAGATTATTGACTAAAACAACCCTTAATAAGAATTATTGGTAAATCAAGGATGGAATAGAAGCAAATCTACATGGAAGGAACGCGGATCAGATGGTCCATCGGTCATGACTTCGACAAATTCAAATAATTTCACTTGGGACCCCTTCCTGATTGCTTAGTTTAATCTTGGTACAGTTTGGTTCGTCGACTCAGCCGTCCACATCGTACGCATACAAGCCTGACCAAAGTGAACCCCAAAGTCTTCAGTCTTCGCGCTACCATCCTACCGCTTCTCTTCTTTATCGCCGGAGATCCGCCACCCACCAAAACCGTCCTGTCGCCGGAAGATGGACGACGGAGAAGTACTAGAATACGATAACCAGCGGCCGTGGAGCCCCGGATCCTACGGCGGCAGCGGCGGCGGTGGGACCAGCATCCACATTACAGCGCTGGATGGCATCATCAACGTCAACTCCCTCTTCACCCTCGCCGTCTTCGTCGGCCTGGCCTGGAATCCCTCCGACCCCGCTGACGGCGGCCTGCCCTCCGGCGACTGCGCCGCCGGCAACCGGGCGGAGGAGCGCCTTGTCTCCTTCCACGTCCTCGCCTTCGCCTCCTTCCTCTTCTCCAGCCTCGTCGCCCTCTGCCTCAAGCAGGCCGTCCGCCTCGTCCACCCGCCGACCAGGGGCTCCCGCGCGGCGCGCATCAACCGGGCGGCGCTTCGCGGTGGCATCCTGGCCTCCGCCGTCGGTTCGGTGTTCGGGTGCGGATTCCTGATGCTGGCCCTCGTTAATATGGTCGAGATCAAGCTGGGGAGGCTCGGTTGCGGTGGCGCCGCCTCCGTGGGGGCCGTGATCCCTCTCGTTACCCTCATCCCCGCTGCCATGATCATCTACACCGCCATCGTTTTCTACGCCTTCACTCGCTAATCATCACGATTTCAATCGCTTCAAACCCACCAACCTTTTCTAGGCAATAGGGTTGGGGTTCTTATCTTGTCATTTCTCTCAATGTACCATTTTTCTTAGTTTTGTTTTTTCCCCAGATACTTGATTTGTGGGGGAGGGGGATGGAACTTCGCGAACAATCTTTTCTGTTTGCCATAATTTATGTTCGTATTTTGCCAAGAAGTTAGAAATGTATAATTTCGACGTGGTGGTAGGGTTGTTCTCTCTTTATTTCATTGCTTATAGTGTGAGTTGTTCGTGGCTTGGAAACATCGAATTAGTACCGATGAGGTAACCATGTTTTCGACTGTAAAACCTTCAAGGAAGTTTGACTGAAAGGTGGTTTCTGATGGATTCCTACCAAAATTCGCCTAAAAACCAGCACTATGCACATGGAAGGACTCGACGAGTCAAATAGAATAGATCAACTCCATCTCCAAGTTTTCCACGGAGAAACCCTTCGACATGATTCATACTAGCCGTGTTGGGTGGGCTCTTTCATGGTCGACTCGTGTTCGGAATCTCACCCGTCTTTCTGTTTGCTTGGCATGGCATAGCTTATGAAACCATGCATTCTGACATTGTTCAACATCTCCTCCATGGTCCAGAAGAACCTCGGCACTCTGTATCAACAGAGAGTTGCCACGGTGAATGATGATGATGGAGCACTGAAACTGGTCTTCATGGAGACACAAGATCTTCCAGAGAGAGATTTATGTCCTAGTTGCCGGGGATCGACCATGGGGTAAGAGATACAAGGATGATCTTGGGCCAAATTTACTTGTTCTGGGTCCTTTGGAGCAGAAACGATTGGCTAGGCTTACTCACCAACAAAGGTTAGGTTGCGAGAAACAGAGCAATGAGGGTATTCACTGTACATCTGTAAAGAAGCTAAGGCAAAGAATGGGAATGATTATTGCAAATATCCCCTTCCTTGGGGACCGATGTAGGTGATAATGCTCCATCCTTATGGTGGGTATTAGTTCGACAACAGCAAAATTGTAGCTGATGTAGTGCTGCCTCCGTTAAGATCATCTGGGCTTTGCAGTCATCTAGGGCCTCAGATAATGTCTTCTAGAAGCTAATCTAGTTATATATACCCAATATCGATCATGTTCTGTGCATTGAAGTGGAACGGATGGAGGTTACAATAAAGCACCTCTGCATTCTTAGATTGTTTGTGGCTGCAAGTATCACTGGGTTCGAGAGGGTAGATAAAACCGGGGAATGTGGAGAGATTCCCGTGGTTAGAATGACCTTTCTTTCGGATGCCTCCATGTGCATCAGCATCACAAGATGCCCATGCCCAGGTTCAAAGAAGGTGCCGTGCAGAGGTGCAGAAGCCAGGCCAGAACCCAAGTTGCCTCTGTGCTGTTATGCTATCGGATACCAATGTGGTGGCTTGGGTACCATAATGCTTTATTTTCTATGGTCTCCTTTGCAGATTCCTTTGATGTTCTCCTCAAACAAACTGCATCATGTTCTTCTGTTTCTTGAAGAGCCAAGGGTGGAAGGAAAACTGATGACTCCTGATGGTAGCCGCTGGTGTTAATGATCATAATGTTTGAAGCTACTGTTGGTGTAAATATAATTTTAAAAATACCATATTGTCACGTCCCCGATCCGAGATTGTGAATCGAAGGTCGCGGCAACCGCCGCATACTCATAAAGAACTCTCTCCATAAGCATGTAAGGCATCTCATCACGATATCAATGCATCACAGCGGAATAAATTCAAATAATTATTATTCAACTTTAATTCAAGTAATTAAATCGAATGTCTTACATCCAATAAAATTTTTGCTAAAAATAAAACAATAGATCTAAGTTCAATTGAAGTTGACAACGTTAAATCTCGCCTCTAAAAGCTCTGTCCCAATATTTCTTCCCACGCTCGAAATTAATTATCTGAATCTGAAAAATAGAAAGAAAGGTAATGAGCTAGACAGCCCAGTAAGTAACAAGTATCTCTATCAGATATTTCAGATATTATATAATTTTCAAGAATAATGCTGCAAATAAATATAAAAATATATTTCATGCTGATTTAATACAAATTCAATATTTTTAAATATTCACATATAATATAATCATAAATCCGATTCGATTCAAAACACTCGTAACTCAACAGCCTTGACTATGACCAACGTTTAACCCCCATTGGCGGGGTCCACAGAATACCAGCGCATAACCCCCACTGGCAGGGTCCACAAATACCAGCGCACAACCCCCACTGGCAGGGTCCACAAACACCAGCGCACAACCCCCACTGACAGGATCCACTGAGTACCAACGTATAATCCCCATTGGCGGGGCCCACTGAAACATAGTTAGGCTGAGAGCATAAATCCGATCTGTATCAAAACACTTTGTACCATAATATATATCATAATCTTTCACTAAACATGTGCATAAATCGATATACCATAACATTTCAAAAGCACTTTTCTTTCAAAACATAATTTCATAAATCATGCATAATATCAGAGAATAATTATTTATTTTCAGAATAAATATGGAATATTTCGAGAAGATGATTCATTACTTACCTTTCAAGAAGCACTGAATGAACAGATCGACTAACTTCTAGGAGATTCTTCCATACCTATTATCCAAAATTATATTTTTACATTAATTTTAATTCAAAATTAAATCTAACAAATCCCAAAATCAAAACCTCACTTAAAATCAGACTCTTCCCTAAATTCGATCAAAATAATCATATGAAGCCTTTCACTACGCTAATCCTAGAGGAATAACTTTAGAGAGAGAGAAATCCATCAAGAGAGAGAAACAAGCTAGAGAGAGAAAATTCTAGAGAGAGAAAGTAGAGAGAAAAAGTCCAATTCCAGAGAGAGAAAGTCAGGGTTCAGACTGAAAGAAGAGAGAGAAGAGAGAAACTCTCTCTCTCATCATTTTTCTTTTATTATTTATTTATTTATTTATTTATTTATTTGTTCATATATATATATATATAAATATATATATATATATATTATTATTATTATTTTTTTCTTTCCTTCTTTTCTTTTCTTTTCTTTTTCTCTTTTTTTTTTTCTTTTTCTTCTTTTTCTTTTCTTTTCTTTTCTTCTTTTCCTTCTTTTCTTTTTTTTTTCTTTTCTTTTCTTTTCTTTTTCTTCTTCTTCTTCTTGGCTCTTCCCGCGCCGGAACAGGGGACCGGCGTTTCTTCGACCTTGATCGGCCGTTCGGGCCGCGGCCGCCGCGGCGGAGGCCGGCGGCAGAGGGGGGCCACTCCCCCGGTCACGGAGGAGCGTGGCCGGCGATCGATTCCGATCGCCGGCGTCGGAAAATCCAAGGAAAAAGGCCCAAAAACAGGGTCTCTTTCCCGACCGAAAATCAGCGACTCTCGTCGCCGGCAGCTGCGCACAAGAGCACGGAAAAAAGGAGAAGGAAGAGAGGAAAAGGAGGGAAGCTTACCTTGACCTCCGGTGACTTCGTCGGACAGCAGTCACGGCGAAGACAAAGCGGTGTCCGCGGCTCTAATTCGAGAAAATCGGAGAGAAAGAGAGAGGGAGGAGGCCGATGTTCGGTCTCAAGGGGGAGGGGGTCTTCTTATAGGGAACCTTAGGACTCCGAGGGGTCCTAGGAGTCCTGATTTTGCCCGGATTTCGCCGGAGAAGAAGACTCCTATCGGGAGTCTTCTTCTCGATTTTTGATTCCCCTATTTTTTTTTTTTTTTTTGGGCTAGGTCTGCTGGGCTGGGCTTTGTTTGGGCTGGGTTTTTTTTTGGGCTATAACACATATGATGTCAGAAGTGGTGTTGAACATGGTAAATAGAGGAGCGCTTGTTGTGTGGAGACCTGAGAGTAGTTTTGGCTCCCGTTCTGGTCATACAGTCCCTCAAGTAAACCATCATGCTAAGCAAATGCATCTAATTTCCATTTCAACTAATGAGCTTCGGTGATCACCTACCTTATACTTTATCGACGTGTGCAAGTATTTACTGCAATCAATCCAAAATATACACTCACCCGTTTTCTTCGGTTCACTTCCCCAGTAATTTCTGTTTTGAAACAACTAATTCCAAACTCTATAATGAGGAATGATTAAGTTGTGCAACATCCCGTCGCTATGATAGTTGGGTTATTAACCAACTATCATGGGCGGTGATCCCCTTACGTAATACTGGTTAGATCGTCTGTAGGAAATGTTGCCTGGGAGATTTATCCTAATCAATCCTGCTCATAAACTTAACAGTTATCTTGAGTTTCATATATTAATTATGTTTGTGGTGTCTTCGGATACAAGAAATTCCAGTGTTCTCAACTTTTACCTACTGATGGTGCCTTTAGCTTTGCAAATAAATTTTATATGTTAAACCTGGAGTCTTTCGTTACTTTGGTTACGGTGGTTATCGTGAGCATCTCGATTGGCACTGTATCATAGGGTATTTCAAGCTCTCGGATCATTAACACAATCGCTGACCATCGTATGAGCTGAGGAATCCGTATCTCTACTGAGCTGAGATATCCGCGGGGTCTAACCTGAGCTGCCTCAGCCGACTCATCCTTTCATCATATACGACAACTATCCATTCTGAATAGATAAGATCCGACGTAATCGTCTGCCCTGATCTTACGGGAGTCATTAAGGACTAAATTATCTCACCTAGTTTAGCATATCCAACGGCCCGACAATTTCGAGATCGTGCGATCTCACAGCCAACAACCAAGCTGTCCGATATTTTTTTGTATAAACAACTAGAGTCCTGAGGACCCAGGTAAGTCAAATCAAATTCTTTTCAGAGAACCAGTTGCTGCTCTTTTGTTCTCTGTTTTTCTGACTTGGCATCGGAGGATCTTCGCCGGAGCTACAACCTCCAATTTGGGACTTGTTTTGCAGGTCACTCCAGTGCCAGCATCCCTGCACAAAGATCAGGTGTCCGTCATCCGACCTTGACCGATTTAAGCAGCAACAGATAGAGGAAGGAGCTACATTTGCATTCATGGCTCCAAGACGGACATCTTTCTGGCTTTTCAACGCTGCCACTTTTCGACAGGCAGTCAGCCAAGCTGACAATCAAGTTCAACCGGTGGCACTGGAAATCCCTCCATCGATTCAACTGGTCCCGTCAGTGCCAGTCACGGTTGATCAATTTGGTCTGCTCTCCCTGCAAGTTTAACATCTAACGACCGTAATTCAAGCGGTTTAGACCTTTCTTGTGTCCTTTCAAACGACGCCACAGCCTCCCCAAGCTGTCCCTACATCCCCCACAGTGGTGCGTCATACAGTTCCCTCGATGGTGCCGCTTGTGCCTTTCGCAGCGGCGCCTCTCTAGAATTCTGCTTCGATTGCGGCTCCGCAACCACCATCTCAACTAGAGCCGCAGGCACCTCCTCGAAGTCCGAAGAGGAGCTTGACTCATCAAAGTCACCCTAGAGCCCAGCAGCCAGCCAGGCAGCGATCTCCAAACCCACAATCGAGCCATGACTCAATCCCTGGATGCCGATCTCTTCTGTTCTCTGAGGCTGGTACCGTCCGTGAGATTGATTTCGAAAGACGATTTCAGGAGCTCGATCAGTAATTAGGCCAGAAAATAGAAAAAATCTTCAACAATAATGGCCCCTCGGTGCTGCCCTATGAAGGGTATAACAGCCAGCTCCTTCGTTTCGAGAATTGTGCAAGAGCCGCTCCCCCTGTACTTCAAGTTGCCTCAGCTGAAGGTCTACAACGGGACCACTGACCCCGTCGATCATGTGAAGACCTTCAAGGCAGCAATGCTCCTTCAGGGAGCATCAGATGCAATCATCTGTTGAGCATTCCCTCCAACCCTTAAAGGGACCGCTCGGCTGTGGTATTCGAGTTTGAGGCCGATGTCAATCCACTCCTTTGAAGACCTGTGCCAGTTTTTCGTTGGCCATTTCGTCAGCAGCCGGTGATAGCAGAAGCAGTCCAACTATCTCCATACCATCAAGCAAAAGGAGGGCGAGTCAATCCATTCCTTCATGAATAGATTCAATATGGCTACCCTGGAGGTCCAAAACTTAGATTAGTCGATCGTGATGGCCGCAATGATGAGCGGTCTACTGAAGAACAACTTGAAAAAGTCATTAATTAAAACTTATCTTCGAAATCTCCCGGATATGCTTGCTTGTGTGGAGAAGTATGTCCGTATAGAAGAGGCCTTTACCAATGATACTTCTATCGATTCAGCTGCGGCAGGATCCAACAAGGAGCGCCATCTGAGGCGAGTAGAGAAAAGCCGCCTACGCTCTCGATCCCCTCCCCAGAGGTGAAATAATGGATGTCGAAGTCATCGATCTCGGAGTCCTCCGAGAAGGTTCAACGACCATCACCGTCTGGACAGTACGATAGCTACACGCCCTTGACTGTCCCTCGAAGCGAGGTGTTGTTACAAATGGAGCTTGAGTTACATGCACCTCAGTTAATAAGAACAAGGTCGGAGTGTCGTCAAGATTCGAATAAATACTGTTTTTATTATTGTGACTGGGGTCACGACACTGAGGACTGCCACCAGCTTCGCGACGAGATCGAGAGGCTTCTTAGGCAAGGGCAGCTGAATCATTTTGTTCGAAGAGCAACCCCTCAATGCTGAGCTCTGAGAGTTCAGCAGCCACCCTCTTTGCCTCAGCAGCCTCTCCCTCTGCCTCAGCCGCAGCAAGCACCAACACGGCAGGAGCGGCAGCAGGTCGGAGGGCAGATGGTGGAAGAAGAACGATCCGTTGAGGAGAAATCCACATGATTATTGGAGAGTTATCTAGGGCTTACGATAGGCTTGGATTCTAAGGAGGACCTGGTTGACAGACGCCCTCAACCATCCAAGGAGGAGAATCCAAGCAGGATGGTGAAAATCAGCTTACGTCCATATGAGGTAACCAAATGGTGACTAAGTAATCTTTTGTAGGAGAATGCGGATTTTTTCGCTTGAATTGCTGCAAATGTATCCAGCATCGATTCTGAGGTGATATCCCATCACCTAAGGGTGCACTCAATTTGTCGACCGATAAAGCAAAAGAAGCAGAGTTTTGCTCAGGAGCGTCAAGAAGCTATAGCCGAGAAGGTCGATAAGCTGCTCAAAGCCAGTTCCATTTGGGAGATCATGTACCTGGATGAACCAGCACACAAAAACTCATAGGCTAAAGTAGCTCGGTAGACTCCAATTTGAACTCGACGAACATCCGCATATATTACCAATGATGTAATAATATTTTACTTTTCATAAAAATAAAATTTGCAGAGCCATCAATTTGTGATGAGCATAAGAGACCTCCAAGAGTTGTCTCCTCCTACTTCATCAATTTGTAATGGGCACTCGAGTCCTCCAAGAGTCGCCTCCTCCTCCACCTACTTGAGATCCTGAACTATAACAACAGTCTATTGGCATGAGGGATAACTTATCAGACCCTCGAGAAGACCTCGACGACTTCGAGGTAAGCCTAACTTACAAGACCCCTACAGAGCTTGAGTCATTCGAGAAGCAGAGGGAGATCCTTAAGAAATCTCCAGAGGGATAACTAATCAGACCCTCAAAAGATCATCGAGAGTGCAAGATGCTGTAGGCACAAGCTCGTCACTGGCATATATTATCTCTCGCACGAAGATGAGAAGTGCTAGATACAGCAGACACAAGATCGCCGCAGGCACACAACGCCACTCGTGAGGGCTAACTTATCAGACCCTCGAGAAGATCTCGACGACTCCAAGACGGGGCTAACTTGTAAGACCCTTGCAAAGCCTGAGTCATTCGAGAAGTGGGAGGAGACTCTTAGGAAACCTTCGGAGGGATAACTAATCAGGCCCTCAAAAAGCCATCGAGAGTGCAAGATGCTGCAGGCACAAGCTCACCGCTGACACACATTGCCTCTCGCATAAAGACGAGAAGTGTTAGATGCTGCAGGCACACAACACCACTCGTGAGGGCTAACTTATCAGACCTTTGAGAAGACCTCGATGACTCCAAGGCGGGGCTAACTTACAAGACTTCTGTAGAGTTCGAGTCATTCGAGAAGTGAGGGGAGACCCTTAGAGAAGCTCTAGAGAGATAACTAATCAGACCCTCAAAAGATCGTCGAGAGTGCAAGATGTCGCAGGCACAAGCTCACTGCTGGCACATGTTACCTCACGTGCGAAGATGAGAAGTGCTAGATATCCTAGGCACAAAATTGCCACAGGCACACGACGTCACTTGTGAGGGCTAACTTATCAGACCCTCGAGAAGACCTTGACGACTCCAAGGTGGGGCTAACTTACAAGACCTCTGTAGAGCCTGAGTCATTTGAAAAAAGAAGGAAGACCTTTAGGAAACCTCCAAAGGGATAATTAATTAGACCCTCAAAAGGCTACCAAGAGTGCAAGATGTCAAAGGCACAAGCTTGCCGTTGGCACACATTACCTCTCACGTGAAGACAAGAAGTGCTAGATCCCATAGGCATAAGATTGCCACAGACACACAATGCCACTCATGAGGGATAACTTATCAGACCCTCGAAAAGATCTCGATGACTTCAAGGTGGGCCTAACTTACAAGACCTCTGCAGAGCCCGAGTCATTCGAGAAGCGGGGGGACCCTTAAGGAACCTCCAGAGGGATAACTAATTAGACCCTCAAAAGACCATCGAGAGTGCAAGATGCCGCAGGCACAAGCTCACCACTGGCACACATTGCTTCTTACGCGAAGATGAGAAGTGCTAGATGCCGCAGGTGCAAGATCGCTGTAGACACACAACGCCACTCGTGAGGATAACTTATCAGACCCTTGAGAAGACCTCGACGACTTCGAGGTGGGACTAATTTACAAGACTCCTGTAGAGTCTGAGTCGTTCCAGAAGTGAAGGGAGACCCTTAGAGAACCTTCGAAGGGATAACTAATCAGATCCTCAAAAAATCATCGAGAGTGCAAGATGCCGCAGGCACAAACTCGTCGCTAGCATACATTGCCTCTCGCATGAAGATGAGAAGTACTGGATGCCACAGGTACAAGATCGCCACAGGCATACAACGCCACTCGTGAGAGCTAACTTATCAGACCCTCAAAAAGATCTCAACGACTCCGAGGCATAGCTAACTTACAAGACTCCTACAAAGCCCGAGTCATTCGAGAAGAGGGGGAGACCCATAGAAAATCTCCAAAGGGATAACTAATTAAACCTTCAAAAGACCGTCGAAAGTGTAAGATGCCGCAGGCACAAGCTTGCCGCTGGCACATATTGCCTCTCATGCAAAGATGAGAAGTGCTAGATACCGCAGGCACACGATCGCCGTAGGCACACAATGCCACTCGTGAGGGCTAACTTATTAAATATTTAAGACGATCTCGATGACTCTGAGGCAGGACTAACTTATAAGATCCATGTAGAGTCTGAGTCATTTGAGAAGTGGGGAAGACCCTTAGAGAATCTCTAGAGGAATAACTAATCAGACCCTCAGAATGCTGCTGAAGAACCCTAAATGCCACAAGCACAAGATCGCCATCGGCACACACTGCCTCTTTAAAAGAGGAGTAAGAAGACTAACAATATATAGTCAGAGGTATTTCAACAAGCATTCCTTCCACCTGAAATATTGTTTCAGACTCAGGAATAGGGGGTTAATATTGAAGTGTTGAGATGATAATTATGATACCTCAGTTATGCTAAAGCTAAACTACCTAGAACTCTACTCATACTAAGCTAAGCAGTAAGCATCTCCTCGCGCCAATCTAAGAATTTGCCTGTGCTGTTCTCTATGAGCCAAGCAATTCTCTATGAGTCAAGTAAAATTCACACAAAATTCACCGATACAAATTTGAAATCAAAAACCAAGCATTTCTTTTTATTAAAGTTTTTACAAAGAAAAAGCTGATGTATGCTTTACAAAGAAAGGACGATTGCTCCAGGTAGTGTCTTAGGAACAAGAGAAGAAAACAAGGAAGGTAAGAGAAAGAAGAAGAAGACGGGAGAAGGAGAGCAAAATAAGAAAAGAAGATGAGGAGGGATGTCCTACTGCAATCGATGGAATATCAGATCGGCCAGGTGAGCTGGTTCGATCTTCATCCATCGAGGACTTCGCCACCTCACTATCCGAGTGAGCTAATTCAATCTTCATCCATCGAGGTCTCTACCTCTTCATCAATACTGTCAGCTTGTATGCCATGAAGTTTTAGATATGATATTATCTTCTGCAGATGGACCTTGCAATCATCAAAGCCCTGGATGAAGGTGGCGGCGGTGACGTCGAGTATTTTCCTCCTAAACGTCATAAAATTTTGGAACTCCACAATACAGCACTCCTGAACTACCGACGGGATGTGCTCAGGTAGAGGGGATGGTGACGGTGACACCAGTGTTGTCCTTAGAGCGGCAGCTCTGGAAGAAGGGGGAACCCCATGAGAAGAGGATGCATCAGTCCGTCTAACTCTCTCGCTTTCATGATCTAAATGCCTCTGACGGGCTTCCCTTGCAAAGGCATTCTGCTCTCTCACTCGTTGCTTGATTTGCTCCAAAGGTGGTAGATTCGAAGGCAACGACATGGCAACAAGCGAAAAAAAAAAACTTCTTGTCACAAAAGAAGTAGGGATCCCTTTGCTCTCTGGCTCCCTATTTATAAGTGCTGGCAACCACATCAATCGCCAATCGATGTTTCTCTAGAGTTAATGGCCAAACAGTTAATGACGTGCTTTCCTCGAAGTAGGAATAAATCCCTACGATGCTTCGCAAACTGGGATGGGCCCACGTGGTACATTTTCTTAGGCCCTGTGCCATCTCCCAGGGGTGATCTTATCGGGTGAGTCATCGATCGCCATTCTTCATAATCGTCCACATTTAAGGTAGCAAAATGAGGTTATCGTTCAAATAAAAACTGCCTCAGATTGACGTAAGTAAGTCCACTAGCCGAGGTATGACAGAGATTCTACTTATTTTATTCTTTTCAAAATTTTCTTACAAATAATCCCAAAGGGATCTAAACACGAAAAAGAGAAATATAGAAATTACAGGATGATGCCTGGAGTTGAGGTGCCAGCCGCTGAGACATCCATCGAAGTAGGATCTCAAATTTTATCTAAAAAATTCAAGTCCAGACCTAGATATTTGGCAGCAACTCAGATTCAGATAGACTGTCTTTTGATGTCATAAGCATCAGCGGAGTATGCAGCCCTTTCTTCTTCATATTTTTTAGAAGCCTGAAAGTCCTCCATAGCTTTAGAAGCGGCCTTGGCTATTCGCTTCTCCTCAGCCCCCAGTCGAGCTTTCAACTATTTTATTTCTCCTAGCAGTTGAGAATTCTCCTCAACAACCTTCCTCAACGCCATCTCAGTATCTTCGGCTCTCCTCTAGGTGGCATCGACTTTCATGGAGACTTCACCGACCTCTTTCTCAACCTTTTCTTTTGCTCTTTTAAGTATCTCAGCTTCAAGCCCAGACTTCTTCACCTCTTTGGCTAGCTCACGGGAGCTTTCATTATACCCATTCAGATGATGGATAAGCTAGTAAGTGAAGAAAAGTTTATAAGTGATAAATGAGCACACTGAAAGTGCTAAATGAGAAAGTCCCAACATATCCGGATGAGGCAATCCATGGCTCTTCTCCTCATCTCCCTCCAAGAAATGTTCAGCAGCTCATTTGCATCGGTAGGGAGGAGTGGTCCAAAGAGTAGCTCGCTCGCCAGTGTGGGAACCCTCAGCATCGAGGCCTCAAGCTTCAGCCCAGATAGTGTAGTTCTAGATGGACTGATAACCTCAGCTAGAGCCTCATCCGAGGAAGATTCAACAGTGGGTGAAGCTGGTCGGGACAGTAAGCTGGGAGGAGCAAGTAAGCTTAGAATCATCTCTTTCAGGTCTTGGTCTGCACGGCTCACCCAGTAGCCTGCGGTGGCTGAGATGGTAGGCAAGTCCTCTCTCACCCACATAATCTCACGATCCTTCAAAGAAGAAGGTTCACATTCCCTGGCCTCCGAGATTGGTTGTACGGGATCTCTGACTCTAGCCCGGAGGCTCCACCCAGTAGCGGGTTTGACACTTTTTTTCTATGGGATTTTTCTCTCCCTCTTCAATGGGCTCGAACTCTTCCCCGCATCTAGCTCTGTGATCATGGTGATCAAATCGTAAGATGAACAGAGCTAGAAGAATTAAGGCTAGACAGCTGACTCACATACCTTGAGGAGCGACTTGACTAATACTAATATTAAACAGCATTTGAGCTGACAGCAGCTCTTTCAACTCGAGAATTCTGAAGCCCCACAGAGCTGCCATCTCCTGCTCTAAGCTCTAGTCCGTCAAAGGTTCCTTCAGCGAAGCCTCTTGAGGTTCGCCGTAGGTAGTAAAATTCTAATCTTCGCCTGATGTCTTTGAGATAAAGAAAAATCTCGACTTCCAAACGTGTACAACAGAAGGCATATCCGAAAATACCAGGTGGAAGCCATCTTTTTTCTTCTGTGGAGTCACATACCACCACCCGCGCGAGTCTGGATGCCGCTTAAGGCTGAAGAGAAAGCGAAAGAATATGTCATTTGGCACAACCCCGACTAGCATGCATACCGCAGTGAAGCCACAGATATGCCGCCATGCATTCGGGACCACCATACACGACGATATTTCGAAGTATTGGAGGAATGCCATAAAAAAAGATGGAGAGGAAGCCTCAGTCCAGCTCGGAAGCACTCATCGTAGAAGTCCATACATCCTGGAGATGGACAGTAGACTCGATCATCCGATCCTGAGACTTCAAGTTGAAATGCGAAAGGTATTTGATATTGTTCATGCAGTATGATTATGTCTTGCTTTTTCACTTTTGATTTGAAGCCCAATAGTGCAAAGTTAGGCTCCGTGGAGGCCATTTCTCTCTTGTGTAGGAAAGCCACAAAAAGATGAAGAAGAGAGGAACTCGCAATGGAAAGAGAAGATAATCGAAACTTTGCAAGGTCTGTGTCTCATCCAGTCTGAAAATTTTAAATAACCTCAGACTTGAACGGGACCACCAAAAGCCACCTCCCATCTACGCATTAATTGCAGGAGACGTGCATCATCAGAAGACTAGCGTACGTGCGACACGTGGAGACTGCAAATGGATATGATTGCTGCTGTCGATATGGTAGTTAATGCTAGTGGCAGACGAACGTACTTTATACCATTTTTGAAGGAATGTGCATAGACATGCACCAATTGCTCCTATGCGGATGCAACTCAAATTCCAACTTTTTTCAAAATCTGTACTATAGGTATGGAAATCCACCCCAGATCATAATAAGAATCATAATCTCTTGAAATTCTAAACCATAGCTAGAGCCAACTCAGATTTTTGTCTTATCTTTAGCTTGGCCCGTGCCTCGCTTGAAGCATAACACAGGCTAAGTATTCGCCTGGGCTATTAATTTTATAGCTATAGCCAGAAATCAAGTATATGTTAAAAATTTTGATTCACACATTTAAAAACATGATTTATATTTATCAAAAGAAGATTTTATTTGTTTCTGTGAAGATTTTATTACAAGATCAGGGACCTCGGATCATAAAGAATAAAAGAAAAAGAGGGCATAAATCATTCCTCAAGAGGATTGTTGGAGCAGTCGTCTGTAGGATGGTATTCCTTGACGCTGATGACGCCTTCAGTCTGGACGGCTGCATCGGTCATGTCCACCTCATCTGAAAGGTGGGACATCATCATAAACCTTGACAGGTTACCTGACAACATCGTCTGTAAATCCTCATCCAGCCAATTAGTTTGAAGATGCTGAATGAAGTCAGGAAGAAGGTGCACTTGGATAATGGACTTGCACTTCTCAAAGCCCGCGAAGAACGCCGCCTTGCAAGCTTGGGCTATGATCTTAACCTATTTTTTCTCCAACTGCTTTCTCTTGCTTTCAACACGTTTGAGTAAAAATTTTTGATCTATAAATTTGCTCCAGAAAAGCTTATGATTTATCTTTCTCTCTTCCAACCTTTTCTTTAGATGCTCCACCTCCGATCCGATCTCCTAGACTCCCGAGAGTGGCTTTGGGAAGACCTGAACTTCTTTGAAAGTGGAGCGTCCGGTTCCTCGAGGAGCTCTTTCTCCATGGCTCGTCTCCTCGGATGTTCTGGCCCTCTTGGACAGACCACCACTGGGGCTCCTTCGAGAGTGAATCCCAAGATGAGGGGAACCTCTTCCCGCTTCGAGCATCCTCCTTAGATACTCCAGGTCATCATAGGCCCGACGACCGTCTCTCTCGACCTCGGACCTCTATCTCTCAAGAGTGCTAATCTGCTCTTCAAGACCTTCAACCTTCCTGTCATCTCTGGATTTCTGCCGCTCGAAGGCCACAATCTATCTTTCGACCTGCCATAGTTCTTCATCCCGACAAAGAATCGACTCCTGAGCTTCCTGAAGAGCATCTTCAGTAAAGCTGAGTTCTTTGACCAGCTCAGTATTATTCCTCTCTAGCTGCTCTAATCAATACTTCAGCAAATCGATCTTCTCCTTCTTCATTGCCGGAACATCGAGATTGGAACTAGCGAGGCTTGCCAAATATTAGCCCACATGCATAAGGGATCTTAAAGTGTCGGCAAATCGCTTCTCCCATCTTTGTTCGTTGAGGAACAACCTCTCGACTGACGGTAGGAGATTTCTCAGATACTCCATCGCAGATTGGAGGTTCTCCCCTATGGATGGAACATGAAGCGTCAAATCTGAGGGTCCCACTGGAGAAGTGGATACAAGAAAGCGTCAAGCAGGAGTCGCTATCTCCAGAGATCTCTCAGTTTTCATCACTGTCGTCAGATCCTTCTCCGGATTGTCGACCATCTTCTCCATTTGCACTACCTCGTCGAATCCTTTTTGGAGCATCCTTCGGTGCTCATTTTTGGTGCTGTCTTTGTCGGCACCCCGTCGATCAGAACTTTCTCTAGAGAAGCCTGCGCCATGGCTTCCAATGGTGGGGACATGAGTTCAACGACAGGAGCGGCATATTCTTCTTTCCTAATCGTAGATTCTGTTTCAGCAACTAAAACCACAACCTATCTCCTATGAACCAGGATTTGCTCAAGTCTCTTCACGCACTATGAATCCATCTTGCCTCATTTGTTAGATGTGTGCCTTAGAAGTCAATTTTGACTGATGCATACTTTTTTCTAGGGCATATTTTTGTACTTATCGGGCAACTTTTAATTACCAATCATATTGTATGTATCTATGATTTATCCAAAAGATTAACAAAGATAATTTTGTATATTCTCAAGGTATTGAGAATTTGAGACATACATTATTAGTGGTTAATTTTTAAATACATTCGATCGTAGGATCATCACAAAGAACAATGATCAATCTATTTAAGATTGGTGCACGGATCACCTTCTTTCTGGACAGATAGATCTCAAGTCTGCAGTGTGGAGACACTGGGATGAGAGTGTAGGTGATTGTTAGAGAACAACTTGCACTGAGCATGATCAATACGAGAAACTACTTGAATGTCTACTCACTCGTCAGTGATTTTCTCGATACTGCAGTGGTATGACTAGTCTTTTAACCTACGGTGTGTTGGCTATTCGCAGCAAGGCTACTTAGTTTGACTGCATATTCTTTTGATCTCTAGCCATTCGAATCCTTACTGTGTATGTTGGCTATTGTAGGTTTAGATTCATTGTTTGAAGTAGAATACACCTAGATGAAATCTATCGATTTTGGTAGAAAAAAGGTAGTCCTATGTGATTTGCAAGATAGTTCAGAAAGTCTTTGACTAAAGTAAGTGTAAATACTGAAAAAAAAAATTATGAGATTTACAAATGAACTTAAGTTGAGCCAATCTGGCATATGACTGACGATAGAGTTTGATGAGCTCTCCATGACCTCCATCTAGTCGAAACTCATGATAGAGGGATTGTATCATACGGTGACTACATCTAGGAGTTTACACTTTGATTCTGCTAGGTTGCCACTACATGCTATTAGGCGTCACTGGTGGATCGTAAAAACTCACTAGGATCATTTTCGGATCAATGATGCTTGTTGGGGTGAGTTAGAATTATTCCAGTCTATCGAAAGGAGTTTCGATGATACTATGATGGAGATCATGGTATGTCTCACTATCAGACAGAATAGAACCTATGGGGTCACACACAAAAGAGACTTTTGTCCGATCAGATGGCTGATCGATGATTATGAATCATTGAAGGATAAAATCATCAATTTGATTGATGATTAATCTTATGCAAATATTGTAATTAGGTAATTCACTAAGTATTAGTGAAGTATAGGAGGATTAATTAGCAATTAGATTGTTAATTAACTCAATTTGATTGAGTAATTGAGATTTAGATCAAGATTGATTGAATTGGATTCAATTTGACTAGAGTTAGATTTGATTAGATCGAGCCTACTTACGAGAGAGATTAATTCTTGATTTGATCAGGACTTGAGTTTAGTTAATTTTTAATAAGATTAAGATTTAATTAAGAATATTGAGTTCCTAATTTGATTATGTTCCTTTTTCTTATTTAGATCTAATCAAATCAGATTCAGTTTAATTTAAATTTGAAAATCCTAGAGTCCATTAGAGCTGGGACTCTCTCTCCACCGCCCCCCTTTGGTTTTCACACCCCATATTCCATGACAAAAATATTTTGGCATGAGAAATAATTTGCATGAGAGTTCTAAGTGTAGATATGAGAGAGGGAGGTTGTTATGGCAGGTAGTTGGTTGATGGCTCATTCACCTTATCTCTTGATCTCTTTTCTAGTTTAAATTTAATTCAAATCAAAGATAGAGATAAGAAGAAAAACTAATCTAATTTTTATGAAATCTTTTAGTGATGCCTAACAACCTCTCCCTTTGTGCATTGAGAAAGGAATAGCGTGAGAAATCATATCTGATTTCTCACGCCATTTCTTATTTCTTGGCAATA
The DNA here is from genome assembly GCF_000442705.2 of Elaeis guineensis. Taxonomy (NCBI): domain Eukaryota; kingdom Viridiplantae; phylum Streptophyta; class Magnoliopsida; order Arecales; family Arecaceae; genus Elaeis; species Elaeis guineensis. The sequence goes on along the minus strand of NC_026002.2, from coordinate 79,666,960 downwards.
ATTTTTTAGACGCCAAAATTGTTTGGCGTGTGATAGGGGGCACCCCCTCTTCCAAGAAACCCTAGTCCTCCCTCTCATAAATACGGACTAATTTTTAGACCCTAAAGAGAATGAACAAAGTCAAAAAAATTAAGAGAAAAATATTCTGAAAAATTTGAGTCCTCTTCCTCCTTCTCTTCCTCCTCATTCTCCCTAGTTCTCAAGAGAGTCTATGAGATCTGTGAGAGAATAATCTCAGCCATCAAAGAGAAGTCTTTTGCAAGGGAGCTAGCACCCTAATGAAGACACTTACCTCTTGTTGAAATGAGTTCTCATGTAGGAACCTGTGGAGGCCGGATGCGTGGGCGGCTAAAAGAATCCGTTTAGATCCATGATCATTGGCTGCAGTGTAGATCGACTCGTATAAAGGTATTGAGATTCGATCTCAATATTTTCTCTTTTATTTTTCAAATTATGTGCATATCATAAATTCAGGGGCTTGGATAGTATAAATTAGATCTATTGCATGTGGGGTTAAAGGGGTTTAACTTAGATCAGTTTTTCACTGTGATAAAAAATCATTTTGAAATTCATACATGCAACCTACCCGATTTCTAACAGTGGTATCAAAGTCACTAATTTTTTTTGACATGTATAATCTTATTTCTGATTTAGATCTAAAAATATGAGTGGTTTAAAATTGATCTTGTGCTGATATAAGGTTGTCCTAATATAAGGTTAACCCCTATATTAAAAAGGTTGTGCTAGCACAAGATTAATAGCTTTTAAAAAATTATTTTCAAAACTTTTAAATTGATCTTTTTGATCTGAAATTAGATGTGTTTAATCATATTAGATCTAAAATTAGAATAATTAAAAGTTTGCATCAGACTGATATAAGATTGTTTTGATATAGGGTTTACCTCCTATATTGAAAAAATTATCTTAGTCTGATGTGAATCGATTTTTGAAAAATTATTTTTAAAATATTTTAATCATTATTTTAGATCTGATTTTACATGTATGAAATATATGTTTTATTAGTTTTAAATCTGAAACTTAAAATATATGTGTGATATATAGTTGTAGTTTAGATCTAAAACTGCATGTATGTGAGACATATTTTAAATATAGATCCTTTAATACATATGTTAGATATGTATTTTGATTTATTTTACATCTAGATGTTTATACATATATTGATATATATTTTTGATTATTTTATATCTGAAAATGATGTATATGATACATGGTTTGTACACCCATGGTCTAAAACTTACTTTTCAGTCAAATCTTAGATCTAAAACCATAGGATCTTTATTTTTGTTGCATGGTAAAGTTGTTTAGATTTGAAAATTATTTCTTATCTAAATTGAAACTTTAAATGATGCAAAGCAAATATGAAATTACGACTGGTCCATAATGCATAATGCACTTAATTAAGAATTAAGATTTGAATTTAAAGGATCTAAAATTGTGAATTCAGGATCTAAATTTTAATTGCATAAAACATGGACTTGGATATAGGTTGAACCAATTAGGTCTAAAGATTAACTACAATAGGATCCATGATTAGATCAGGTTAGAACCTTTTTTTCAATTTTGAGTAGTTGATCGAACACAATCAGATATTGATGGGTTTGAGTTAATAGGGGCTCAAAATTGAGATTAGTTGTAGTTGATCAATCGATTCGTACTTGATGTAAATTGATTATCTCAAGACTGAATTTGGCTCCTTGGTTGGAGCTTGAATAATTAAGTCAATGGATTTGATTCTAATAGACCATTTGGTGTCTAAGGTAAGTTTGACATTCCTGACCGGTGGTCTTTAATTGAGAGCTACTCACATAGATGACATCTATGGTGAGTTAATGGCATATTCCTCCCATCGATCTCACTTACCTAGTCATTTGGTAGATTATGGATTGAGTCTAGTTGATTAGTGATTCGTATTCACCCATGCCAACTAGATGGGCCAAACATAAGATGGGCTGACCTAAACCAGTTTAGTTATTACATTTAATGTATGTGACTAAGTAGATGAGACCTAAATTAAATCTCTTCGATTGAATATTATGTCTAGCGGTCTTCCATCATTGTAGAGATGTGGATGCCTTTCCTAACGTTGATCGTTCTCGATTGGTTACAGTGGTTTGATTGTATCAGAGAGGCACAACCACTCTATTGACATCTGATGCCCCGAGATGAAGATGGGGTTGGACTCAATAACTATTAGGTGAGGGATCCAACGATGGCTCTACATCCACTTGTGAATGATGGGTCAGACTTAACTAAAAAATGTACCAATAACTGTTAGGTGAGACTACAGGACTTAGAGATCAAGTCGCTGCAACATGTTTGGAGAAGCATCTGGACAAAGAGTTATCCACACATTGGTGTACGTGTCCTCAAAAATTGTTAGGTAAGGTGCTGTACATCGATGAGACCACAGTACCCACTAGAACCACTTATCGCATTAGAGTTTCTATTTCTCGACCCGAAGAGTATGAGAGATTCAAAAAATTAGTGGGAGCCTTTGGTTATTTTTTAAGTCTCTAGAATAAATTTTTACAAGTACAATCATCTGATTAAATCTTTACTCTCTGTAGTTAATTCTGTCAGCTTCCAACCCTTTAGTTTGAATCCTAGATGTCAACCATTTAACTGAAACCAATTACATATTCTGGTTCAAAAACCTAAGAATAGTTCTTAATTTTTAAAAATTAAGTCATGTTCTTGACTAGATTAACCCAATGTCATTAACTTATCCAATCCACAGTCAACAAGCTATACTTGATAAATGGTTAGATATTGACAATTAGATTAGGTACTATAAATTGGAGTCCATAGTTGATGAACTCCAATATGTGCATAAGGATATGAAGACTACCAACGACATGCTGATTAATCTGCAATACTTGTGAGATGATCAGTCGCACAGCATATGAGATGTGTGATGGACAGTTTGTTTATGATCACTGTTTGACAATGATCAAGGACATTGAAGAGCTTGAGAAGCTCAACATGACCATGCACAAGGAATTGCTAATGAATTTGATCTTACAATTTTTAATTCATATGGATAGTTTGTGAAACTATTATATGAATAAACATTATAGCAGCTTAACTGAATTGGTCAATATATTGGTAACTAAAGGGACCTTAAAAAGTTCAGAGGTACATACCTAGAAAGCCTAAAGAAACATAGACACACCTTTGAAAAATATGTTGAGTCACTCAAATTTGATTTTACAGTTTCTTCTTGAGTATTAGACTCTAGTGCATGTTACGCACTTCAATATAGGATCCAAAGGAAGGAAGAGGACTGAGGGAAAGTGTAGTGACTCTTTTGAGTCGGTGATGGCGCAAAAGTTGCATTGTGACCGTGGACACCTAATCTTGATGATTATCGCTTTGAATTTAGTTCTCTAATATTTGTATAGTGATGCAAATATGAACTTATTTGAGCAAATAGTGAATATCATTAGTTTTGAGAGATCTAAAAATCAAATAACTTGAAGTATATAGGTGGTTCCTTAGGCTAGGTTATATAGGAGAAGAAATAATTTATCGACTGGAGAAATATGAGCTTTTGGGCTCATTGACTGTTGAGTCATATCTAGTCTATGAATCATCTCTTTGAGGATTAATGACCATGCTGTCTTTTATAGAATAAAAAGATAGAACTGTTGAGATACCTATTCTAGTACATTTTTGATGTATACGGCACATTTGATGAGCTATACGAAGAAGATTATCTCTACTTCATTATCTTTACCGATGAGCAGTCATGGTATAAGTATATATATAAGATACAAATCTGAAATTTTTTGAAAGATTCGAAGAATTCAGATATGGAGTAGAGAAGTAAACCGAAGAACCCTAAAGGTACTTCGATCAGATCGATGATGCAATATCAAATAGAAAATTTTATAATTATCTTTAAAAAATGGCATAGTTTCATAATGGAATCCTCCTAGTACACCTCAGCTCAATAGGGTATCTGTGAGGAGGAATGACACTATATGAGATATGGTCCAGTTCATTATGAACTCCACTGATTTAACCTTTGTTTCTTTAGAGAAGCTTAAATTTCTAAAATTTAAATTAGGTTTTCTCTAAAGTTGGTTCCATCACACCGTATGAGATATGGCATGATGGACAAGTTAGAGAAAAGATCTTTGAGAGCTCATTTTTGGGATATCCTAAAAGTTTTGAGATGCCGCTTGCTCTTCACAGTGGTTTACAATGTGATTGTGATCAATCATACTATTTTCTTGAAAATAATGGGAGATAAACCCAAAAAGAGAGTCTTTAAAGAACAACAAGTCATAGAATCTATAGAACTTTTTCATAATGAGTCAGTATATGTAGTACCTCCTCTATCTCGTAGATCTAGTAGGATCTTCCATCCTTCTAAAAGAAACTTAGTATTCTTACAAAGGATTAAGAGAAAGTATTTTTCTAGAAAGATTGGAAACATAGAGATGATCCTGAAACCTACAACGAGATGATGTTGGACATCGACCCCGAGAAATAGATGTATAAATAGCCCTACTGAATGGATATCTTGGGAAGGTATCTATATACAGTGGCCTATGGATTTCACTTCCAGTAATAAGAAATCACACTGCGAGGATCTATTCATAGATTTAAGCAAACAACTCGGAATGATGTGATCATATTATTTGATTTCATCAAAAATAAGGAGGAATCATGTGTTTACATGAAAGTTAGTGGGAGGATCCAATACTAACATCAATTATAATGAGTTGAATATAGAATTTTCATCAAAGATCTATTACAAACGTCCTATATTTAGAGAATAAAGGTCTATAGAGATAGATCTTAAAGGATATTTATTTTTATAAGTACATGAAAGAGGTATTGAAAGGGTTCAGCATAGAAACTTCCAAGAGAGATCCATTATCCTCTTGGGCATAAATGTATGCCATACTATGTAGTCAATTTCGTATATCTTACTGTGAGAGTCATGAGTAGATAGTATTAGATTGCTGTGAAAGACATCCCTAAGTACTTGAGAAGCACTAAGAGTTAAATTTTGATCTTTGGAGAAAGGTTAGAGCTAAGAGAGAAAGGATACACTGATGGTAGAATGCCTACATCAGTATGTATTCTTGAGTTTTGTTAAATCGGTATATTGGAAGGCTTCCAAGCAATTGATCAATGAAAGTTGAATATGCTATAGATGTGTAGGATGAATTCTGATTCTTGTAATAGTTGTGGAACTTGATGTCATGATATCAGATGCTATGACACTGTACTGCAAAGATAATGGTCTGTAACTCTTGTTAAAGAGCCAACGTCTCATCAGAAGTTCAAACACATAGAACAGAGATATACGCGATTATCTCAAGTAAAAATATATAGAGGTACAGAGAATAGATTTCACATGAATTGTAGTAGGCCCAAGTCATTTAGCCAGTTAAAGACCGAAGTCTATCTTCATAAGATGGGGCTTAGGTATATAGCAGATTAGTTTTAGTACAAGTAGGAGTTTGTTAGATGTGTGTCCTAGAAGTCAATTTTGGCTAATGCATACTTTTTTCTACGACATATTTTTGTACTTGTCGGATAACTTTTAATTACCAATCATGCTGTATGTATCCATGATTTGTCTAAAAAATTAACAAAGATGATTTTGTATATTCTCAAAATATTAAAAATTTGAGACATACATCATTAACAATTAATTTCTAAATACTTTCAATTGTAGAATCATTACGGAGGACAGTGATCAATTCATTTAAAATTGATGCACAGATCACCTCTATTCTGAGCAGTGGATCTTGATCTGCAGTGTGGGAACACTAAGGTAAGAGTGCAGGTGGTTGTTAGAGAATAACTTGCACTAAACGTGATCAATACGAGAAACTACTTGGATGTCTACTCACTTGTCAGTAATTTTTTCGATGCTGCAGTGGTATGACTGATTCTTTGACCTGCAGTGTGTTAGCTATTCACAGCAATGCTACTTAGTTTGATTGCACGTTTTCTTGGTCCCTAGCCATTCGGGTCCTTGCTGTGTATGTTGGCTATTGTAGGTTCAAGTTTGATGTTTGGAGTAAGATATATCTAGATAAAATCTATCGACCTTGGTAGAAAAGGAGTAGTCCTTTGCGATTTACAAGACTGAGTTCAGAAAATCTCTACTCAGAGTAAGTATGAATTTTGAAAAAGAGTTTCTACAAAATTCACAGATGAACTCGAATCGAGCCAATCTGGCATATGACTGACGATGAAATTTGACGAGTTCTCCACGACCTCCGTCTAGTCGGGACTCACGATAGAAGGACTATATCATACGGTAACTGCATCTAGAGATTCACACTTTCATTCTGCTAGATTGCCACTACATGCTATTAGGCATTACTGGTGGATCGTGAGAACTCACTAGGATCATTTTCGGATCAATGATCCTTATTGGGGTGTGTTAGAATCGTTCCAGTCCATCGAAAGAAATTTCGATGATACTGTGATGGAGATCACAGTATGTCTCGCTACTAGATAAAATGGAACCTATGGGGTCATACACAAAAGAGGTTCTTGTCTGATCAGATGGCTGATCGATGATTATGAATCATTGAAGAATAAAATCGTCAATTTGATTGATGATTAATCTTATGCAAATATTGTAATTAGGTAATTCACTAAGTGTTAGTAAATCATAGGAGGATTAATTAATAATTGGATTGCTAATTAGCTCAATTTGATTAAGCAATTGAGATCAAATCAAGTCTAATTGAATTGGATTCAATTTGACTAGGGTTAAGTTTGATTAGATGAAACCTAATTGTGAGGGAGATTAATTCTTGATTTGATTAAGACTTGAATTCAGTTAATTCCTAATAAGATTAGGATTTAATTGAGGACATTGGATTCCTAATTTCATAAGGCTCCTTCTTCTTATTTGGATCAAATCGAATCGGATTCGGTTTAATTCAAATTTGAAAACCCTAGAGTCCATTGGAGCTGGGACTCTCTCTCCACCACCCCCCTTTTGGTTTTCACATCCCATATTCCACGACAAAAATATTTTGGCATGAAAAATAATTTGCATGAGAGTTCTAGACGTAGATATGAGAGAGAGATTGTTATGGCAGATAGTTGGTTGATGACTCATCCGCCTTATCTCTTGATCTCTTTCCTAATTTGAATTTGATTCAAATCAAGGATAGAGATAAGAAGGAAAACCAATCTGATTTTTATGAAATTTTTTGGTGGCACCTAACAACCTCTCCCTTGGTGCATTGAGAAAGGAATAGCGTGAGAAATAAGATTTGATTTCTCAAGCCATTCCTTATTTCTTGGCGATAATTTTTTGGACGCCAAAATTGTTTGGCATGTAATAGGTGGCTCCCCCTCTCCCAAGAAGCCCTAGTCCTCCTCATAAATAGGGACTAATTTTTAGATCCTAAAGAGAATGAGAAAAGTCAAGAAAAGTTAAGCGAAAAATATTCTGAAAAATCTGAGTTCTCTTCCTCCCCGTTCTCCCTAGTTCTCAAGAGAGTCTGTAAGATCTGTGAGAGAACAACCTTAGCCATCAAAGAGGAGTTTTCTGCAAGGAAGCTAGCACTTCGGTGAAGATACCTACCTTTGATCAGAACGAGTTCTCGTGCGGATATCTGTGGAAGCCGGACACATGCGCGGCTAAAAAAATTTGTTCAGATTCACGATCATCGACTGTGGTGTAGATCGACCCACGCAAAGATATTGAGATTCGATCTCAATATTTTCTCTTTTATTTTTCAAATTATGTGCATGTCATAGATCCAGGGGCTTGGGTAGTATAAATTAGATCTGTTGCATGTGGGGTTAAAGGGGTTTAACTTAGATCTATTTTCTGCTACGATCAAAAATCGTTTTAAAATTCATACATGTAACCTACACGATTTCTAATAGAAGAATCGTAATGGGAGAAGATCTGTGGTTATCTGTGCCTTCAAAGTGCTAATTTAAAGAAGAAAAAAAATAAAAAACCGTCGCAAAGTAATTAAAACCTCAAAGGGACCGTCGTCTGAGTGGTCCCATCAGTTATGTTCGTCCACGTTACGTCATGAGCCTTAAAAGCAGGCATAAAGGCAAGAACGCATGGCACCAGATTTGAGGTACTTTTGGAGTACTCCCTTTGCCTGATTCTCAGACTCGGGAGTAGGGGGTAGTGTTAAGGTGGTTCCCGTGAGCACCTCGGATCGTTAATGCATCACAGGACATTTCAAGCTCTTGAATCATTAACACGACTGCTGACTGTCATATGAGTTGAGGAGTCCGTCTCTTTGCTGAGCTGAGACATCCGTGAGGTCTAACCTGAGCTGCCTCAGCTGACTTATCTCTTCATCATGTACGACAACTGTCCATCTCGAATAGATAAGATCCGGCGTAACCGTCTTTCCTGATCTCATGGGAGCGATTAAGGACTGAATTATCTCGTCCAGTTTGGCATATCCAACGGCCCGACAATCTCAGGATCATGCGATCTCACAGCTAACAATCCAGCTGTCCGACATTTTTCTATATAAACAACCAGAGCTCCGAGGACCCAGGTAAGTTAAATCAAATCCCTCTTAGAGAATTCGTTGCTGCTCTTTTGTTCTCTGCTTTTCTAACTTGAGCGTCGGAAGGTCCTCGTCGAAGCCACAACCTCTGGTTTGAGACTTGTTTTGCAGGTCACTCCAGCACCAGCATCTCTGCACGAAAATCGATGTCCGTCATCCGACCTTGATCGATTTAAACAGCAACAACTTTGTATCAGGATTGCTTCGTAGTCAGAGGCAATGTCCTCAAGGTAAACATCTACCGAGAGATCTTCCAAATTTAGTTTAGAAGTTCAAAGGGATTCCTGAGCTACCAAAATTATTTGTTCAGCTCAGGATTACCCTTCTGAAACCCTCCATCAGATTTTGTTGATGGATAACACAACAGCACATCACATTAACCAAGACCAAACTTCTCTAATCTTCTTTGATATTGTTAGCAAGATGCTACCAAGGTTTTAATACTTTCTTAATTCTGTAGGCCTTGGTCGCCAATAAAACGATAAGGAGATAGGTCCTCTTCACAACTCCCCAGTGCTATTTCATAAGGGAAATATTACCATTTTATGTTTTATACTTGACTGAAAATTTTTGGCCTGGCCATTGTGTTTCATCATCCATTGTAAGTAAACAAAAGAAGCCTTCATACAAAAACAAGCATAGCACAAGGCAAAAACTGGTCTATGTTCAGGACCAAACAAAAAATGTTGCCTAAAGGAGTAAAAGTAAGATGACAGACCACCCATACCACAAGAAGCAAGGAGCTGCTATATCCCTATATAGTCCTGAAAGGCTTAAAATATAGACAAATGAACATTGACTGCTTACTGTCATCTGATGATCTGGAGTGCGGAGGGTAAAGGAGGCACACATATTTCCTCTTTTTAATTAAATCAATAAAAACCTAGTATAGTTATAAGCCACTGATTCATAGACACATCAAGTTAGACTAATTTTCTTAGAACAGGCCACACAACAAAATCAACTTATGGACACCTACTTAGTATTATATGTATATATATTAAAAGCATACATAATTAAGTGTCCTTTTATCCTCACTACACAGAGGCTGGAGGTGAAGGACTAGTATAGTTATCTGAGAGGATACTGAAGTCCAAAACAAGTAAACCTATCCAAAGATAGGGTCTGCTGTTTCACTAAGTATGAACAGCACCTACTGCTTGCTACCCTAAGCTATAAACAGAAAAAAAAAAAACTGGCTGCTTGGTTCGTCTAAACTCTCGCTGCTGCTAATGAACCAAAGCAACTTTCACCACCAGCTGGAGTACAATATAGCATCTATCTTCAACAGCTCCCTGAAGTACCTGTTAGCAACACATTATGATCACTGAAAATTAGCAAGCTGAAGAAAACAAAGCATCTGAGACGAACAGAAAATGCACAGGAAATTCAGTTGTCCCTTAAAAAGAAAAGAAAAGGCCATCCTGGACCAACAAGAGTGAGGGAGCTGAGACCCAACCTTCTTTTAGTGGTAAAAGCAAACTCAAGTATGGAGACAATCCATTGTGCGATTGGTATCAGATAGATGCTGGTGGAGTTACAGATTATTATCACTCAAGTGTATAAACTATTAATCACTTGTATAGATCACAGATAGATAGAGGTTGTAGATATGGCTGTGATGTGTTAGTTATGGCAATGGAAAAGAACAAGAGAAGGCCATCCTGCTCCAACAATATCATCCGGAACAATCAAAGTCACATAGCAATAAGTTCAACAAAAAGAATTAGAACTAAAATGAACCCGTAAAGTAGTAAGACATTTGCAATTGAAGTAGAAAGGTCTACAGTGATGATTCTTATTCTGTATCTGCAAAATCTGCATATGTTTGTTTGAATGTGTAGCTACATAAATTATTCAGAATACTATCACATAAAAAGCTTCCAAACCACACATTACCAAATAATTTATTATTGATTGATGCTTGAGGGACACAGGAATCAAGGGATATGTGCCGAGAAACTAGAAAGTATAGGTTAGAGTTAATTGTTTCAGAAAAGCTTAATAAGGCATTAACAAAGAATATATGATGGTCAATGTTATACATGAATGCTAGAAGCAGAGAACAAATGGATGAATTAGTGTGTTAAGAAAAACATAGAAAGAAGCAATTTAGAAGCTACCAAATGCCATGAAATCCTTGGTTGCTCAGTAACAAATCATATGAAGCTGTAAATTTATAGAAAATTACAAGTACAAAGTTTGACGGTAGTAATATCATGAAATTCACGAACCAAGGAAACTGTCATAACATGAATATGTAGGGAATTTAAAGAGACCAGAGATCACTTTCAAATTGTTGGAGGAGGAGATGAAATTTAGGATGGAGAAAAGATCACACATCACAACCTATGTGCAGTCAAAGGAAGTGGAGATATTATATATGAACGCCACAGCTTGGAATCATATGCTAATGTGAATCAACATGGTAGGAACTCTAACAATAACATAACCATGATGAATGAAGCTAATAAACTCCAAAATTTGGTGATTTTTTCAAAAGTCAAGCTGTCCAAGATTTCCTGTGAAATGTGTCAAATATGATTTCAGCTGAAACAGAATAAAAACAAAAGTCAAATTTACTCCTGAACTTTTGATCACACCTTCAATCATTTTTCAGTGTGTCTAATAGCATGATACAGCTGAAGTCAAGCATGAATGATCAGTCATAATATCACCATTTTAAAACAAATCAAAACCAGTTTGTATTCTTTAAACTATGGTACTTTGGGAAAATAAATGCTAAAGCTCATCAATTGAAGTAGGAAGAAATTAGAAAGTATTGGAATTCTACTATACCCATTGTCTATAGAAAGTAAATGTTTTGTGTATTCCTATAGTACAAGGAGAAATTAGAATATCTTCATAAGAGCAAAAAAGCATGGCAAACTAGTAAATGTTTCATGTGAATACACAATAGCAACACATGGACAACAGGGAACCTTAGGAGACCAAATTTAACCAAGGTAATGAGTCAGAAATCATGCCATTTCCATTTCTGTTGCTATGAACATGAAATATCACAGACCAAAAAAGAATTATAGCAGTCCAGCAATTGAAAAAATTGAAGAAGTATCCTTGTCAATAAGGCCTATAGTTATACTGATCCAGATGATATTAATGATCAGAAAAAAAAAACCCTGTAAGCAGGGTGAAAAACAAAGATATATTAAATGATAATTTTGTAAAACTTATCGATGGTGAGGTTGTGTCAATAAGCAAAGTATAGAATGCAACTAAAGCAGTTGCAAGCTGTTGACCAGGCTTGAAGGAACATATAAACAAGCAATTCTATGATCGCATTATAGCAATAATATCATTAATATCATATCAAAACCCTTCGGACAATACATTATTCAAGCAGGCATAACATGCACATGGTTATGTTAATATACTAAATCGAGAAGAAAATAAGGAATACAGGATTTTAACATTTTAGGTATAGATCAAGTGAATTGGAACTAGAATAATAATTAAAAGTGACAGATGCATGATAGTAATATGGAATTCAGCTTCAAAGTGCCTTCGCCCTACCTAAAAGGAGAGCATGCTGGTCTACACAGTATCCTCAATAGTAAAGTGAACCTGGAAAGTTAAAAAATAAAAAAGATGTGACCTATTTGTCTCACCAACACATGCTATTTACATCAACTTTCTAGACTGATATTGTACCTTGCCACCAATCACCTCTGGTAGCAACATTTGAATCATCCAACTCATCCTCATCCTTCTTTTTATACTGAAACAGTGTGGAGCATGAAGAAAAGCAAAATGATGCATGTTATAGAATTAAATTTCATCTTCTCGAGACCGAAAAAGAAAAACTGAATTAAATTACATAAGCATAAACACTTTTAATCACATCATGTAATTTTCATGTATTTTAGTTTTTACTTACACTACTAGGAGCTCCAGAGCTTTGCATGGATGGAGAGCTGCTATAAAATTCTCTTCCACCATAATGCACAGAGGAGCCAAAATACGGCGATTCTATTGATTCAGCAGGATAAGCTGATTTTCCATCCTTGTTGCTTGTATGGCTTTTGCTTGGGCTGCCATGGTATTTGTCGTCTGGCAATGTAAGTTTTTAATAATTAAGCTTGTCACTTATAACAGTCTTGAAATAATATTATGTGTTGGATCTAATAAACTATAGTTGCAATCAGATGCATGAAAAACAAACACAATATGTGCAGAGTAATTATAAATAGTTTTGCAGGTGTTTTCTTAGTTTGTCCAATAATACATCATTTTACATTGTTCTACCACTTATCTCAATATCAAGCTTCAAGACTATGTAGAAATGCAAAAAGAAAAAGGGATGTGCCATGCTCGGATGAAAAGAGAAATTTGTTCCTTTGCCCCACAAGCCCTAGTCTCATTTCAAACATGTCAACAAGTGGTGGCCTAAGCATGGGTCTTCTACAAGGCATACAAGACATGAGATTGCACTTAATTTCGTAGGAAAAATATGGTTCATGGTAATTCCTTCCTCAACCCAGGGCAAAAAAGAAAAGAAAAGAAGTTAAGAACTTCTGTGGAATAGCAATGCATTCATCCAGTGAAGGAGAACGTTACGCAGGGAAAAAACTTCAAAATTGTCTATAAAAAACCAGTGATGATGAAAGGCTCCATGACCAACAAGCAAGAAACAAATGTTCGACTTGAAACAGTTACATCAAGAAGAGAACGTCCAAGAACCTGCTCTGGAGCTCTGAGGATTCCCAATGCGACCCTCAGTTCTCTGCTTGTCCAATGTCCGGTACAAGTCAGAACGTGCTGAATCCTTTGCCATAACCTACCATCATAAGAAAAAAAGAAAACGATAACTTTGAAGTACGAAGCTACCCTTCACAAACCCGAAAATACAAACAGAAGCCAATCACACACGAGCAATTGAAGATAAAAAAACAACACAAGATCTATATACGCAACTTAGGAAGTGTCAGTGCCAATTCAATCCTAACTACAAAATAGATAACCACATCATTCCCTGAAGAACCACGACAAAGTCTACATACGTCGAGATCAATCACGATTAACTTGTTTGGATTAGAAACAATCACAACATCCAGAAACAAAGAAAGAAAGAGAACAGGAGATACCGATGAGGCTGGAGGGAAGACACTGCTGAAGTAGCCAGAAGAGGATGAGGAGGACTTGGGAGAGGAAGCCGCCTCCTTTCGGCCGAAAAGATCATCAGCAATCGAACCGGTGGTTTTCTTGCCTTCCATCCTTTGCTTTCCTTGGGTATGCTAACAAACAAAACTACCTCAACCGAAGGATCTCTCTCACCACAACCAAAACCCAAACCCAACACCGGCTGCGACGCTGCGAGCACCCGAAACCCGAGAAAGGGGAGGGTAAGAAGGAAACAAGGGGTCGGGCCGGGGGACACACGTGAAGGACGAGGCGATGACAGGCGGCGACGCTCCTCTCTGCTCTTTGTCGGCGTCTCCAACCCCATGTGCCGGCATTTAAAGATGAAAAAAAAAAAATTCCTAAAAAAAATTTTTTAAAAAAATTTCATTTTTCCTTTTTTTTAATTATATGTTTCCTCCCTACCTTCTTGGTACGCGCTGCCTTTCGACCTTCATCATTCATTTCCATGATTTGATTCGATTCTCCTATTCCTCCAAAAACTCCAAATCCCACTGGAATCATATCTTTCCATTGTTAATTCATGTTTACCTTTTTTTTTTTTTTTTTTTTGTCGAAAGGGATAAGTAACACATATGGGGGCCCATCCATGCGTCCGTTTGCTAAGGCCAAGGCCAGTTGGTTGATGCCACGTTGGGTAGTGGATAATAAACGGCCACAGCCCTTTTCATCGCAATCTCTGTGGGTGATACCACTGTGTGCGCCCACCGCCCATCCTGTCGTGGTCTCTCGTTGGAATATGCGGCGATGATTGAAATATACGGCGATGATTGAGTTTTAATCGTTCATTTGATTTGATTCGGTGCCATGCAGTGGCTACTAGCTGGTCAAACTGTGGAAATGCACCCGTCGTATCCAAGTGAGAGCTTTCTCGGTAGGAAGGATTGCTTCGTTGGAAGAAATCACGAGTTATGCAACAACCATGTTTTCAAATTTGGTAATAAGTAAATAAGTTTGCCTAAAAAAATCAAAATGAAATGACTTCGATGCAAAAGAGAGTTCACGAGGATAAAAGCAACAATAACGACTTAAGTGACCTCAATCATTAGAATGCTAACGATACCAGAGATTAGTATGGTACAAATCACAACACTTCAGTCATGAGGGGTGTTGATTGTTTTTCTTTTCATACGATATGGATCGGTCAATTCTAAAAATGCTTATGAGTATTTATGACAGTTTATAATTTGATAATTTTGCTAATTATATTAGTTCAATTCATAAATTCTATAAAATTTTTAGTCTAATCATTCAAACGGATTCTAGTTCTAATTTACCAATAAAATATATGTGGTTATGTGGTGTCTGGGATTTTGTGCCTCGAGAAAAATGACCAGCATGGGGCACTCCTCCTATCCCTAATCTGTTGTGGAATGCCATCCATGATTGGTTTCTCAGTATGGTATTGATAGTAAGATGTGTGAATCAATTAATTGCATGTAAATTTCAAATAATTGATAATGAATTTGACAATAACAACCTCACACAGCATTCAGATAAAGGATATATGGCACTTAAGTGAAGACAAACATATTGTCAATGTTAAAGAAATATGATTGCATTCCTTCCAAGAGCAGCATGATCATTCTTTTTTATTTTTTTTTTAGGAGGAGATAAATTGGATGAATTAATTAATATAGATACACTATAGAAATTATAAAATAAAATATTCAAAAATTGAAACTAAAGGCGTGTTAAAGAATCTCAAAATAATTGATCATATAGCCAGTCATCCAACCTGCAACATTATTGTGGTTGGTCACATAGCACTATTGTGCATGATCATCCTCCAAAAGTAAAATGCTTCACCAGTTAGAATATCATTAGATACACGTGGTTTTGAATGGTTGAATAAGTCTCCCTGATGGGATGCTTGCTACGGTGCATTCCTATTTGACTTTTAATATCCAACCTCGATTCATTTTGGATAATCGTTATATGGTTCCTATTGAAGTCAAATATGCTCCTTCCACTTGAACTAGATGACTCTTCCAGCTTCTCAAAAAGAGACAGAATTAAAATAATTAATATTTTGCTTGAAGAACGCGTTATGCCCCCAGATGCCATCCTCGATGTCGCATACGATCACATGGCTTAAAAGTTTGCAAATACCCAAACTGAATCAACGATGCTCCGGTGTCGCATGATCTGATTCCAAGCTTGAGAGCAACAAATATTGGAGCCGACCAAATCCCTTATATGCTTCACCATCGCATTGGATTCTAGTCTACAATTGTCTGATAGGATATGCCGACCCTTCATTGACACAAGGCCGTCAGTAGGACCCATTGCACCATCGGAGCTGGTGGCGGTGCATACAAATTTCTGATGGACGTTTTTGCAGGTCACTTTAGTTTAGACCGGGACTCCACGTAAGCATGTTTCCTTTTTAATGGATATCATCCTTATCTCATTTCTGGATTTTACTTGCCGCCTAAAGGTGCATTATCCATTCAGGACCACGCAGAATCATAGCATTCCAACGTGTGGGATCCTGAGCTTTGGTGGAACTCCATATGGAAAGATTTGGTTCCCCTGTTTTTGATGGAATATTTGGAAGATTTGATATCCCTGGGATGTAGGATATATCACTCAGTCCACATGGTCTCCTCCACCCAAATCCTGTGAGGTGGGGAAGACCAAGTCATCTGATTCCCACCGTGGTCCAATGGAGACTCGACAGATCGGTGACAAATGGCATCAATCATATATGATTGTAGGCCCAACGCCACGTGCCTTCCTATTGCAGTCATGCCCCTTCCCGACCAAATGGACCCGAGGAAGGGAACAGCCCGTAGGGCCATTTAGATTGTTGTGCCCGTTGGCCATACCTCTGCTCTCTCTCTCTCTCTCTCCCCCCTTTGTTGCTAGGGTGATTCCATGATGGTGGAAGGTATCCGGTGCCAGGGAAGAAGATGCCTAAGGTGTCCAAGGGGGTTGGAAGAATGCAGAAAAAGAGGGAAAGGCTTATCTCCTTTGACATCTTCTCGATGATATGGGGCCTCATCTTGGTATGCTCTTGGAATCCATCCATTGGGCCAGAGGGGACTCTCGCCTTTTTACTCTCTTATCATATTTAGGATAGAGATTAGCTTAATCATATCATATATATCATGAGCTTATCCAGCCAAAGGATAAAGGCCAACTATCAGATAATGATCTGGAAGGAGACAAATGTTATCTCATGCTATCCTTCATTCTCATCTTTGAATTATATGTGCTAGGTGTACCCACCTAAAGTTTTGGTGTCGGACGATATAATAGCAGCGCCCAACGGGTCCCCAGCTCCTCCAGGCTGCTAACCTTCTCGACTCAAGCCCAGCCCATCCATGTCTCGACACATGCCATGATCTTGTTGGGCAAAACGCCAATTCTAGAATAGATGCAAACAATTCCATATCTCTCACGTTATTCCATCCAGTGATTTCGAAGAAGGTGTTAGCAAGCAAAATTTTATCCTCTGCGAAGCAAAATTTACATGGCTAAACCTGGATAGCAATTTTTTTTTTTTTTCAAATTATAATAAACATGATATGAATGGTCGGGCTGGAGTGGACTACCTCAACAATGTTGCTGGCTCACATTTGTCCCGTGCATTTAACTTAGACTACCAGTCCGCATTCAGCCCAACTAAAAAAAAAAAAAAAAAGCAAGAGTTTCGATGGATTGGGGATGTTCTCAATGGCTGTCGGCACGACAGATTTGTTTTTGAGAGCAAGTTGGACTTAATAAAGAGCCCAACTAGATTTCATTGGAAACAATGGGAAAGAAACAAATCATGCACAAAAGTGGAACGCGTGTTGCCATCCCACGGTGACCTTTCACCATTGGAACCAGCGTGTTAGAATTATCGGGAAACACCAATAAATGCGTCTCGCTAACGCTAAGATGTGACAGGAAATTGGGATCTGCCGCCCAAAGTTAAATAGCGGAAGCCTTTCATATTTCGATCCAGTTTTGTTTATCTTTGCAAGACTGGAGTTAAAGTGTTGCTTGACCATCCAACTTATTCTCGACGGAGACGCGTATCTTGAATAGAAAGCGGCAAGTTGGACAAGTTGGCGACGTGATAAGATTAGGGGTCTGCTATGGTGTGGCTGGAATATAGCTGTTGTATCTTGTAAGCGAAAAGTTTTTGTTTAAATTTACTTTATGTTATATTTATTACATTTAATAGTTTTGTTCTATTTTCTAGATCATGTCATGTACAACGTCAAAATTGTTGTCTTCGTTTGAGAAAAAAAGTCTTCACATTTTCACGGCCTATTTAGATGTTAATTAGACTCAAAATCTCATAATATTCATAAGTTGGGCCGATATAACCACCAAAAATATTGGTTTATAGACTAGGCTAAGAAAAATAAATTGTCACTCAATGCGGATCTTTTTTTCTCCTTGATATGATATATAAATAAGTCTTTCTATCATTAATTGACATATGGTCAAAAATTCTATAAAGATTTGAATTTCGGACAATTACAACTTTACAATTAAGAGAAATTCATAAACAGAAGGATGATTATGACGGATTTAAATTCAAATAAAGAAAGAAGATAATGACTCATAATGAGAGAGTTATGTCTTATTCCTTGATTTCTATCTCTAACAATTAATAACGGATTCTTACTTCACACCCATATAAATAGGATCAAAGAATTCAAAAAGGGTCAAGCTTTGAGAGAGAGACTCCCATAATTCAAAGGTGAGAGAGGTTTATAAGCTCTCATTTATTATACTCTTTTATTTTCTTCTTGCAGATCCATAGCTCATTAGAAGAATGAGAAGGTTGAGAAGGATGAGAAGGCCGAGCTCATCAAAAAACTGATTTCAAAAAGTCGAAAAAACTGAGCTCATAAAAAAACCGACCTCAGAAGACTGAGAAGGCCAAGAAAGATGAGTCCATTAGAAAATTGACCTCAGAAGGTTGATAAGCCCGAGCTTATCAAAAAATTGACCTCAGAAGGCTGAGAAGGTCAAGTTCATCTGAAAATCGAGAAGGCCAGGCTCATTAGAAGACTGAAACGACTGAGCTCCAATAAGCCGAGCTCCCAAAGACAAAACTTCTAAAGATTGATCTTAAGGCCAATCTAAGAAGGTCACAATGAGCCGACCAGAATAACATAACATTTTACACTATAATTCTCTATTATATTCTCTTTATTACTATTCTTTCAAAGTCCAATCTGACTTAGGCATCAGAGGGCTCAGTCGGAGCTAATCTAGTAAATTATTTTTTATTCTTTTTGCATGCAGATCTATGACTCCAAAGCATATCATATTCTACAACTACGGATCCAATAGCACCCTCCTGGTGGTCCTGGCCAAGCCGACTTTTGGTAGCAACAAATTGGCACGCTAGGAAGGGGGTTGAATATTTTGCCCTCTAGCTTTTTGCATATTTTTACTTTTCTTATGTCTTCCTATTACTGGATCAACATTCAATGTAAAGCAACAAAAGATCCACCTCGGACCACATCAAGCTACAACAAACTCGAAACAACCCAATTGAAGCCAATCTTGACCAATCGAGAAAGATCTGTATGAATTGCTATCTGACTTGGTTGGATTAGAACTGACCTAATGACAACTATAAGCTTCGGCTTGGGATGATTCAACTTGATCGGATGAAAACCGACCTAATGACAAGTACGGGCTTCAGTTCGAGATGATTTGACTTGGTCAGATAAGAACCGACCTAACAAGTAAGAGCTTCGACTCGGAATGATTTGACTTGATTGGATAAGAACTGACCTAACGGCAAGTACAAGTTTTAGCTCAAAATGATTTGACTTGATCGGACGATAATCAATCTAACAACAAGTATGAGCTCTGACTTGGGATGTGTTGGGTATAAAATACCCTCAGCCGAAGTTTTTGACAGGATTGACCCTCCCAGGACTCCTCCGGCTTTCGACCGCAGATGGTATCTCTCCGGACTTCTCCAACAGCCAGATTCCCACAGTGCTGACTGAATTCCCCCGACGGACGAACTCCCACTGCACCACCCGAGCTCCTTCAACACGAGTTCCCCCAGTCATCTATTAAGCCGCCCCAAGTGCTCATGGAGCTCCGCCGCCAGCCGACTTTCTATGACTATCAGCTGTTCCCCGAATCCCTTCCAGACTTCTTCCAGCCAGGTTCAACTCCAATCCGAACTAGCCCGAACTTTGTCAACGGCTGAACTTCTCCAACGGTAGATTCCTACAACTACCAGATTTCATCCAGACTCCTACGGGAGCCGGACCTCGTTCCCGACTCCAGCTGCAGGCGGACTTCGCCCGGACTCCTACGGGAGCCGGACGAGCCGGGCTCCGCCCATGACTTCACTTACAGGTAAACTTCGTCCGGACTCCTACGGGAGCCAGACTTCACCCACAACTCCAATTGCAGGAAGACTCAGCCCGGACTCCTACGGGAGCCGGATCTCGTCTCCGACTCCGGCCGAAGGAAGACTCCGTCCGGACTTCGTCCCCGACCTCGACTGCTAGAAGGCTTCGCCCAGACTCCTACAGGAGCCGGGCTCCGTCCTCGACCCCGACTGCTAGTAAACTTCGTCCGGACTCCTAAGGGAGCCGGACTTCGCCCCTGACTTTGATTGCAGGTGGACTTCGCCCGGGCTCCTACGGGAGCCAGATCTCGTCTCCAACTCCAGCTGCGGGAAGACTCTGCCCGGACTCCCATGGGAGCCAGATCTCATCTCCAGCTCCAGCTGCGGGAAGACTCCGCCCGGACTCCTACGGGAGCCGGACCTCGTTCCCGACTCTGGCTGCAGGCGGACATCGCCCGGACTCCTATGGGAGCCAGGCTCCGCCCACGACTTCACTTACAGGTAAACTTCGTCCGGACTCCTACAGGAGCCGAACTTCACCCACAACTTCCATTGCAGGAAGACTCAGCCCGGACTCCTGCGGGAGCCAGATCTCGTCTCCTACTCCGGCCGAAGGAAGACTCCGTCCGGACTTCGTCCCCGACCTCGACTGCTGGAAGGCTTCGCCCGGACTCCTACGGGAGCCGGGCTCCGTCCTCGACCCCGACTGCTGGTAAACTTCGTCCGGACTCCTAAGGGAGTCGGACTTCGCCCCTGACTTTGATTGCAGATGGACTTCGCCCGGGCTCCTACGGGAGCCAGATCTCGTCTCCAACTCCAGCTGCGGGAAGACTCCGCTCGGACTCCTACGAGAGCCGGACCTCGTTCCCGACTCCGGCTGCAGGCGGACTTCGTCCGGACTCCTACGGGAGCCGGGCTCCGCCCACGACTTCACTTACAGATAAACTTCGTCCGGACTCCTACGGGAGCCGGACCTCACCCACAACTCTCACTGCAGGAAGACTTAGTCCGGACTCCTACGGGAGTCGGATCTCGTCTCTGACTCCGATCGAAGGAAGACTCCGTCCGGACTTTGTCCCCGACCTCGACTGCTGGAAGGCTTCGCCCGGACTCCTACGGGAGCCGGGCTCCGTCCTTGACCCCGACTGCTGGTAAACTTCATCCGGACTCCTAAGGGAGCCGGACTTCGCCCCTGACTTTGATTGCAGGTGGACTTCGCCCGAGCTCCTACGGGAGTCAGATCTCGTCTCCGACTCCAGCTGCGGGAAGACTCCGCCCGGACTTCATCCCCGACCTCGACTGCTGGAAGGCTTCGCCCGGACTCCTACGGGAGCCGGGCTCCGTCCTCGACCCCGACTGCTGGTAAACTTCATCCGGACTCCTAAGGGAGCCGGACTTCGCCCCTGACTTTGATTGCAGGTAGACTTCGCCCGGGCTCCTGCGGGAGCCAGATCTCGTCTCCGACTTCAGCTGCGGAAAGACTCTGTCCGGACTCCCACGGGAGCCGGACTTCATCCCCGACTTCAACTGAAGGAAGACTTCGTCCGAACTCCCACGAGAGCCGGACTCCGAGCTCCTCTCAGACGGGCAACTAGCCACCCCTCTCTGCCAGACACTCCAGTCGGACTTCGATCGACAGGCTTGGACCCTCTAGCAGGCCACAGCAACGGCCACGACTCTGCTTTACTTCCTGCGATGGATTTCACGCGGCTCCATCACTCCCTGGCAGACCGCAATAATGGCCACGATCCTGCTCCACTTCCTACGACGGATACCACGCGATTCCTCCATCCTCTGGCAAGTCACGACAACGGACGCCGCTCCACCCCCCACGACAGACTCCACGTGGCATGTCCCGATGATAGCCACGATTCCACTCCACTACTCTTCGCAACAAACTCCTCCTGACCGTGGGCAGCCCACTGCCGGACGGTTACAAACATCGCTATCAGTCTGTTGCTCCCTCCGCCTATAAAAGGGGAGACCCCAGATACGTTATTCTCTAAGCTCTCATTTTTACCTAGAAACTCTGCTAAAATTTTCGTTCGAGCACTCCATTCTTGTTGAGGCAGAGAACTGACTTGAGCATCGGAGGATCTTGCCGGAGCAACCCCACCTTCGATTTAGACTTCTTTTACAGGTCCCGACGGCGATCGCGAGTCCCTCGACTTCAGTTTCTCCGACGCAGGCAGATTTTTGGACCAACAGGATGATTTGACTTGATCAGATGAAAATCGATCTAATGATAAGTATGAGCTCCGAGTTGAGATGATTTGACTTGATCAAACGAGAATCAACCTAATAAAAAGTATGAGTTTCGACTAGATGATTCGACTTGGTCGGTTGAGCACCGACCAAATAAAGGATACGAGCTTCAGCTCAAGATGATTCGATTTGGTCGGCCGAGTACCGACCTAATGAAAGGTATGAGCTCCAGTTCAAAATGATCCAACTTGGTCAGCTGAAAATCGACCTAATAAAAGGTACAAGCTCTGGCTCTGGCTCTAGCCAACCGACTATAAGTAGACACCTTGACCCAAGTTGGAATCTGCAAACTGATGAGAATGATTGACTAGAGACACCTTAGCTTTATCTGAGATTTTTAAAATATTGACTCTCAGATTGATGAGAAGACTTAGCGAAAAGTTGTGCCCAGACGGGAACATACGATCACTCAAGTAGAAGATAAAATATAGACTTGTTCAATTGATAACTAGAGGGGCAAAACTCCGAGCCGACCTCAAATACAATTATAGCAAAAAAAATAAGGTATGGGCACTATCAAAATTATTTCTAATGACACTTAATTTTTTAATCATAAAAATGGTCAATTGTAACCCGACTACTTCCATCACTCGAGTCAGAGAAAATGGCTTGGACTCAAAAGTGGAGGGGCATATGAAATGACATATGAATCAGTCTCTCTATCATTAATTGATGTGTGGTCAATAATTCTATAAAAAGTTAAATTTTAGACAGTTACAATTTTGAAATTAAGAAAAATCTAGAAACGAAATGATGATTATGACAGATTTAAATCTAAATAAAAAAAAGAGGTGATGGCTCATAATGAGAGAGTTATGTCTCATCCTTGGTTTCTATCTCTAACTATAATATATTCTTGCTCCACACCTATATAAACAGGGCTAAGAGACCCAAAAAGTGACATACTCTGAGAAAGAGAGACTCCCACAACTCAAAGCTTTCATGATGAGAGGTTCATAAGCCATCATCTATCATACTATTTTCTTTCCTTCTTGCAGGTCCATAGCTCATCGAAAGATGATAAGGTTGAGAAGATCGAGAAAATCGAGCTCATTAAAAAACCAACCTCAGAAGGTTGAGAAAGTGAGCTCATCAGAATACTGATCTTAGAAGGCTGAGAAAGTCGAGCCTATCACAAGACCGATCTAAGAAAGCCAAGAATGAAAAGTTTATCAAAAAATCGATCTCAAAAAATCGAGAAGATCAAGCTCATCAGACAACCAAAATGGTCAAGCTCCAATAAGCCGAACTCCTAAGACAAAGCTCTTAAAGATTGATCTTAAGGCTAATCCGAGAAGGCCAATATGAGCCGATCAGAGCAGGATAATATTTTATACTATAATTCTCTATTATGTTCTCTTTATTACTATCTTCTAAAGCTCGATCTGACTTAAGCATCGAAGTGCTAAGTTGGAGCCAATCAAGTAAGTTGTTTTTTATTTATTTTGTATGTAGATCCATGACGCCAAAGTAAATTGTATTCCATAACTGTGGATCCAATAGCACCCTCTTGGTGGTCCTGATCAGGTCGGATTTTGATAGCAACTTTCCCTATGAAATTCGAGTCGGCTTAATCAAAAGGTGGTCTTGAGTATTTATGTAGGCTGAGCCCTGTTTGTAGTCCAATGCATTTGATGGTTGCACTGGTCCAACCCATACATCCCATACAACTTTGGGTCCAATCATCTAAAGAGGCTTTTAAAACCTAGGCTCACTCATCCAATTGAGGTGGAAAGGGATCTGGTTGGAGATGCTAATCCTAGATGGAATTCAATCTAATTAAATGGAGGAATTGATGATCACCACATACTCCAAATTCTAGGTTGGAAACTTGGATCAGTTAAAGCATTGGAACCAGTGGTGATATCTTATTCATTTTTCATCGTAAGTTTTTTTTTTCCATTAAAAGAAAGGTTCCACATATTTATCAAGTTTTGTTAATCTATAACTTCTTTAGATATATAAGTACAAGCTTAAGTATTTCAAATAGTAAGTTGTTAAACTTGGTCAATAGATATAAATTCAAAAATTCAGGACAACAAGAGTTATATTCATACTCCTTAAGTATAACCTCAACTAAATTAGGCTTGTTCAGCTTCTTAATTTCTAGATTAGTTATATTCAAATTATTTCATTAGATAATTAGCATCCAGTGCCCCTATCATTCTATTCCATGATTCTCATCGATTTTTGTTAGGTGCATCCTTCTATAAATTATTCATATCAATTCAATATATATATTATAATATTCTTATCATTGATTGACATGTGGCCAGCAAATTTATAAAAAATTGAATTTTGGGTAGTTACAACTTTACAATTAAGAAAAATTCAAAAATGAAAGGATGATTATAACAGATTTAAATCCAAATAAAGAAAGGAGTAATAGCTCATAATGAGAGAGTCATATCTTATCCCTTACTTTCCATCTCCAACTATAATGAATTCTTACTCCATATTTATATAAATATGACCAAGAGACCCAAAAAAGGATATTCTCTAAGAGGAAGAGACTCTCATAACTCAAAGATCTCATGATGATAGGCTCATAAGCCCTCATCCATCATACTCTTTGCTTTTCTTCTTACAAATTTATAATTCATCAGAAGATCGAGAAGGCTGAGTCCATCAGCAAATCGATCATAGAAGATCGAAAAGATCGAGCTCACCAAAAGTTTGAGAAGGCTGAGCTCATCAGAAAATTGATCTCAGAAGGCTGAGAAAGCTGAGCTCATTAGAAAGCTAACCTCAAAAAGCCGAAAAGGTCAGGCCCATTAGAAAGCAGACCTTAGAAGGCCGAGCTTATCAGAAAGTCAAGAAGGCCGAGCTATAGAAGGCTGAGAAGGCCGAGCTCCAATAAGCCGAGCTTCCGAAGGCAAAGCTCCTAAAGATTAATCTTGAGGCCAATCCGAGAAGGCCACGGTGAGCCAACCAGAACAAGATCACATTTTACACTATAATTCTCTATTATATTCATTTATTACTATTCTTCCAAAGTATGATCTGACTTAGACATCGGAGGGCTCGATCGGAGCTAATTTGATGAGTTATTTTTTATTTATTTTGTGTGTAGATATGCAACTCTAAGATAGATTATATTTTACAATCATGGATCCAATAGCACCCTCCTGATGGTCCTAGCTAGGTCAGATTTTGGCAGCAACAAATTGGCACACCAGATTGGGGGCTGAATCTTTGGCCCTTCAACTTTCCGCATATTTTCACTTATGTCTTCCTATTATGGGATTGACATTCAATATAAAGTAACAAAAGAACCATCCTGGACCACATCAAGCTGTAATGAACCCAAAGCAACTCAATTGAAGTTGATCTCGACCAATTGAGAGAGACCTCTATGAATCGCTCTTTGACTTGGTCGGATGAAAACCTACCTAACGATAAGTACGAGCTCCAGCTCGAGATGATTTGACTTGGTCAGATGAGCACTGACCTAATGAAAGATACGAGCTCTGACTTCGGATGATTTAACTTAGTTGGCTAAGTACCGACCTAATAAAATGTATGATCTCTAACTTAGGATGATTCGACTTGTTCGGCTAAGCACCGATCTAATGAAAAATCTGAGCTCTGGCTTAGGATGATTCGACTTAGTCAGCTGAGCACCGACCTAATAAAAAATACGAGCTCCGACTTTAGATGATTCGACTTAGTTGGCTGAGCATGGATCTAATGAAAGATACGAGCTCCGGCTCTGAATGATTCGACTTAGTTGGCTGAACACCCATCTAATGATAGATACTAGCAATAGCTCAGGATGATTCGATTTTGTCAGCTAAGCATCGATCTAATGAAAGGTATGAGCTCCGACTTGAGATGATTTGACATAGTCGGTTGAGTACCGATCTAATGAAAGATATAAGTTCCGGCTCGGGATGATTCGACTTAGTCGACTAAAAATCAACTTAATGAAAGGTATGAGCTTCGGCTCTGGCTCTAGCCAACCGACTACAAGCAGATACCTTAACCCAAATTGGGACCTACAAATTGATGAGAATGATCGATTAGAGGCACCTCAGCTTCATCTGAGATTTCTAAAATACTGACCCTCAGATCGATGAGAAGACTTATCAAAAAGTTATGTCCAAATGAAAATATATGATCACTCAAGCAGAAGATCAAATATGGACCTACTCGATTGATAAATATAGGGGCAAAACTTCGAGCCAACCTCAAATACAATCATAGCAAAAGAAACAAGGTATGGACATCACCAAAATTATTTTCAATAACACTCAATTTTTTAATTATGAATAGGGTCAATTGTAATCTGATTACTTCCTTCGTCTAAGCCAAAGAAAATAACTCAGACTCGAAAGTGGAGGATATATGATATGATATATAAATCAATCTCCCTATCATTGATTGTTGCATGGCTAGCAATTCTATAAAGATTTAAATTTTGGATAATTATAACTTTACAATTAAGAAAAATTCAGAAATAGAAGGATGATTATGACAGATTTAAATCCAAATAAAAAAAAAGTGATGGCTCATAATAAGAGAGTTATGTCTCATCCCTTGATTTTTACCTCCAATTATAATGGATTCTTACTCCATACCTATATAAATAAGGTCAAGAGACCCAAAAAGGGATAGACTTTGAGAGGGAGAGACTCCCACAACTCAAAGCTGTCATGGTGAGAGGCTTATAAGCCCTCATCCATCATACTCTTTTCTTTTGTTTTTGTAGATCCATAGTTTATTAGAAGGTCGAGAAGGCTGAGCTCATCAGAAAGTCAGGAAAGCCAAGCTCATTAGAAAGCTGACCTCAGAAGGTCGAGCATATTAGAAAGCCGACTCTAGAAGGTGGAGAAGATCGAGCCCATCAGAAAGTCAATCTTAGAAGGCTGAGAAGATCAAGCTCATCAGAAAGCTAATAAGATCAAGTTCATGAGAAGATCAAGAAGGCCAAGTTCCAATAAGCTGAGCTTCCAAAGTCAAAGCTCCTGAAGATCAATCTTAAGGTCAATCCGAGTAGGCCAAAGTGAGCCGGCTAGAACAGGATAATATTTTATACTATAATTCTCTATTATATTTTCTTTATTACCGTTCTTCCAAAGTCTTATCTAATTTAGGTATTAGAGGGCTCGATCAGAGTCAATCCGACGGGTTGCTTTTTATTCATTTTGTGTGCAAATTCATAATTTTAAGATAAATCGTATTTCATAATTACGGATCCAATGACACTCTTCGATGGTCCTGATTAGGCTGAATTTTAATAGCAATAATATATATATATATATATATATATATATATATATATATATATATATATATATATATATATATATATATATATATATATAGTTTTAATCATAACCGTCATTCTATTCCATGCATGTCTCTTTTTGATGCGTTCCTTGCCATGTCACTCTGTAAATTATCCTGAGCAATCAAATCAACGCTAGTCCAGTTGTTTGGACATATACAAGTAAACAAAAGAATAAATTGCATACAATGCAACCGGTGAATCACCGCACCTCCTTGCTAAACTACTGCTAAAGATTTAATCAAAGCCATGAAAACTTAAGTCATAACTGAAGAAAAAGAAGCGAAGTTTTGTCAAGATTCATACTTCAGTGGACAGCATCACGGATCTAGAATGACGGGTACTCTTAATTCAGTATCACAAGTAAAGACTTAGGAGACATTTCACTACTAAAATTTAAGATTATCAACAGTCAAATTGACCTCGAACTATCTAGGTAGAGAGTAAATTTATTCTAATCTTCCTATTGTGCTCATGATTTAATTAATCAAAATTCAAAATACCATCCAAATATGATGCTTGTAAACTATGGCACCTGCTGATAGCCTATTTCGCAAGTGCACGAAATCGCTCAAGTAATATAATGATAAATAAGAGATCGTTTCCACGAGGACTGAGTTTAATTACCAAAAATGAATGCTAATTTAACTAATATCTAAATGATCGAAACTGAATGACAGTGGAAAATAAAATTAACTCTAAAAAACTCAATGAAAGCTGAAGCAAAATTCGATTGATAAAGCACTAGGGTATATCTGATTTCACTTGGACCAATTATCAATTCCAGCTATTCCGATTAATAATCCAAATTTAATTATTAATGCAAGGATAAATAATCCTAAATTATTTAATAATCTCTCCCGAGTCTTATTAAATATACTAATTAAAACCTATAATCTATCTTTCAATAATAAAATAGATTTCAATTAGTTCAATAAGCACAGTGATTATTTCCAAGATCCCATAGGTCAAATCTTCTGCTCCCGCTCCAATTATTATTCCGATGATGTTTGTTATTAACTCCAATTTATAATCTTCCTTCCCAGTACCAATTATAAATCAAAATCAATCAAGTACCAAAGATAATAATACTTAAAAGCATTAAGTGCAAATAACAAACAATTGCATTAACAAAGAAAATTAATACAAGATTCTGGAATTGAAATTAAATCCAAGCTACATCAGGTACCCTAGCTAGAAATTTAGCTTTTCATCATATCAAAATCAAACTCAAGTTTACTTGAATAAAACTCCAAAATCATCCTAACAATGAGTTCTAGAAAATAAATGCAAAGTAAACAAGAGAAAGAATTAAAAACTCTGAAGGAATTGCAGAGCCGAATGAATCCTCTCTTCAAATCTTCCAGATACTCCAAACTCTCCTTGCTTGATCTCTAGCTTTCAAAGATGATTCTCCTCCTTCCTGCTGGTGTTTTAGGATCCTTAAATAGGGCTAGGGCTAGGGTTAAGGTGGTATTTTTCTCATAATTTTATTCTATATATCATTCTTTTTATTTGGTATAGAATCTCTCCTCCTTTGGATAGGCTTTAAGCAACCACCAGCCATCTACTCCTTATGCTGCCCAAATTTTCTGATTTTATTATGATTTCCATAGTAAAAGAAGGAAAGGAGGCATGGTTAATTAGAGGAGAAGAATTTTTTCCTTTCTGGGTCCACAAAATCTGCAAAACAAGGTAAGGTTTCGGCTGCCCAAATCAAGTTTTTCAAGAATTAGTTTCAATTCTTTCTCAGTTTGCTCTTCATGCAGAATTAGTTTGGACTCTGATTTTCTTCCATTTAATTCTTTCCAAGATAGCTCTTTGCCACCCAAAATTAGTTGCCATATCAGATCTTTGTGCCAAGAAATACTAAGAAGAATCTGGGTGTATCGGGTGTTTCTTGTTGTGTCCAACATTGTTACCAACTTCAACCTATTGTAGCCACCTCATCTGGAATCCAAATTTAATTCTGTAAATTATGTTCCTTTCTTGCTTCTCTCAAAATTCTGTAGGATCTAATCTTGCTCAATTTGGGGTCCTGTAGCTTGCCTTTTAGGAGTTCTCACATCAAAATATCCAGAATTTAGATTGGTTGACTAGATGGGAGAGATTAACTGCTTGATTTATTTTCTGCATCTCTAATTTCTTTTCTGGCTGATGATGCCAAAAAGGATAAGGTGTGGGGTCCATTGATATCTTGATTTGATTATTCTGCTTTGAGGTGGACTCTGATTTTGATGCAAGACCTGATAACTCTGGATGACAAATCCTGCTGAATCGGACTCAACCAATTTCACTTAATTTGACCTTTAAAATATGGTTAAGCCCAATTATGTGTGACCTGGCTCAATTACCTGCAATTGACATAAAACATATCAGGTTCTTACATTTATTTAGTTAATTATTATATCAATTTCATCAAAATCATTAAAACTAATAATAATAATTACTATAAAAATGCAATACATCAAATACCCCCAAACCTAAGTTTTTGGTTGTCCCCAAGCAAAAGAAAAGTCCAAATCAAAAATGGAGAATCTCAAAAAAATTAATGCTAAAAACTTTATTTAACATTAATATACTCAAAATCCATCTAGACACAAAGGAGTAATACCCAAATGCCATGGCTTAACCACCCCAACTCAAAACCGAAAGGCAAACCCACAAGCTAACTATTCCAAACTCATTCATACTCAAACAAAATTACGCACAATTAATAGCTACCCTGCTTCCTTTAGGTTTTAATAAAATAATTCGGTTCAAACATCTAATCCTGAATGCAAAATCCTATCAGCCCATCTCCACTAGTGCAAACAACGTACTCAAGAGATCAATAGGACTTTTTCGGGTAAAAAAAATAGAAAGCAAGCAACAAGAATGATGGTTATGGTCACATAAGTGAAAATAAATTAACCACAATAAATCAGAGCATACTCAATTACTTATGCTTTACATCTCTTCCTTTATTTGTTTTATTTTATACTTTTAGAACAGCCTATACACTTTGGCACTCTTCCTTAAGTCATCATTTGCCTTTTTACGCGAATACCGACATTGGTGATGAAGGCACCCGGTTACTCAGCAAGTCATATACTCAAAGTGCTTTGCATACTCATAATTCAAGTCACTGTTTGACGTAAAAGCAAACATGGGGCTCATGAATGCTCCTAGTTACTAGGCAACTTGAAACAGCGGAGTAGATTGTGCTTTTTTTTTTTTTTTTTTTTTTTTTTTTGAAGGGAAGGAAAACTAAAAATTCAGTATGCTCTAACCATTATAATCAATTTATTCTCAAAAAATATGAACAGTAGATATGAGATAGGATGAAAAGAAAATACAAGGGGTCAAAAAGGATATGCCAAAGGAATGCCTATATCATTTCTCTCAAGTAAATTGTCTACATTTTATTGCAACAAAGCTCACAAATAGGATTGGCGAAGCAAAGTAACTATCTCCTATATGAGATTTTATTTAAGTATTTACAAGTATAAAACAGTCAATCCCTGAATTTGACTTCCAAATTTAAAGCTAAGATAGCCAAACACTAACACAAAAGTAAAATTATCCTCCTCTATATCCTTACAAGTGATCAATGAATCAACATTCCAATTTCTTTTTTCTTTTTTTTTTTTTAATTTTATTAAAAAAATAAAGATAAAGATGCAAACATAATGGCAATCCTATATTATTAACACGAAATGCTCATGCAAATGCACCCCCAAATCTGAATTTGACATTGTGCTCAATGACAAGATCATCATCACAATACATATTATAGCAAGGCATTCTTAAAGGTTAGGGGTACTCCCCTTTGTAGCGTGCCTATGCGCTTGTGTGAGTTTGCAACTCGTCCTCAGTCATTTCATATCTCTTGTCTTCTTCAATGTGCCTACAAAAAGTGAACAACGTCCATTCAAACCTTGAAAATATAGTGAGGATTAAAATTGACTCAAAAAATAAAATAAAAAAAAATTTTGCTTGGGTTGCCTCCCAAGAAGCGCTAGTTTATAGTCGTTAGCTTGACTATCCCAATGCATTATATCAGTGCTATGGAGGTTTTTGGTTGCTCAAATCCTCCATCTATGTATTCCTTCAACCTTTGCCCATTGACTTTGAAGGTCCTATCACCACTCTTCAGCTCAACAGCTCCATGTGGAAAAACTTGTATAATCTCAAATGGACCTGACCACCTAGACCGGAGCTTGCCTGGAAATAGCTTTAGGCGAGAGTTATACAGCAACACCTTTTGTCCTGGTTGGAATTCACGCCTCACAATATGTTTTTCATGCCATCTTTTCGTTCTCTCCTTGTAAATTCTTGCATTTTCATATGCATGGAGGCGAAACTCATCAAGTTCATTAAGCTGTAATAACCTTTTCTCCCCAGCAGCTTCCATATTGAAATTTAGCAACCTAGTTGCCCAGTAAGCTCGATGCTCTAGCTCCACAGGTAAATGGCATGCTTTTCCATAAAGTAGACGATACGGGGACATCCCAATTGGCGTTTTGAATGCTGTTCTATATGCCCATAACGCATCATCTAATTTTAGGGACCAGTCCTTTCTTGATGAGTTGACAGTAGTCTCCAATATTCTTTTAATTTCACGTTGGAGATCTCTACTTGTCCACTTGTTTGAGGATGATATGGTGTTCCTACACGATGAGTAACACCATATTTTATCAATAGAGAATCCAAATAACGATTACAAAAATGCTTACCTCCATCCGTGATGATAGCTCTTGGAATACCAAAGTGTGTGAATATGTATTTCTTTAAGAACTTGAGCACACTCTTGGCATCATTAGAGGGAAGTGCTACTGCCTCAATCCATTTGGATACATAATCCACCGCCACCAGGATGTATTGATTTGAATGAGAAGGTGGAAAAGGCCCCATAAAATCTAATCTCCACACATCGAACAGTTCTACTTCAAGGATATTGGTTAGTGGCATTTCCTGTCTAAAAGAAATATTTCCAGTTCTTTGACATCGGTCACAAGAAGAAACAAAAGCAATAGCATCTTTAAACAGGTTAGGCCAATAAAAACCACACTGTAATACTTTAGCAGCTGTTTTGTTGGGTCCAAAATGGCCTCCACACTCTAATGAATGGCAGTGTTTTAAAATATTTTTAATTTCATCATCAGGCACACATTTCCTAATAAGCTGATTTGGACAATACTTATATAAATATGGATCCTCCCAAAAATAATATTTTGCATCATGTAAAAATTTTTTTTTTTTGCTGGTAATTAAATTCCGAAGGAATAATATCACATGCCTTAAAATTAACAATATCAGCATACCAGGGTGTACTAGATGTGAGTAATGCAAATAATTGTTCATCAGGGAATGACTCATTAATGGGTACCTCAGTGTTCTCAATTTCTTTACTTAACTCTAACCGAGACAAGTGATCTGCTACAAGATTTTTTGCTTTTTTCTTATCCCTAATCTCCAAGTCAAATTCCTGCAATAAGAGCACCCAACGAATTAGTCTCGGTTTCGCATCCTTCTTTTCAAGTAAATATTTAATTGCTGAGTGATCAGTATAAACTATTATTTTTGCTCCTATAAGATATGGCCTAAATTTATCAAAAGCAAAAATAATGGCGAGCAACTCTTTTTCTGTGGTGGCATAGTTCAACTGTGCATTATTCAGTGTTCGACTCGCATAGTACACCACATGAAGTCTATTCTCCTTTCTTTGTCCCAAGACTGCTCCTATAGCATAGTCGCTTGCATCACACATGAGTTCAAATGGTAGATTCCAGTCAGGTGCAGTGATGATAGGAGCTGAGATTAATTCTCTCTTTAATCTGTTAAAAGCAACCAAACACTCATCAGTAATTTTAAAAGGCGCATCCTTGATCAATAAATTACAAAGAGGTTTGATAATTTTAGAGAAGTCTTTTATAAATCTTCTATAGAAGCCAGCATGCCCTAAGAAACTCCTCACTCCTTTAACAGATGTTGGTGGTGGTAATTTTTCAATGACCTCCACCTTTGCTTTGTCTACTTCTATCCCTCTAGATGAAATCTTATGGCCTAAAACTACTCCTTCCTGCACCATAAAATGACATTTCTCCCAGTTCAACACAAGATTAGTTTCTTCACAACGCTGTAGAACTTGGGAGAGGTTAGTCAAACACATATCAAAAGAAGGACCAAAAACTGAAAAATCATCCATAAAGATTTCAATGAATTTTTCAACCATATCAGAGAATATAGACATCATACATCTTTGAAAAGTTGCAGGTGCATTACATAACCCAAATGGCATTCTCCTATATGCAAATGTTCCATATGGACAAGTAAATGTAGTTTTTTCTTGATCCTCAGGTACAATAGGAATTTGAAAATATCCTGAATAACCATCTAAAAAATAGTAGAAGGGATATCCGGACAATCTCTCAAGCATTTGATCAATAAAAGGCAAAGAAAAATGGTCCTTTCGTGTGGCTTTGTTTAACTTCCTATAATCAATACACACACGCCAACCAGTGACTGTTCTAGTGGGTATCAGCTCATTTTTATTATTTGTAATAACAGTCATCCCCCTTTCTTAGGAACTACTTGAACAGGACTCACCCAACTACTATCAGAAATAGGGTAGATAATTCCTGCATCAAGTAACTTCATTACTTCAGCTCTAACTACTTCCTTCATATTAGGATTTAACCTACGTTGATGCTCAATTGAAGGTTTGTAGTTTTCTTCCATTAAAATTTTATGCATGCATATACTGGGACTAATTCCCTTAATATCATCAATAGACCAGCCTAATGCTCTCTTATGCTTTTTCAACACATGCAACAATTTTTTCTCTTGTTCAGTAGACAAATGAGCAGATATAATGACAGGAAAAATAGATGAGTCTCCCAAGAATGCATATCTTAAGTGAGAAGGGAGCTGCTTAAGCTCAAGCTTGGGGTTTGGCTTAGCCTCTACTGAATCCTGTATTTTCTCAATATCATTTAATACATCAACATGCTGTTTATTTTTAACACCATCAATCAAGTCATATTCAGAATTGTCAATTATTTCACTAACAAATTTATTAATCACATCTAATCTAAAACATTCATCATTCTCAAGAGGATATTTAGATGAATTAAGCACGTTAAAAATTACCTCTTCTTGTCCCACTCTTAAAGTAAGCTTACCCTCATGGACATCTATAAGTGCCTTGCCAGTTGCAAGGAATGGACGTCCCAATATCAAAGGAACCTCTCTATCTTCCTCCATATCCAAGACAATGAAATCCACTGGGAAGATAAATTTGTCCACCTTGACTAATACATCCTCCACTATGCCTTTAGGATATGTCACCGATCGATCAGCTAGTTGTAATGAGATACTGGTCGGTTTCACATCCCCTAGTCCAAGCTTCCTGAAAACAGATAAAGGCATTAAGTTAATGCTAGCACCTAAATCGCACAATGCTTTAGTAAATTCGATATTGCCAATATTGCATGGAATTGTAAAACTCTCTGGATCCTTTAATTTTGATGGCAACTTGTTCTGAATGATTGCACTGCACTCTTCGGTGAGCATGACTGTCTCATGGTCCTCTAGCCTTCTCTTTTTGGAAAGGATGTCCTTCAAGAATTTGGCATAGCTAGGCATCTGAGCTAATGCCTCTGCAAATGAAATATTTATGTGTAGTTTCTTGAAGACCTCCAAAAACTTCAGAAAGTTCTTGTCATCCTTACTTTGCTTGAGCCTTTGAGGAAAAGGAACTGGTGGATTGTAGGGCTTTACTGGCTCTTCCTTTTTCTCTTTTAGCTTCTCTTTGACCATAGTCTCTTCTTGAGTTTGTTCCTTTACTTGTTCTTTAACAGGCTCTTTCCCTTGTTGTTCCCCTAGTTGTTTTTCACTCCTCAAGGTAATTGTCTTCACATGCTCCTTCGGGTTCGTTTCAGTATTGCTAGGCAATGACCCTTGAGTTCTGTTAGCTACCATATTGGCCAACTGTCCCATTTGTATTTCCAAGTTTTTAATGGCAGCTTGCTGGTTTTGAAAGTTTGCCTTAGTCTCACCCATGAAATCAGTAGTGGCCTTAGTGAGTGTTGCAACCAATTCTTCCAGATTAGACTTCTTTTCTTGCTGTGGAAAACCAGGTGGTCCTCTATTCTGATAATTTTGTTGTTGCTGTTGATTTCCCCAGGAAAAATTTGGATGCTTCTTCCAGGCAGGCGTGTAGGTGTTTGAGTATGGATTGTTCTGTTGCCTTCCTTGGTTTGCCACATATTGCACTTGTTCTTGTACTGGAGGCATGAATGAGCTGTCAATCGGGCAATCTCGAGTAGCATGTTGCCCAGTACACATCTCACAGGTCTGCACACAAGTATTGACAGCATTAATAGACAAATGATCTAATTTTTTGAAAAGAGTGTCTACTTTTGCATTGAGTGCAGTAATAGCGTCTATCTCATGAACCCCAGCAGGTCTCCTCGCCATGTTTCTCTCATTGGGCCATTGGTAATTGTTGTTGGCCATTTCCTCCAAAAGTTCATAGGCTTCATCAAGCGACTTCCCCATCAATGAACCTCCAGCAGCAGCATCAATATTAATTCTGGTATGGTTGTTCAGCCCATTGTAGAAGGTTTGCACAACCAACCATTTAGGCAGCCTGTGGTGTGGACACCTCCTAAGCAGATCCTTGAACCTTTTTCAGGCTTCATATAAGGTCTCCATGTCAAATTGCACAAAGGTTTGGATATCAGTCCTCAACTTGGCAGTCTTAGCAGGTGGAAAGAATTTTGCCAAAAATTTTTGTGCTAAGTCATTCCAAGTGGTGATCGAGCCAGCAGGAAGAGACTGTAACCATGTTTTAGCTTTGTCTCTAAGTGAAAACGGGAACAATCTTAACCGAATTGCATCATCTGACACTCCATTATGCTTAAGGGTATCACATATCTCCAAAAAGTTTGCAATGTGCGCATTAGGGTCATCATTGGGCAATCCTCCAAACTGAACTGCTGTCTGGATCATTTGGATCAAAGCAGGCTTGATCTCAAAGTTGTTTGCTTGCACAGGTGGTCTTGTGATGCTAGATGAAGCTCCATTCACGGTAGGCATGGCATAATCCCGCAGTGCCCTGGGGTTTGCCTCTCTAGCAACCTCATTATTCCCTACTAGGATTACTTCTCTCCTTGGATCTTCAGCTATTTTTGGATCTACTTTTGCCTCAGATTTCTTCCCTTCTCTGACTGCTTTAATATTTTGTTTACAAGTGCGTTCAATTTCTTGACTTGAAATGGGATTTGATTCAATTCTCACCAGTCGACCCAATTCTCTTTTCCAAGTTGTAATTTTGAAAGATTATTATCTTTTTTTTTTTTTTTTTTTTTTAAGAAGAGAGAAGAGGAAAGAGAGAGAAAAGAGTGCTAGAAATGAGTCCTAAGGAGTCCTAAATCTAGAGATGAAAGAGAAGAGTGTTTTAATTAGGTTTAAATTTTAATGGCAAACAAGTTAGCACAAAATGGACTTTCTATCCTAAGGTTAACCTAGATCTAGACAGCTCCTAACTGTTCCAAGATCGCCTTCAAGCACTCCAAGCCCAAAACTGACTAACTGTCTCGGCCAGGTAAGTGTAAGATGTGGGAGGTCCCCTGCTTGTTGCTTTCCTTAGACACCAACTGAGTTGGCCAGGTCAGACAACGGAACCAATTGAAAACCACCTTCTTAAACCACTTGCCTTAGACACCGAGCAATTAATCAATTCGAACCCGGTCTAACTTTAGGGCTTTCTTGTCCTATTGAGCTCGAATATCCTAGGGCCAACGTTTAATTGATTTTAGATTAAGGTCTAGGTTATGCAGAATGAAGGATGTGGTTTTTGGGCTAAGGAAGGGTGATCAAATCCCCACCTTATCTGATTAATGGGTTAAGTGCCCTTAAAGTTAATTATGGAGATGCAATGCAAAGAAACAAGATGTCCAATCAAGTTTGATTTTTTTTTTTTTAATATTTTTGGTTATACTATATTAGTTAAGCGTTATGAAATGTCAGTAATTTTTTTTTTTAAATATCTAAGAAATAAAATATCTAGATTACTAGTAAAATCAACTATTCTTGATATTAAAGCACCAGTCCCCGGCAATGGCGCCAAAAACTTGATAGCCTATTTCGCAAGTGCACGAAATCGCTCAAGTAATATAATGATAAATAAGAGATCGTTTCCACGAGGACTGAGTTTAATTACCAAAAATGAATGCTAATTTTACTAATATCTAAACGATCGAAACTGAATGACAGTGGAAAATAAAATTAACTCTAAAGAACTCAATGAAAGCTGAAGCAAAATTCGATTGATAAAGCACTAGGGTATATCTGATTTCACTTGGACCAATTATCAATTCCAGCTATTCCGATTAATAATCCAAATTTAATTATTAATGCAAGGATAAATAATCCTAAATTATTTAATAATCTCTCCCGAGTCTTATTAAATATACTAATTAAAACCTATAATCTATCTTCCAATAGTAAAATAGATTTCAATTAGTTCAATAAGCACAGTGATTATTTCCAAGATCCCATAGGTCAAATCTTCTGCTCCCGCTCCAATTATTATTCCGATGATGTTTGTTATTAACTCCAATTTATAATCTTCCTTCCCAGTACCAATTATAAATCAAATCAATCAAGTACCAAAGATAATAATACTTAAAAGCATTAAGTGCAAATAACAAACAATTGCATTAACAAAGAAAATTAATACAAGATTCTGGAATTGAAATTAAATCCAAGCTACATCAGGTACCCTAGCTAGAAATTTAGCTTTTCATCATATCAAAATCAAACTCAAGTTTACTTGAATAAAACTCCAAAATCATCCTAACAATGAGTTCTAGAAAATAAATGCAAAGTAAACAAGAGAAAGAATTAAAAACTCTGAAGGAATTGCAGAGCCGAATGAATCCTCTCTTCAAATCTTCCAGATACTCCAAACTCTCCTTGCTTGATCTCTAGCTTTCAAAGATGATTCTCCTCCTTCCTGCTGGTGTTTTAGGATCCTTAAATAGGACTAGGGCTAGGGTTAAGGTGGTATTTTTCTCATGATTTTATTCTATATATCATTCTTTTTATTTGGTATAGAATCTCTCCTCCTTTGGATAGGCTTTAAGCAACCACCAGCCATCTACTCCTTATGCTGCCCAAATTTTCTGATTTTATTATGATTTCCATAGTAAAAGAAGGAAAGGAGGCATGGTTAATTAGAGGAGAAGAATTTCTTCCTTTCTGGGTCCACAAAATCTGCAAAACAAGGTAAGGTTTCGGCTGCCCAAATCAAGTTTTTCAAGAATTAGTTTCAATTCTTTCTCAGTTTGCTCTTCATGCAGAATTAGTTTGGACTCTGATTTTCTTCCATTTAATTCTTTCCAAGATAGCTCTTTGCCACCCAAAATTAGTTGCCATATCAGATCTTTGTGCCAAGAAATACTAAGAAGAATCTGGGTGTATCGGGTGTTTCTTGTTGTGTCCAACATTGTTACCAACTTCAACCTATTGTAGCCACCTCATCTGGAATCCAAATTTAATTCTGTAAATTATGTTCCTTTCTTGCTTCTCTCAAAATTCTGTAGGATCTAATCTTGCTCAATTTGGGGTCCTGTAGCTTGCCTTTTAGGAGTTCTCACACCAAAATATCCAGAATTTAGATTGGTTGACTAGATGGGAGAGATTAACTGCTTGATTTATTTTCTGCATCTCTAATTTCTTTTCTGGCTGATGATGCCAAAAAGGATAAGGTGTGGGGTCCATTGATATCTTGATTTGATTATTCTGCTTTGAGGTGGACTCTGATTTTGATGCAAGACCTGATAACTCTGGATGACAAATCCTGCTGAATCGGACTCAACCAATTTCACTTAATTTGACCTTTAAAATATGGTTAAGCCCAATTATGTGTGACCTGGCTCAATTACCTGCAATTGACATAAAACATATCAGGTTCTTACATTTATTTAGTTAATTATTATATCAATTTCATCAAAATCATTAAAACTAATAATAATAATTACTATAAAAATGCAATACATCACCTGCGTCAATAGAGATGAAAAATTATTAGTTAGAATTATTCTACCACGTGTACATAGTACCATCCAATAATTAACAAGTCAGGATATCATCAATTGTTAGAAAAAGATGCACTATTATTCAAGCTTGATAGAAAATTTTAAATGAAAAAGATTTTATTATTAGCTATGGTTGTTCAGCTGATAATTTTTATTATTTTTTAAAAAATTAATTTTTAAAAATAATATATTAGTTTGTTATTAGATGGTATAAAATGCATATGATAAAAAGTATCTAAACAATAATTTTTCTAATGAAGATATCACTAACCAGACTGTTTGCTGTCTATCAAGATCTAATCGTACGCTCGATGAAATAGACCACAAAAAAATATTTATTGCAATCATGATATCATATCTAAATTGTAACAAACTAATAAAAATTTTTATATTTTATCGATTATCGTATATTGTATTGATTCTCATGAATAATATTTCATATTATCTTCATATATTTTATTTATTTTTAATTTTTTATTAATTTATTATAATGATATTGTGGCATCACCGTTGCAATGAATATTTTCTCGTAGACCACAGGCTATATCCGACGGGCACCACGAAATTTCCGCCCACTTGCTGTTGCTGGTCAGGTCTTTGTCCAGAAGAGTGGATCCAATATTCACACCGGCTCCTCGAGATATTTCGCGCGAAAGATCGATTCACCTTCCTTCGCGCGGATCCGCCGTTGGTTCACCCACCGCCGGAAGGAGGGTAGACGCATGCCACGCCTTCTGTACTCCCCCTAGAGTCGGGAAGCCCCGCAGAGCCACACAAGTTGAGAAGCTACAAGCAGAAACGCAATCCATGACTGTTGGGTTCATATGAAAGGGGGGGGGGGTCGAGATTTTCTTAGGGTTATAAACTGATATCAGTTCACACGGTGGACAAATGAGAATGCTTCCAAGAGGACCAAGACCTCTACAGAGTCTCCGTCTATTTTATATATATATATAAAGCCTTGCAAGCTGCAAGCCTCTGGCCAGGAAAAGAGACATGGAATCACAGAGGGCTCCATTCTTTTTCCTACTGCTCTTCTTTGTTTCCATCCATCTGCACATCTCCGGGGCTGCAGAAGCCAGGCCGCTTCCTCTTCCCCTGGTGAAACAAGAGGGTAAGAGCTTTTCAGAAAAATTATTGTAGGATTCTTTGTCTAATTAGTCGTAGCCGAAGGGATATGATTAGTTTCTTTGAATCATGGCATCGTTCAGGGTTTGCCAAAATGCTGGAGTCGCTGGGCCTCGTCTGCCGGTGCTGTGACGGAGTGGGAGGTGAATGCAGGAGCACCTGGGAATCCACTTGTGTCAAACTGGACTGCCATCCCTGGAAATCCTTGTGATTTTGGCATCAGAATTTTGATCTTGTGGCCTTGTAAATTACTTTCAGAAGGGTTGGTTCTTGACGGACCAAATTATACCGTGTAAAAATATCTTCGACCATAGCTAATTAATCTATCGATAGGATCTGATGATCCCTGTGAATCTTTCTTAACTACTAGATATAGCTAGCTAGGAACTTGGGATGGTGCAATCGTTGCGTTCGACTGAATAGATGGGGTACGGTCTGATCGAATAAAATCAGCACGGTCGCACCCAACATAATAATAAATTGGCATCATAGAAATCATCAAAGCAGTGGCTTGTTCAGAGAGAACAAATCATGAAGCAATGAGCAAAATGTCAAAGACGAGAGAGAAAAAAGTGTTGTATAATAATCAAATAAAGGATCTTTAGGCAACAGGCTATGGAGACATGTGAACTAATAAAATCATTAAATCCCGTCACAAACTGAATTGCTTTACACAGAAAAATCTTACCCTTCACCAGATCACCGTCCACTGTGCCTGGTTCTCATTACCTGTACAATAGACTAAAGAAGGAAAAAGGAGTAAATTAAATATATACAAAAAAGAAAAGGTGATGCCCAAGTTGTAAGACATCAACAGGATCATCTGACACATTGATAACATTACCTTGTCCATCAACGGAAGACTAAAGTTTGCATACTGCCTGCATACATAAAAGGATAGGACCTGTCCCCTGGGGAAAGAGCTTACAGGACATCCCCATCCGAGGAGGAAGACATTGTTAAGTACATGTAGATCATGAATAGAGTCTAACAGTGAACTGCAGAGTATTATCATGATCCATTAGTATGAGTACTGAATTCAATGACCACTCAAGGGAAGATGTAGATATAGAAGAAAATAAATATTATATATGAACACATGCATGCATTCTGTAATCAAACTGATTTCATGCAAAACTAATCTTTTATCGCAACAAATCCTTTGCCATACCTCACCCATTTGATAATCATAAGAACTATAAACACAAGGCCACGACTGAATAAAACCCACATGATACTAATGAGTGGTGTTTGAATTATAGTGAAAACGTTTGCGGCCCACATGTAGTAACAGAGAAGGCTTCACATTTTGATTAGGAAAAGTTCTATGAGCCTCTTCATAACACCAAGTCATCAATGATCCATCGGTTGGTGCTGCTTGCTGCAATTGCCCAACATCCAAGGGGAAACATTGGGTACATCCCCACAGGAAGATCCAGCCGATGTAGGTAATGTAAGCATTCCCTTTTTCATTGCATGAAATGATCCAATAGCTATTGGATCAGAGAAGTACTCCCTAGTAGAGAACTCTCAAAAGGAAGCTGATATGATGTCAACACCATCAGCAATGACATCCCCAAATGCAGTTTTGCATAGTCTGTGGACTGCAATTCTTGCTCTCGATACTGCACCTCTGGCCATCCCCTGAACGAGGCCGTAAAGCTTTGGGCCTTCCACGTACTTCCCAGCCACTATGGATGCAATGTGGGTATCATGCCCATGGAAATCACATGGGCTAGGCTCCACTTCCTATGCCCGGATCGTTGTGCTATGGTAGTAGTGAGCACCAATCAACTTATTGTGGAATCTACGAGTACAGTAGCAGCAGCAGGATGAT
Source organism: Elaeis guineensis (assembly GCF_000442705.2). Lineage (NCBI taxonomy): Eukaryota > Viridiplantae > Streptophyta > Magnoliopsida > Arecales > Arecaceae > Elaeis > Elaeis guineensis. Next base: position 79,624,308 of record NC_026002.2, on the reverse strand, counting down.
CTCAGTCACAGGGAATGAAAAATTAGGCCAACCTCAAGGCCGTTAGAATGCAAGGAAGAGCCCTGACTTCTTACATGTAAAGCTTCCACAAATTCCCTTCCATTTACCTGGTGGTGGACTGTGAGCATCATGTCTAAAGCTCTCGTGTTCCAGCCAAAGTCCAGTGTCAGGCATGCCAACCATGATGTGGTCAGCTGGCGTCCAATTTGGTGTAGTGTCGTAAAGGCCTTTCAAAAAAAGTTCCATGAATTTGTGTTGTGGAGCTTCAGGGTTCCAAAACTATTTCTTACATGCCCGCAAAACTATCAAAATATCGCACATGTAAGGAGTTCTCTGTTCAAATGACATTGTCGCAGGGGGCTCCGTCCTATGCTCTTATTGGCAAACTTCTCATGTTCTTCATGAGCCAGCTTGGCTGAAAAATCACTGAAGATTCTTTCATAATTGCAGACCAAGGATTCATTTGCTGTGCTACACCAACTTGATACAACATCCATGCTCAGACTCTGATAACTGTTTTTCTTGTTGGATTATTTAAGCATATGGATATGCTACTCTGAGCCTGATGAACAAGTTGATCAAAGAATTCACAAGTTAGTTTCGACTTGCAAGGCACATTTTTTGATAAATGTGACGAGAGTTAGGAAATCTAATAATTAAACATTTCAATGCACAAGTCTGGATTTTCAAATTTAAAGGTGTTGACCCTATGATTGATTTTAATGATTACTAAATTTTAAGTAATTATGATTTTAATCATGTATTTCAAGGTTGGATGTAGGATTTTTTAAGTATCTAAAATGAAGAATTTATCTTAAGGATAAATCCTCAACAGATGCCAAGTCAAAGCACTTAAAAAAATAAGTTTTTACAAGTTTGGATGGCTCATTATGAAAATAAATGAAATTGAAAAAAGCAAATATCATTTGAAAGTATTGAGATCAAGAAATTCAAGTTTAAGAGGTCAAAATATGAAGAAAAATATTGTTAGAAGGTTTGGAGCTGACTTCGGAAGGTTTTGAGTCAACTCTGGTACGTTGGAAGAAGACTGACACCGGTCTGAATCGACTCATTTTCAATCCGAGCTAACTCTCTCAAAGAAGATAGAAGACTGTATTTTCAAGATTTCTGCATGAGCCAGCTCAATTTCAATCCGAATCAACTCACCTACAAATCGAGCCAACTTGCCTGTAAATGGAGCCAACTCCATTCACAGGGACAGCAATAACGACTAGTTTTCTGTACTTTTTCAATCGCTAGTTTTTTAGTCTAACGACTACTCCAAGCTCTCCAATGGCGAAAACTCGTTCTTAAGCCTCTTCCAAGTCTATTAAAAGCTAGAAAATCAATTTAGAAGGAATATAAGTAGATTGAAAAGAGAAAATTTTTAGTTTGAATGAGAAACATTGAATACCATTGAAAAAAGAAAAAATGAGAGAAATTAGTGCACAGATTTGAGAGCTTCTAAAGAGTGATCTTTTCCAATATTTTCTACATCCTCTCGAGCATCAAAGAAGAGAAGTCAAGTATCAAAAGAGCAACTCTTCATTGACTTTCTCCGTACCTAAAAAAGTTTATTTTCTATTTTTATTTTGTGTTGAAATTTTTGTTTATTGTATTTTATTTTCTTTACAAGTTTTTTTGAAAAAAAAAACTTAAGGTAAAGGTCCATCCAAGTCCGGAATTGGACTTTGTAAGGTTTGATTGATGAGCCCGTAAAATCAACTGGATTAATTGTAAATCTGAAAAATAATCGGTGTAAGATTTTTATTGGTGATCCTGAAAAATCAACTAAATTTATTTGTGAGTCCAGATAAAATAAATATACTATAATCAAAAGGATATAGTAAAATTTTCAAGGAGCTTTTGAGGAATGGATGTAGATGCGGAATTATACCGAACTATTATAAGTTGTTGTGTTTGTCTTGTATCTTTTGCTCTCTTGCTTTACATATCTTGTATCATTTTAATTCTTATATAGTTTTACTTATTCTGCTGCGACACATTGTTTACTCTTTACAAACACACAAATAAGTTTAATTTGAAGCACATACTTGCTTTGATTGTTAATTTGGTTAAAATTCTAAAAAAATTCAATTCACTCTCCCTCTTGGATTGCTACCTTTTTGGATAACAATTGATATCAAAGAGGATGCTCTATTATTTGTTGTTGACCTAACGGCCTAAAGTCAAAGATCTTAGCAATCCAAATGAAATCTTTTTTTAATGAAGGCTATTTTATAGATCATTTTCCACTATTAAATGGATTAAATTACATATATTAAAAAATTAGAATAAAAATCTTCATACAAGCATATGATTATAATCTGTGAAAAATTATAGTCAATAGCCCACACATACCCAATGCATTGATTTATGATAAAGAAATGATAAAAATGAATGCTAAGACAATGAATTTACTTAATTGTTCAATAGATATAAATGAATTTAATATAATTTCTTCATGTATTTTAGCTAAATAAGTATGAGATAAATTACAAATAATCTATGAGGGAGCAAATCAAAAGGAAGAATCTATCTCCGAAGAAAATAAAGAAGAACTCCCTGACTTATGCCTCATGGCTCATAAGGATGAAAAAAAAAGAAGAAGAAGAAACAAAAAAAAGAAAGCATCGATTAAAGAGGAGTAAAGTAATGAAAAGAAAAATTAGGAAGAAGGTATTACAAGTCTTTACCTCATAGCTCACAATGATGAGGTAAATATTGAAAATTCTTTTAAATTTATTTTTGATAAATTATATGAAGTCTTTAATGATTTAATAGATAAATACAAAAATATGAGGCTTAAAAATAAAAAACTTAAAAAGTCTAATATGTTTTTGGCTGAAGAAAAGAATATGATTTTGATAAAAAAAATAATCTTTTGAAAAAAAAAATATTAGATGAAGAAAAATAAATTCTTGTGAAATTTGAAAAATTTTTAATGGAAAAAAATACTAAACTAAGAGAAGAGATTAATATATTGAAGCCTACACTTGAAAAATTCACTATTGGCTCATAAAAGCTTCAATTAATTTTGAACAATCAAAAGACTATTTTTGATAAAACTAAAATTGATTTTAATTCTTCTAGAAATAAAAATTTATTAAGAATATATTTAGCAAAGCTTCACATAAAAATAACTCTATAGTTTGCTTAAATATAACAAAATAGGCCACAAAATTTTTGAATATAATATTAAAAGAGTTGACCATATTTTGATCAAATAAATTTGAATTTCAAAAGAAACCATATACTCTAACTTCATTGGATCCAAGATGACTTGGGTACCAATAATTAAGAAGTAATTTTGTAGGTATGCCAAGTATCCAAGTGTATAAATGGAGTAAAATTCTTGAAATTGGATGCTTAGGATTTAAAGTGAATTAATGATAATATTTGATAAAAGCTAAACTTTCTCACTTCATACTACCACTAATTTTTGATATTATTTTGCTTGAATGATTGATTTTGATGCTTCATACGTATGCATAATATTATGATGATTTCTCATTATTTATTTGAATACATTGATAAATTTGTTCTCTTAGTTCTATGTATCATCTTTGATTATTATAAGCATAAGTTTTACTTTAATTTCAACATGCTCCCAAACCCTCATATCATGTTATTACTTGCAAAACTTAAATTAAAATAAGCTTGATGGCATATGAAAATATTTGGATGCAAAACTCTCAAATTAACTTTTGACATTTTCATAAAACATGTAATTAGTGAAATATGTCCAAAATTATATGATTCAAGAAATATCAAGATAAGTCATTAATTCATAAAAGATTGTATGCTTGATGATTTGCATTGTATCCTAACTTGACCCCTTAAGAGCTATTATCTAGATTCCTTTTTATTTGATACTCCTGATTTGATTGATTATCTTTTCTCTATATTGACTGATTTTTTATCCCCTAACTTAATTTGAATGTCAATCTTGGTTCTCAACTTGATTGCAAATTGATCAATTTTTTGATTTGAATTTTTTTGAACTATTTTCTATATCAAGGAGTCAATTTTTGAAATCAAGAAGTCGACTCGTGGCTTCTTGAAGAAAAAAATAGTTCTATAAGGAATCAACCTATATTCAATATTTCTCAATAGATTTAAATCTCCTTGATCTAGGATGGGTTTCTTGATTGAAATGTCCCAAGATTTTATCATTTTATTTTTAATTCTTTTAAGCTAAAACCTTTTTCAAACCAATCTCGCTTCAAAATTGCACCTCTTCTCTTTATTTCCTTCTGATTCTTATGGTTTTTGTTCTCCAATAGCACCTTGAAAGATGACGTTCCATGTAAAAATTCAAGAATTTAGGACTTTTCCAAGTGGCTTTTCCATGCAAGAAAGGACCAAGCTGAGCTTCTGGAGCAAGAAGGACTTGTAATTGGACAAAAAGTCAAGAGATTGGGCTAAAAATTTCTGTGTTCTTTAGATCTCTTGACCTATCTGAACCTAGTTCGAGGATTCTATGAAAATATAAAATTCAAGATTGAAAACTTGGAATTAGAAATTTAAAGTATCCGTGCTGCATTAGATGATGTTGAGAATATTGAAGATACTAGTGCCAGCACTCATGCTACAGCAGATAATGATAATGAGGCTCCTACAATAGAATCCATTATAGTAGATATCAGAATTGAGGAGCCAGCAGAGTAATATGAGAGACCACTTCTCCTTCATAGACCAGTCATCCAGAGAGTTCAGATCGATTGCTTAATAAACTGGATGAGAATTCATTTGTTAAGAAAGTTTCCACTAGGATCACTTCTTCTATTTATGCAAAGATTCATAGGTACCCATCAGAGGCACAGCAGATGAGAAGAGAGTTGATGGATGCTTTAGCATTGGTCAGAGAGAAGTTTGCTAGGCTGGTTCAGACTTTCACTATAGTGAGAGATATTCAGGGACAGTCATTTGGAGACATCAGACCATCCTCTCCTTCTACCTAGCTTGGACTTACATCTTAGGATTATCCTAATCTATACTTACTTAGGATGCTAGGATTCCTTTTATTGGTGTCGATTTCTGTCTGGCATCGGAACAACTGGAGTTGGTGGTGAGCCGGGCCATCGAGGGTGAGACCTGTAAGAAAAGTCTCGATCGAAGATTGCTCTGATAAGGATCCTTTGATGCTTAAGTCAGAAACTCAGTCCAACAGAAGGAGGAGCATGAGAGGCTGAGTTCTTACATACCTTTTTCAGGATCCTCTTTGGACCTTTTTTCAAAGATGGAGGTGGGAGCTTTTAAAGGATAGTTTACTGTCACTGTCATGGGTGTCATGGTGAAATTATTGCCTGACAACTGTCATCAGACCCACACGGGCTTTGATGAGATTGAGAGGATGTCCAAAGGCGGGTCAGCCAACCATGGATTGGTCACTTTTCAGTTGACCTCTGAGGAGAGAACCATAAATGGGAGGTAGAGGGGGGCCATTCTTGGTCCTCCTAGCTGCACTATTCCATCGCATCTTGTCAGGGGCCAAGGTAGCGGGTCTTATCATGCGTGTGGTGTAATTAATGACTTCGGGATGGCTTGATTTAGTGAAGCTTCTCATCATGGTGTGCAGCTGGCCGCTCAGGATGTGGCTCATGGGTGACGTGACTTAATGTGACTCGAAGGGATTACATGGCGGCCATGCCCGTGCCTTGGGATCTTGGCCCACGAGCAAAAATCGTGATCGGCAGAAGGATGAGAACTTGGAGTTGAGACTAGGCCCGATGTGGGTCAGAGGAAGAGGATCCATGAGTTGGCTGAATGAATCTGTTAAGCACTGCTGCCTAGTCGGCCTGGGGCAACAAACTGCCGAGGAGAGAGCTCGCCAGAAGCCAGTCGGTGGAGTCTTGGCTACTTGGATAGTAAAGTGCTGACTGATCATTCGAGAGCCGAGAGCTAATCGATCACGAGAGTAGCTAATAAGGGGTCGGCGACAAGGGACGTTAATTTGTTGGGCCTATGCCTCTTGGGCCTCAAGCCTCTTTCAATTATCGTCCAGAAGGAATTTTCACAACACATGCCCCCTACTCCTGAGTTCAAGCTTTAGTCGGTTGAAGGAAGTAATCCTACACGCACCAATCAAGAATGTGAAGAGCCATTCCATTAGTGGGGCGTGTGCATGATTTTCGAAGCACATCCATTTTCTGTGCCCACATTGAATGCACGTTGCCTTGAAGTCCAAGAGATGGGAGGTGAAGCGGCACAACTGCTCCACTCATGCTTGAATTAAACATGTGCCGGTTGAGGCGATGCCCATGGCCAATCTCCGGTTGACACGCATCGTAGTTTAATAGAGGCAGTTACGGGGTGCTCCTCTTTTTATAAGGGGGCTCCTCCCCCACCCCCCATCTCAAGGCAGAGGTTCGTCTCCTACAAGCCATGGTGTGGTGGGATAGCTTCTTTATGAGCGATGGAGCCCACCTTTCTGGTTGGGGCTGTCGTCGGTCGCTTGAGAGAAGAGAGTCACCTTGTTGGCTTGGGAGGTATTGGAAATGGTTATTTCACTTGGGGGGAGTGCAGATCCATGGCCTTAAGGGATCACTCTAGTGCCGCGCTTGGGATGGGCATGGCTTCAGTGACAGTCTCTCGTGGTGTGTATATGGAGTGCGTACTTTTGAGAGGGATGGCCATCGGATCGCATGGTCACTCTTGGTGGGGACCATGATCTTCATCGTTGGGAGGCTTCTTCCTTAGGGCCCTTAGTGGCCTACTGATGCGACTCGGATGTGGCCTCACTCACCACCACTGGTGCCCCGCCCGCTCTTCGGCTAGGTCAGGCCCCCATTTTGGGATAGAACGAGGATGGCGGTTGCCGTCGGTTGTCGGAGGTGAGAGCGCATCTTTCTCCTTCTCATGTGTTCCCTACGAGGTTCGAAAATACAGAGTCGGAGAGTTTCGAGGCCTCTGCTATGTGCGGAGAGGAGGTCGTTAGTGTAGATGCTTCCATTGCTTCGGAGACCATAGGGTTTGTGTGGAGGAGGTGATGGCACCCCTGTGTTTCAGTTTTCTCCTCCTTGGTGCAAGAAAAGGGAGCCCTTCTTCAGACAAGGCATAGAGTCGGTGCTGGCCTCTGTTGTTTCTTCTCTTTTTCTCTTTTTTTTTGGAGTGATGTTTGATGCATCGTCTTTGCAAAGACTTCTATTATTAATTGAAGGGCAAGTTCAAATTTATCTTGTCGCATATTTTTCCATTTATACTCGGATTTTCTCTGGTTGATCAAGGGTTGACCCGTATAAAGTCGATCGGAGACTTCTTCAGTCGGATCAAATATAGGTTGTCTTTTATTTAAAATCAACCAAAGGCCATCCTTATTCCTCAATGACTAAGCTGATCAAAGGCCGTCATTAGGTCTTCAATGACTAAACCGATCAAAGGCCATCTTTAGGTCTTCGATGACTAAGCTGATCAAAGATCATTTTTAGATCTTCAATGACTAAGCTGATCAAAGATCGTCTTATTATCTTCAATTAACTAAGTCGATCAAAGGCTGTTCTCAGATCTTCAATGATTAAGCCAATCAAAAGCCATCTTATTATCTTCAATTAACTAAGCCGATTAAAGATCGTCTTTAGGTCTTCAATGACTAAGCCGATCAAAGACCGTCTTTAGGTCTTCAATGACATAGCCGATTAAAAACTGTCTTATTATCTTTAATTGACTAAGTCGATTAAAAACTGTCTTTAAATCTTCAATGACTAAGCCGATCAAAGACCGTCTTATTGTCTTCAATTAACTATGCAGATCAAAGGCCATCATTAGATCTTCAATGATTAAGTCGATCAAAGGTCATCTTTAGATCTTCAATAATTAAGCCGATCAAAGACTATCTTTAGCTTCCTATAAATTGATGAGCAAGCAAAAAATTATTATTTTTAGAGAAAAGAATTTCATTGATTAGAGTCATACAACATGTTACTGATAATATATTCAGAGGTTCTCCAAATTTCAGGGTTAGGAGATCGCTGTTCCATCTAGTTATTTTAGTTGGTAGGTTTTCAATTTAATGACTTCATCAATCCAATATGGACCTTCCCAATTCGGGGCTAGCTTGCCTAGTTCTTCGGGTTGTGATGCTACCGTCTTGTGTAGGACTAGGTCACCGCCCCTGAAGAACTTGTTCCGAACTTTGGTGTTGTAGTATCGAGAGACCTTATGTTGATTAGTAACCATTCGGACATGTGTCCTTTCTCTAACTTTTTCAAGTAGATCTAGATTGGCGCGCAACCTCTCCGAATTGGTCTACTTATCAAAGTTCTCAACTCGCACCGATGGGACCCCAATTTCAACGGGAATTACTGCTTCCATCCCAAAGGCCAAGCTGAAAGGAGTTTCTCCTGTTGAAACTTTTGGCATCATCCTGTATGTCCAAAGTACATGGTGAACTTCATCGACCCAAGATTCTTTAACTTCATCCAACCTTATCTTTAATTGTCGCAGGATAGTGCGATTTGTTACCTCAGCCTCACCATTAGCTTGAGGATAGATGATAAAGATAAGGTGGTACGAGATCCCATGCTTCTCACAAAACTCCTCAAATTTAGCCCCTGTGAATTGATGTCTATTGTCAGTAATCAGTATCTGAGGTAGGCCAAACCAACATATGATCGATTTTCAGATAAAATCTATCATTCTTGCTTCAGTGATACAGGCCAGCGGTTCGGCTTCTATCCATTTGATAAAATAATCTATGGTGACGAGCAAAAATAATGCTAACCCGATGCTTGTGGAAAGGGATTGAGGATGTCTATCTCTCATTGTGCAAAAGGCCAAGGGGTGCAGATGGAAGTGATCGCCACTGCAGGCAGTCGTTGTATGTTGGAGTTCTTTTGGTATTTATCGCATCGCATGACATAGTTCTCGAAATCTTTCTGCATGGTCGGCCAATAGTAATTCTGCCGGAGAATTTTGTAAGCCAGCGCTCTCTTTTTGATTTGACTTCTGCAAATGCCTTCGTGTACCTCCCTTAGTGCATATTTGGCCTTCGATGGCCGCAAGCATTTGAGGAGAGGTAGAGAAAAGAACCTTTTATACAGCCTCCCTTCATGAAGAAGATTTCAGGGTGACTGGTATCTTTTTCTTCGGGCTTCTTTTCGATCTGCTGGCAGAGTCCTATCTTTGAGATAATTGATCAGTGGATCCATCAAGTAGGGTTCTTCATCCACTTGTATTACTACTACCGGCTCGTCTATGCATGGTTTACCTAATACCTCAAAGAAGACTTTTCTTGGTAACTCAAACGGTGCCGACGTCGCCAGCTTAGACAATTGGTCGGCGTGAGTATTCTCCGATCTGGGTATTTATTGAATTTTGAAACTTTTGAACTTGGATATCATATCTTTAATTTTCTGGAGGTATTTCATCATATTCTCCTCACGGGCCTCGTAATTGCCTTGGATATGCCCAACGACCAGCTGAGAGTCACTGCGGGCCTTTAGATCTTGTACCTCCAATTCCTCGATGATTCTGAGGCCTACTGCCAGGGCTTTGTATTCTACTTCATTGTTTGTTGCTGAAAACTCGAAGCACAAGACATACTCGGCAACCATGCCTTCCAGACCCAAAAGAATAAATCTTGCCCCCGATCCTATCGGGCTGGAGGATCCATCCACATGCAACACCCATGCATCAGGGCCATTCTTGGGAGGATTTTCACGGACATGCTCTCAGGGCTCGATCTTCTCCTGCTCATCTAACTCATCCAGATTAGTGCACTCGACCACAAAGTCAGCCAGAACCTGAGCCTTGATTAATGGTGGCGGCCGATACTGGATATTAAACTCGAAGTGTTCTGCTGTCCATTTTGCAGTTCGCCCTGACGTATCTGACCGATGAAGGATGCTCTTTATAGGTTGATCCATCAAGAGGATAATAGAATGGGTTTGGAAGTATGGGCATAGCTTTCGAGCAGTGATCAAAGGGCATAGGCTAGCTTTTCCATCTTTGAGTACCAGGTCTTTGCATCCCTCAAGGTTCGACTTACATAGTAAATTGGCTTTTGGATCTTGTTCCGATCTTGGACCAACACTGCACTCATCGTTGTGGATGAGACCGCCAAATATAGGAATAACTCTTCATCCAGATCAGGCTCGCCGAGTAACAGAGCGGAGCTAAGGTAGTTTTTTAGGTCAATGAAGGCTTTTTGACACTCCTCGATCCACTAAAATTTCTTCGACTACTTCAGGATCTGGAAGAAAGGCAGACGCCGATCGATCGATCTCGAAATAAACTGACTCAAGATAGCAATCCTTCTAGTGAGGCATTGTACTTCCTTGATCATCCTTGGAGGGGTCATCCCCTGTATAGCCCTGATCTTCTCCAGATTGGCTTCAAGTTCTCAGTTGGAGGCCATAAAGCTGAAGAATTTCCCTGAGGATGCTCTGAAGGTGCGCTTCGTTGAGTTCAATTTCATCTGGTACCTCCAACCGGTGGCAAATGCTTCTTTGAGGTCATCGATGTGGGCTTCACAGATTCACTTTTGACGAGCATATCATCCACATACACCTCCTTGTTTCGCTTAATTTAATCTTTGAAGACTTTACTTACGAGGTGCTGATTAGTTGCACCAGTATTTTTCAGACCAAAAGGCATAATCCTGTAATAAAAAAAATCTTGATCAGTAATAAAAGACATCTTGTCCTCATCCTCAGGCACCATCCAGACTTGGTTATAGCCAGAGAAGGTATCCATAAAGGTAGAAGTTCATGGCCTGACATGGCATCGACCAGCTAATCAACCCTTAGCAGGGGATAGCTATCTTTTGGGCAGACTTTATTCAAGTCAGTGAAGTCGATGCAGATACACCATTTATCATTTGCCTTCTTCATTACGACTACATTCGTGATCCATTTTGGGTAGGTCATCTCCTTAATGAAACATGCTTTGAGCAACTTGTCTACCTCCTCGCCTATCGCCTTCTGTCTGTTGAGAAAAATATCTCGAATTTGACCCATAAAGAGCCTACAGTGAAGTCCATAGTAAGGAGAAGCCTAGGGAAGGAGCCCACATGAAGAACAACCCACGGGACGGGGGCAGCCCAATAGACATGCATGGACGTGCACGACCTAGATGGGTGTGTGGCCCAGGAGCCCCCACAGCCTAGTGCCCAGACGGTGTGGTGCACGGTGGTCCACCACCATGTGGGCATGTCCATGCGATCCATGCCTTGGGCATGGACCCTTTGTGGCTTACAGGGTTTTCACATGAATCACAGGGGTTTGTTGCACTATTTTGACATGCGGTGCACGATCGGACGGGCAGCAGGGGTCGCAGTTGTGATCAGACAGTTTGGAGGATATTTGAATTCTAATCAGAGTTAAGACTTCGATCTGAACTGGGTTGAGGCCTTTAAAAGGCACTATGGAGCAAAGGGCTTTGGTGTGATAGTCGATAGACCAAAGGTAGCAGTTGAGACAGAGGGAGTTTGGCAGATGTAGCAGCAGACCGTAGAGAGGCACCGGCAGAGAGTAAAGGTACAGGGGTGCTTCGACAAACCATCAGGTAGCGGTTAGAGCTACAGTGGATCTCCTAGAGAGAGCTTTTGTGAGGGAGTGCTTCTTGTTGAGAGAGAGAGATTGGTGTACGAATGTTGAGGATATGATCTCTTTTTATAATTTTTTTTTCTTATAGTGAAACTTGCATGCCTCATGAAGGTAAGCCTTGGCTTAATCCACGTATTTAATTGTGTTTCTTATTTTATTTCTTCTTTTTTTCTATTGTATTGACTTCGTCATCGATGTTTCGATCCTAGAATTGGGAACCGATCCTGCACTTGGAAGATCCGTATTCCGTATAAGGGATCTCCCCAAGAAGTGGTGTTAGAGCAAGTAATACCGCGATGACAAACGATATCAGAGCAGCTCTGATCACAACATTGGTATCAGAGCCCGATTACTAGATAGAGCCAAATCGTAGGAGAGTGTGAGACTACGATAGTGTTGATCCAGTCAAAGAAGATGGAGAAGACAGGCTTAATCAAGGTGAAGATCAATTGCTATAATGAAAAGAATAATTTCTCCTTATGGCAAGCAAGAGAGAAGGATGTGCTCATGTAGTAAGGATTGATCGATGTTCTTTTGTGCAAGGAGATGCTGACTATGACAGAAGTGCAAGATTGGAGGCAGCTCCAGATGCAAGCAGTGAGTACAATCCATTTGTACATAGCGGATGATGTGGTATTCTATGTGCTGGACGAAATTTTTTCGACAGCGATATTATCGAAGCTCAAAGAGATGTACATGGCGAAGTCACTCGCTAATACTCTCTTCCTTTACAAGCAGTTCTACTAGCTATGGATGATCGAAGGATAGAGCATGCAGGAGTATCTTAGTAATTTTCAGAAGATCCTCACCGACCTTCTCAGCATTGACGAGAAAGTTGAGGAGAAGATCAGGGTGTTGATCTTTCTTTCATCACTTTTCTCTTCTTTTGAGTCTTTGGTGACTGTTCTTCTAGTAGAAAAGAGTACCATCAAGATGGAAGAGGTAACTTCTACTTTACTCCAGAATGAGATTCTCAGGCGGGAGAACTGAGCCTCGAGTTCAGATGGTGACTCGATTATGATGGTGTTTGGAGGTAGTGGTGGTAGAAGACAAAGCGAAAGAGGATTGTGTGGTAGGTGGTCAAAGTTCAAAATAAGAGACTTGAGCAAGATCAAATATTACTAGCACGACGAGTTGAAGCATCATGTCAGAGATTGTCTGCAATTCAGAGATTAAACGAAGGCTATCGTGGGGATGGCAGGTAGTGATACAGAAAACAATGATGATGTTCTTTTAGTCTTTAGACAAGGTATCTACTTCTTCCCATCAATGGATTATGGATTCTATATGTTTGCATCATGTTTGTTGTAGAAAAGAGCTATTTGACTTCCTAGAGAGCAGTGAGGGTACTGTTCATTTATCAGATGGATCGAATAGGACGATTGAGAGCACTGGGACCGTCAGTATGAAGGTACATGATAGAACAGTCAAAAAATTTGGTGAGGTCAGATATATACCCAGTTTCAAAAAAAATCTGATCTCACTGAGCAGACTGGATTCGACCGGCTACAGGTGGAGAGAGAATGGAGGAATCCTGAAGGTCTTGTATGGCAGTAGGATTGTGATGAGGAGAAGCTAATATGGAGGATATTATCTCTTAGCAGGGAGCTCAACATGAGATGGAGCTTTAGAAGTCAGTGGAAGCTCAGTGCGAGATAGAGCTCCAGGTGTAGGTAGATCGGGCATAAGATGCGGGACTTAGGAGGATGACAGATGACATCACAGGATGAAGTTTCTATTATCATAAGAGGCTACCCTGAGTAGGTTTTAGATCAGATGAAGCACAGCACATGACGGAGATGGGATCAAGCGGTTTGGCTCGACTCCTATGTTTGCCCATCCATAATCAGTAGGTGTATGCCCTAGGGCATGGAGGCAAGGCGAGATCATCCAGAAAGCTCTCAAGGTTAGGTGGAGGTTGAATGTTGAGTTGAGGTAGAGAATTGTCAAGAAAAATATCATAAATTCGACCCATAAGGAGCCCACAGTGAAGTCCACAGTAAGGAAAAGCCAAAGAAAGGAGCCCATGTGAAGAACAGCTCATTGGAGGGGGCCGGCTCAGCAGACACGCACGAACATGCATGGCCCACAGTGCACAACCTAGGCAAGCGTGCAACCCAGGTGCCCATGTGGCCTAGCGCCCAGACTGTGCCATGCACAGTGGTCCACCAACACTTGGGCATGGACCCTTAGTCGCTTATGGGGTTTTCATGTGGCTCACAGGGGTTTGTTGTGCTATTTTGACATGCAGTGCACGATCGATAGGCAGCAGGGGTCGCAGTTGTGATCAGATGGCTTGGAGGATTATTGAGTTCTAATTGGAGTCTAGACTTCGATCTGGGCTGGGTTTGAGGCTTTTAAAAGGCATTGTGGAGTAAAGGGCTTTGGTGTGGCAGTCGGCAGACTAGAGGTGGCAGTCAAGACAGGGAGAGTTCGGCAAATGCAGCAGTAGACCATAGAGAAGTGCCGGTAGAGAGCAAAAGTACAGGGGTGCTTCGGACAAACTGTCAAGCAGCGGTCAGAGCTATAGTGGATCTCCTAGAGAAAGCTTTTGTGAGAAAGTGCTTCTTGTTAAGAGTGAGGGATTGGTGTACGAGGGTTAAGGGTATGATCTCCTCACGTAAATTTTTTTTTTCTCATAGTGAAGCTTGCATACCCCATGGAGATAAGTCTTGACTTTATCCATGTATTTGATTATATTTCTTATTTTATTTTTTTTTCTTTTTGTTGTATCGACTTCATCACCAACATTTCGATCCTGGACTTAAGAACCGATCCTGCACTTGGGAGATTCATAGTTCGCATGAGAGATCTTCCCAAGAGGTGGTGCCGGAGCAAGTGATACCGCGATGACAATTAGTATCAGAGTAGATCTGGTCACAACACTACTGCTTGGGCACAAAACTCTACTTCTTCTGCTTGATGGGTTGATGCCGTGCATTTACATTCAGTTGGTGCACCATCACCGAGGGATCGATGCACGGCATATCCGTCAGTGTCCATACGAAGACATCAGTGTTCTCATTCAAAAAGGAGGTTAGCTGATCTTTTATTAACTAATCTAGGTTCGACCCTATATGAATAGTGTGTTTTTGATTCCTGTCTGCCAAGGAAATGGCTATGAGATCCTTGACTGGTTTTTCGTGCTCCTCAACCAGTTCATTATCGGTGTCCAGTGCCTCAATCGGGTAGGACTCGATGGGCTTAGCTCCCCAGAGAGCGAGGTTATAACAATGACGCACCAAATCTTGATCCTCACAGACTTCTTTGACTCCATTTGCTGTCAAAAATTTTATCTTCAGATGGTATGTGGACACGACAGCTTGGAGCGTGCTTAGGTCTGGCCGGTCGTGGATGGCGTTGTAGATCGAAGGTGCTCGGATGATCAAAAAATCAACCTGGATAGAAGACTGGACAAGGAATCGATCAGCCTTTACCAATAAAGTGATGACTCCATCGATAGAGATGGTGTCCTTGATAAATCCGATAAGCGGGGAGTCCATTCTTCCTAGCCAATCATCTAGTACTCTCATCTTCAAAAAAGCATCATAAAATAAGACATCGGTAGAGCTTTCATTATTGATTAGGATGTGGCATACATCATAATTTACAATATTGTGTGAATAATGGATTCCTTGGGTATTCTCCTCGGTGAAGGTTATCAGCCCCCCAGTTCTCTATCTCTTCACTGCCTCTTCATCTCCGTCGAGTTTTCCGACTTCATGCCCCCCAATAATGACATTAATCATGCAACTGGGGGTTGGTCTTCCAGCGGCCCTGCCAGTCATGGTTGCTTCGTTGGCCGAGGTGATCTCTACAATCCTTCTTGCCGCTCCTGCCTTCGGAGGATAAATCGATTGAGATGACCATACTTGACGAAGTCCTTGATCTCATCCTGGAGTTAGATGCACTCCTCTGTGTCGTGGCCGTAGTCACGGTGATATAGGCAGTACTTAGTCAAGTCCCTTTTATTTGAGAATGTCTGAAGCCTCCTCAGCTTCGGGAGCTATCCCCTTATTTCCATTGGCACCTGCATCCTCGGTGTGTTTAGCGAAGTGTAATTTGTATATCTTTTTTGTGGTGAGGCACGTCGATCCCTTCTCTGAGGACTCTGGGATTGGCAGTTTCGAGAAGGGATCCCATTTGTTCGCCTCTGAAATGAGGACCTGGAATGCTGATGGATTCTCTCCTCCTACCTCGAGGAGCCATCCTTATTTTGCCCCCCGACCATAACAGAATTGATAAGGGTGTCATCTTCGGTGAAGACCTCCATGCAAACATACTTCTCAGCTCGGGCCAGCATATCAGGATAATTCTGAGAGTATGTCTTTATTAATGACTTCTTAAGGTCATTCTTCAGGAGTCCACCCATCATTATGGATATCGTGACTGATTGATCTAGATCGCGGACCTCCAGGATTACCGTATTGAAGCCGCTAACAAAAGTCCGGATCGACTCTTCTTTTTGTTTGATAGTATAGAGGTAGTCAGATCGCTTTTGTTGCCATCGATATCTAACAAAGTGGCTGATGAAAGATCGGCTCAGCTCTTCAAAAGAATGCATCGAGACCAGTTTCAAACTAGAATACTAGTGCCGAGCTGCTCTTTTTAGAGTAGTAGGGAAGGCTCGATAAAGAATGACATCGATCCATGGAGGAGCATCACCGCCTTAAAAGTTTTAAGGTGGTTGACAGGGTCAGTGGTCCCATCGTAAATCTCAAACTATGGAGCCTTGAAATGCCGAGGGAGTGCTCCTGCATAATCCTCAGAGCAAAAGGTGGGTCACTGTTGAACCCTTCATAGGGCACTGAGGTATTGCGAATTGCGTCAATTCGCTCATCGATCTTTTGAAGCCATCTCTTGAGAGCAAGATCTCAGGCAGTGCAGACCTCAAAATGTTGGAGAGATCACTGATCGGGGGTTGAATCATGTCTTGATCGAAGACTCGAAGATCGTTGCTTTCTTGGTTTTTGAGTTTTGAAGCAGCTCTGACAGATCTACCTCCTCCCCGGGCTCTGCGGAGGTGCCCGTGGTTGTTCTAGTGGGGTGGCTATGAAGCTATATTTGGTGGTGGCACCGTCGAAAGGGGCACGGGGATAGTCTGATCAGGCTGTGGTGCCGTCGATCGAACTGCAAGGATAATTTGGACCACCTGGATGGTGGTCGTCAGAGTTCGAACCTGCTAGAAGAGCAGGTTGAAATGGTCCACCGTGACTAACACCGGCTAGACTGGTGGAAGAGTCTTAGTCATCGATGGTTACACCTGATTGTTGGCTTGACTCTGCCGATCGAGAGACAGTGGCATTGGTGTGTCCAGATGAAAATTTTTGGTGGCATGATATCTCGCTACTCTTGATCTGCACTCCTCCAAATGAGTGGACTGCAAGGCCCTTCCTCTAATGCTAATCTGTTGGTGCCCGTTTCTGTCTGGCATCAGAACAACTAAAGTTGGTGGTGAGCCGGACCGTCGAGGGTGAAACTTGTAAGAAAAGTTTCAATCAGAGATTGTTCCAATGGAGATCCTCCGACGCTCAAGTCAGAAACCCAGTCCAATAGAAGAAGTATGAGAGGCAGAGTTTTTACGTACCTTTTTCAGGGTCCCCTTTGGGCCTCCTTTTAAAGATGGAGGCGAGAGCTTTCGAAGGACAGTTTACTGTCACTATCACGGATGTCATGCACTATAAGAAAAAAAACTATTAGTGATGGCTAATTGCTGTTGCTAACCGTCAGTTTACTATCGTTAATGCTATTAGCGATTGACTCCTGTCGCTAAAAATCTGACAAAAATAATCTTGTCGCTAATTATCATTATTAGTGATGGTAAATCTATCATTGCTAATAAAGATAATTAGCGACGGTATTAGCAATAAAATTTTATCGCTAATAATTTTAATTTTTTTAATTAAATTGATAAAAAATTATTAGCGACGACAGTTCTATTGCTACTGTTGTAGCTAATAGTTTTTTAATTTTTTTAATTAAAATTTTAAAAACTATTTATGACAGTAGTTTGCATCACTAATGCTGTCGTTAACAATTTTTTATTTTTTTAAAAAATTCATAATTAAATATTTTAAAATCTACTTTAATTATAGTAAAAAGCAATAATAGTTTTTAAAATATATTATAAATAAGATAACATTTATGTAATACAATCATAAAAATAAAATTAATTATATTATATTTAAAATAAATTATATAATTTTACATACAGATACTATTTTACAAGTATTAAAATTGCATACATTTCAAAAAAAAAATCATATACGATCCTCCTCGCCATCCTCCTCATCCTCCACCTATTCCTATATGTCCTCTCCAATAGCCAGTGAAGGAGAGCCAGATGTCCTAGCATTCTGTAATAAAAAAAATAAAATATTATTAATAAATTTTGATACGAAAGCGTATATATCGATACGGAGATATATATTTCGATATACTACTTCGATTCTCGAACAGATTGTTCCTATATGTTTCATTCGATGATACAGAGTTATAGATACCTCTAGCTCACCATTTGGATGGTTAGATTGAATTTTTACCTCCTAGATCTTCTTTTCGGACTTAAGCCTAAACGTGTAAAGTTTCTAAATATAAAAATTTAAAATAAATAAAGAAAATTATTAATAGACTTATATGCTGTGGTGGCTGTGATAACACGCTCAACTAATTATGTAGATACGGATTCTGGAGAATCTCAATGACCGTATCGCGGATGGTGTCTCAAAAGCTCGGAAGTTGTTAGCTCAAAAATCTCTGCACGACTTCCTTCACATATGCGTCAGTCGATATTTGGATCGTCGAGCCCTGAGAGGAGGATGTCGATGAAGATCCTCGAGGTAGTGGAGGGTCAAAGCTATAGCCAAATCCTGTGACCCGACTTCTACTCACCCTTCTGATGGCCTTGAGCCATCCCTTGAGGTCAAGAAAGGGCTGAGAAGATGGGTCCTCACTGTGCTATGATATAAAATACTCTGTATAATTAGCCTATATAATTTAAAAATTTATTAGTCTATATATATCAGTATATATAAAAATTTAATAAATAATATTTTAAGTTATTACCATGATCTATCGCTAATGAAAATCTAAGTAATCACCAGTCCTCCCAGACTAGTGTGTGGCCTCCCATATCTGCAGCTATCCTGGTACACGATTCTACTACCGTATCTACAATAAATAAATAAATTAATTAAATTAATTAAAATATATATATGATCAATTTAATATGCAATTAATTTAAGATTAAAATTTTTATCAATCTGTCGGTCACAACATGTGTGCTAATGGAGCCATCAATGTGTTTGATCGGATGCTGCTAGATAGATCGATTCTACCATACCCTCTACTGCCTATCAAAATACTCTTCAGTACTTCACGGGTCGCAGAGGACCTCCCATATTTTCATCCACATCCAATGATCTATGTAAGACTTTCAGTCTGATGGTGACTTGAAACTGGAGTACTGTCTAGCGGACTGCCTAAGATTGTATAGCCCATCTCGGAACCTACGGCCAATTCCTCAAAGATCCAGCGGCCAACTCCTTGAAGATCTGGTAGCCAACCTTCTCATCCTGAGGAGTCTAGAATCGACAGTACTCCTGCAAGTAGAAATAAGTATGTATTAATAAATAAAATATAAATTTATCACAAATTTAAAAATTAAACACTTTTGACTTACTAGAAAAATCTCTCAAATTGCATCACGAGCCCCCAACGGCTAACTGAAAAACTCATTCACCGATCCCGACATCAGTCATCAGATGATTTCGGTAATCACATGAGGCACGGAGGTCTCTATAAATATATTGTAAAATTGATTTTGAACAATAAATGTTAGACCCTACAATGGCTAAATTTCAAACATATTCAGTAAAGATATAGTACTTACGAGCAGCTCTGAATATGGACAAGCTCTTTATCCTTCGACTGAGATGGATCCTCTGTCATGCACTGACTCTGAGAGCCGAACGCTACTCCGTGTGACTATGCGGTCACTGATGACCCCATATCGTCTGAACCTGAGAGTATCATGATATCATAAAGAATATTATATTAGATAATAAAAGATAAAATAATATAATTAAGAATATCTAAAGTATTAGAGTTTATCATGTGGTACGTATGGCACAGAAGCATATGAGCTGACAGCATGAGAGCTCTCTCCTCAGCTGTAGGGGGCTTTAGCCTCAAAAAGACATCATCTATAATCTCTGAAAATAAAAATAACTATATATCATATTAGATTAATTATGTACCAAAATAAAATAATTATATATCATATTTATTTAACTGTATATCATGATATTTTAATTTTATACCAGTATATCAACACATTATAATGTACTGCTGGATGAGAATTATTTTTCTACTAATACATTGCGGATGCTAACTAATAATCTTACATAATATCTTTTCTTCGGTAGCTCCCCCCGCATATTATGCACATTTGACTGCTTTTCATGCTCGACATTATATAGAGTCTGATCTCTCTAATGGAGGATCGACATTGGTTGGTGGGTCTAGCTTCTTGATACTTTTAAAATATTTGGTATCCTTCAGATGGGTGGCAATGCAAGACAAGTATTTAAAATGAGTCAAAGGTAGAAAAGTTTATCGCAGGTGAGGAGCACTGCTCACTAGCCTCTTCAGATATTTGGTACCCTTTAGATTCTTCATCTGATTCTTCCTCTTCTTCTACTTCTTCATATTCTTCTTCTTCTTCTCCTTTTTAGATAGGATTGTTCTTTAAAATAAACTCAGAATTATCTACCTCCTCATGATGGCCATCACAGAATGAATGGTCTGAGACTTAATTTTGCATGCAGTCTACCATTCTTTTCTTCCTCTCTTCCTTGATGAGAATGGAGTATAATACACTTGAATAGCTTATTGGGCTAACACAAAGGGATCATTGACATATACTTTTGATTTATATTTGATGTCAATAAGCCCGTGCCATGGATCAACCTTCATACAATTATTGGTATCAAACCATCAACATTTAAACAAAATGATACTATTATCTCTAAAGTAGGTCAACTTGATCATTTCTTCGAGGATTTTATAGTAGTCACTCTCCGTCTCTGCCCACCAACTATCCTTTATACACACACCACTGTTCATTGTACTCTTATGATATCCATATTGCTATGTATGAAATTTAAGACTATTTACATTACATCTATTATAACATGTCACGTACTTTGTTAGCCTGTAACCCATCACTAATACTCATAGTGCGACGGTGATATGGGCCTGATGGTGTGGCGCTCTAGCGGCTGGGTGCTCTGACGGTTGGATGCTCTAAAAAAGAGAGGTAGGGCCATAGGTCCGATCCGATGAGGGGAGGGGAGGGGTGGGGGGAGAAGGGGGAGATGGTGGGGGGTCTGACCCGACAAGAGAAGGGGCGGGGGGAAAGGGGGAGGTCACCGCTGGTTCGGTCCGATAAGGGAAGGGGTGGGGGGAGAAGGGGGAGGTGGTGGGGGGTTCAGTCCAACAAGGAGAGGGGCGGGGGGAGAATGGGGAGGTGGCGGGGGGTCCGATCCGGTAAGGAGATGTTGAAATTTCTATGTCGGGGCATACATGTATATTTCAAAATTTTTCTTTCTAAACATGGTAGCAGAATAGAAGATTAAAACTCTTTTTAATCTATATCATGCATGCATAAAATATAAACCACAAGGATCTACTTCATATGCTGAAATTGAACATATACTGAAATTGAATGTATGATCGAATCACATACCTATTTCATAATTTTTTTCTTCAAATCTGAATCTGAAAGAAAAGATATTCTCTATTAGCTGTGCAAGTATCCCATCTCTATGGGTATCCACACAAGATCAGCCTGGAACAGTCCTTTTAAATTTTTTTTTTCAAAAAAAATCAGCCTATGAATCTGAACGAAGCCTGGATCGCGATCAACTCTTTAATCCTTTCCTTAATCTTCTTCTTCTCTTCTTCTCTTTTTTTTTTTTCTAGATTATGGAGCAATTAGAGAGTACAAAGCAAAAAATAAGAGAGACGCCCAACAACCCTTGGGCGTGAAAGAAAGAGGACGCCCAAGCTTGGGGCATTGATGCTCCAAGGGAGAAGAGAAAAGAGGGTGTGGGACTCTCCAAGAGGGGGCGTCGGCTGCTGGTTAAAATACCTTAGGACCTTAGGGGAGAATTTTTAAAATAGGCATAAGGTTTGAATCCTATTTAAAACCAAACAAGTACTTAATACAACTCCTACTTGCATTAGAAATCCTTATTCCTTTAGTTATTTAACTTCCTTTAAGAAATCAATTAGGTGCCAACTATTAGAGCCCTTGCACCCATAAAAATACACCCCACTTTGTACCCATGGGATGCCCTATAAAGGATCCACACGCCCTCTAATAGATGGATACGCCCAACTTGATCAAATCAAGTGGCACCCAATCAAAACTATCAAAAAAATTAATTAAGGACTTGCATCCTTAATTCATTTAGTCCCTTCAGTGGAGTCTAGATTGAGGAAAGCAGACTAAATAGAGTCAGCCCCAAAGCCTTGATCATAGGAGTTGCTCACCTACTCCTTGATCTGGGAGAGATTTGACCTTGGGACGGTCACCAATTTCTTGGGCAGATGCACCTACGGTCCGTGATGATAGAATAGACTGCTAGCTCCAAGAGATGAATCATAGAATCGAGGTCTTGCAGCATCAAGCCCTGGAGTAGGTCGATACTTCTGATTTTTGTGTCGACCCCCCTTTCACCGTGGAGATCTTGCGGGAATCCTTACCGGCAGGGTTGAAGATGCTGAACCTGAAAGCTTACGATCGGTCGACAGACCCAACTGATCATCTAGGGAGTTTTAGAACTCTCATGTTGCTGCAAGAAGCCAGTGATACAATCTTATGCCAGGCCTTTCCGACTACTTTGAGGAAAGTGGCTCGAGCTTGGTATTCCAGCCTAAAGTCCGGCTCTATTCATTCCTTTGATTAGATGAGCAAGATATTTGTTGCCCATTTTGCTACAAGTAAGAGGCAACATCGATTGTCCTTCTCTCTGGTACATATTAAATAGAAGGAGGATGAGTCGATCCAGGAATATACAGCCTACTTTAATGCCCCTACACTAGAAGTTCGCAACTTGAATCAGTCAGTCACAATAACAGCCTTCCAAGGAGGGCTTTAGAGCAATGCCCTTCTTTATTCTCTGGAGAAGACATATCCATGAGACTTTGAGGATATGCTAAAGCATGCAGAGAAATACGCACACACTGATGAGGCTTGGGAGAAGCATAGGGGTCCATCTGAGTCCCTAGTTGGAAAAAATAAAGGCGCAGTTCCTCCCCTGAGCATTGGGGGCCCTAGGAAAGGTCACCCAAAATCCAGGACTCCCCCCTGTCATTGGACCCGATCTCCACCAAGGAACCAATAGAGTAGGTCTCCTCTCAGGAGATGAAGGAATAATTCACTTCGAAGGTGGTACATAGATTATACGCCTCTGAATGCCTCTAGAGGGAGATACTGATGGAGGTACAAGCCGAGCTGCCTTAACCTCCGAGGATGCAGACGAATCCTAAGTGCCATACCCAAATAAGTACTGTCTCTACCATCGTGATCATGATCATGATACTAAAGATTGCCCCCAACTCCAAGATGAGATTGAGAGGTTCATTCGGCAAGAAAGGTTGGACCGCTTTATCTGAAAGAGAGCACCACCATGTTGACCTCCACTGAGGGCTCAGTAGCCACGCCCTTTGCCTTGGCCACAGTCAGCACCAACACAACCAAAGAGACAAAAGGTAGGGGGCAAGCAGTACTAGAAGAACGACCCCTGAGGAGAGAAATCTATATGATAACTGGGGGGTCGTCTAGGTCAGCAGAGCTTCCAAAGGCAAAGAGGCCAAGGCTCGAGGATGGGCTCGAGGATGCCATTATCTTCACCGAAAAGGATGTAGAGGGTGTGCAAGCCCCACACAATATAATGATGCGGTAATTGTAACTATAAACATTACTGACTATAATGTACATCATGTATTTATTGATAATAAAAGCTCGATCAATGTTTTATATTTTTCTATCTTCTCTTAAATGAGATTTACTCCAGATCAATTGAGTAGATTTGATACCCCAATTCAGGATTTCTCTGAATGCTCAGTGATTCTGAAGAGGATGATCAAGCTGCCTATCCTAGTAGGCACCCCGTCTCAGCGAATGATGATCCAAGTCAATTTTTTAGTGGTTAAACTTCTTTCAGCTTACAATGCAATCCTTGGATGTTCGAGTTTGTGGACTTTAAAAGTCATAGTGTCGAACTATCATTTGATGGTGAAATTTTCAACAAAGAATGGAGTAGGAAAAATCTAAGGTAATTACACTTTGACTCAATAATATTTTACTTCCAAGCTTGAAGCAGAAGCCCAACCCGATTTACCAATAGGGTTGGATGCTCGGGATGATCTGGTTGAGGAGTCATCCAATCATCTGAGGACCTCTTGAAGGTCCCACTGAGCAAACAGAATCTGCACCAGATGGTGAAGATTGGCTCACATCTAGATGAGGTAACAAAAGATCGACTAACTGCTCTTTTGTTGGAAAATATAGATCTTTTTGCTTGGTCAGCCATGGACATGCCTGGCATAGACCCGAAAGTGATATCCTACTACCTGAAAGTGAATCCGACCTATCATCTAATGAAGCAAAAGAAATGAGGTTTCATCCTGGAGCGCTAGAAGGCTATAGCCAAGGAGGTGGACAAGCTAGTCAAGACTGATTTTATCAGAGAAGCAATGTACCCAGATTGGTTGGCAAACATCATCTTGGTCAAGAAGGCAAACGGAAAGTGGTGCATGTGCATCAACTTCACCAACTTAAATAAAACCTATCCTAAGGGCAACTACCTATTGTCTCGAATCAACCAGTTGGTAGATGCAACTTCAGGATATGAGCTTCTCACATTCATGGATGCCTTCTTTGGTTATAATCAGATCCGAATGATGCTTGAAGATGAAGAAAAAATAGTCTTATTATTGATCATGGGTTTTTTTGTTACAGGATGATATCCTTTGGTTTAAAATATATATGGGCTACCTACCAATGATTGGTGAATAAAATCTTCAAAAATCAAATTAGCTATAGTATGGAGATATATGTAGATGACATGCTGGTCAAGAGCCAGGCTACTCTAGATCATATTGCTGACCTCCAAGAAACTTTCGACACCCTCCGTCGATTTTAGATGAGGCTGAATCCAGCAAAGTGTGCCTTCAGAGTTATCTTGGATAAATTTTTTAGATTTATGATCTCGCGAAGAGTAATCGAGGCAAATCTCAAAAAGATCAAGATAGTCCTTGAGATGACACCACTAAAAATTATTAAAGTGGTGTAGCATCTGACTGGCAAGATCACTTCGCTCAACCGCTTCATCTCTAGATTGGTCAACAGATGTCTTTCTTTCTTTCAGACCCTTAAGCAGCCAAAAGACTTTCAGTAGACTATGGAGTGCTCGAAGGCATTTGAGGAGTTGAAACAATATCTCAACTCTGCACCATTACTCACGATGCCTTAGCCTAACAAGGAGCTGCAACTATATCTTGCCGTTTCTCCAATGGCGATTAGCTCAGTCCTTGTTCGAGAAAAAGGATGGATTCAGATGTCCGTATACTATACGAGAAAAGTTCTTCATGATGCAAAGATCAAATATTCCAAGCTAGAGAAGTTGATATTTACATTGGTCATCACAACAAAGAAACTTCGGCCTTATTTTCAAGCTCACACCATTGTGTTGCTTACTGATTAGCCGATCAAAGCTGTTCTCCACCATCTGGATACCTCGAAACAGATTATGAAGTGGGCTCTAGAACTCTCAGAGTTGGATGTGCAGTACCACTCGGAGCCTCCCATCAAAGCCCAAGTGTTGGCAGACTTCATCCTTGAATGCACCATTCCGGACGGATAGAGCTCAAAAAGTGGAGAGAGCTCAAGAAATGAAGAAGTAAATGCAGGACCTGACCTTAAGGAGCTATGGACCCTGCATGTTGATGGCTCATTGAATTCAGTAGGGTCAGGGGTCGGGGCTTATTTTAGCCAGTCTTGAAGGTGATGTGGCATGGTACGCTCTGCATTTTGATTTCTCAACTACCAACAATGAAACAGAATATGAAGCTCTAATTACTGGTATAAAAGTTGCAAGAGAGGTAGGGGCTTGATACTTGAAGATTTTCAATGACTCCCAATTGGTAGTTGGACAAATCAAAGATGGATACGAGGCCTGAGAGAAAAACATGAAGAGGTACCTTCAAAAGCTAAAGGATTTAACCTCATTCATTTTGAGCTTTAATATTCAACAGGTCCCCAGAGTGGAAAACATCAGGACAGACGTACTGTCAAAACTAGCGGCCTCACTACCCACTAACTTGGAAAAGGAGACCTACTTTGAGATATTAAAAGCCTTAGGGCTCTTCGTTGATAAGAAACCTAGCTAGATTTATCCCCTGCTCAAGTATATGAGGTCGGATGAGTTACCACCTGATCGCAAGGAGGTTCAAAAGATAAGGAAGTAGGTTGCTCACTATATGCTGTATGATAACAAGCTATACAAGCGATCATTCTCTTTGCCTCTTCTAAAGTGCTTACGTCCGTCTAAGACTGATTATGTGCTATGTGAGGTTCACAAAGGAATTTATGGAAGTCACTTGGAAAGTAGATCCCTATCATACAAGATTCTTTGGTAGGACTACTACTGGCCCATTATGCTACAAGATGCAGACAACTTCATCAGAAAGTACGATCGATGCTAGAGAAATTTCAACATTCAACATCATCCGACAGCATTTCTAACTTCCATCAGCACCCCTTGGCTATTTGCTCAATGAGAAATTGACATTCTTGATCCTTTTCCTTGGGCGTCAGGTTAGCACAAGTTTTTTCTAGTGGCTATTGATTACTTCATAAAGTGGATGAAAATTGAGTCTCTGATCTGTATAATTGAGACAAGAGTGAAAAATTTTATTTGAAAATCCATTATCTACCGGTATGATCTTCCCAAAGTGCTGATCACAGACAACGACAGATAATTTAGTGGTGCTCGACTTTGTGAATTCTATGAAGATTATAGAATAGAGCATTACTTCACATCGATAGGCCACCCACAGGCAAATAGAGAGGTGGAGGTGACCAATAGAACTCTCCTACAAGGCTTAAAGGCTAGGTTAGATCGGACAGGGGGGTCATGGATAGATGAGCTTTATCACGTGTTATACATTAGAAAATCCTGACTGCATCTGTCAGGAACCTCCAGATCTTTTGCATATATCTGAAGAGATCTGCGATAAATTCAAACTCTCTAAAGGCAGCGAACACCGATCCACTACCTAGATCTGTGATGGGGTGCCTCCCTCCTAGAGCTTGAGAGAGGCACCCTCCTTTCTTTAGGGTTTCTTCAAGGAACCTGGGGCGGCAACACTAAAGAAAGAGAGAAGAGAGATTGAGGGAGAGATCTATAATCCTTTCATTTTCTTGAAATCCTAATACAACCTATGTATATATATACATAGCTAATAGGCCCAACCAAAAACTCTCCTGGCTGAACCTATACATGAAAGCACTCATCGAGCCCGTGTTCGTTCATTCATGTCTCACATGCTCTCATCCCTTGAACTTAATTCCAGTCCAAACCCTGAGTTAGCCCCCTTAAGACCTATCAAACTGATCTTAAGACTCTAGGATAAAAATTCGATCCCAAACCCAAATAGAAAATCCATGCAGCTCTGTCCGTAACACTGAGTCGGCTCAATCTCAGACTGAATCGACTAACCTTGGACTTAGTAGACTCAGACTAGCACTGAGTCGACTAACCTATGTACTGTGCCATAGATTTTTAAAATCTTTGTCTTCTATTTTTCTGAGATATAGTCGATCCAGATTGAGACTGGATTGATCCACCTACGACTTAGTTGATCTAGTCTCAATCTGAGCCGACTAACATCCTGAATCTGCTCTTTTCTCCATAGCTTCAGCTCTGACTCTAGTTCCTTCCTCTATCTTGTGTCTCCAGGTATCTGAAGCCCCAATCAAGTCCCTCAAAATCTTTATCGTCTGAACCTCAAGCCCATGAAGAGCTACGCACTACCTCCACTCTAAGACCACTCCTGTTCTAGCTTTAGGACCACAGCTGTCCTAGTCTCTTCAAGCCAATATCCTGACTCCTCCTATGGCCTTCCAAGGCTTGAGAGCATCACACTAACTCCTACAATCTCCATCTTGGTGCCCCCAAGCTTTGACAAATCTAGCAATATTCTCCAGCATGCTCCCACTATCACTGCATACTCTGACAGTCCTTTTTGCATACATTCTTACCACCACCAACCCTCTTCAGCTTCTGCGTGCCCTTGGAGATCTTTTGAGATAACTACCTCCATAGCTAAAGACCCTAGCCTGCTCCTCGACAGCACCCTAAAAATTGTAGACTCTCTTCTACTAAGCAATCGCATCACCTATTTTAGACTTTTCTAGAGAAAACTGCAGCATTCCTATACCGGCATTTGCTGTATACCTAGACACAGTCTCCTCAGAACAACACCGCTTTAAACTCTTTCAAAATCTCTCTCCACTTGTAAAGACACCTTTGCCAAGTACTCCACCTAAATTCAAAGTCCATCTAATGCCGCAGAAGATGACTTTGTAACTGAATCACTCGAGGTCAACCATCCAATGCTGTACTGCTAGGCCTACCACTGCACTTCGATCATCGTCATGTCCCTTCAGACCCTCCACACTCCACAGACCCCTCCGAAGCCATCTTGGACACACCGCATGCTGCGAGCTCCTCCGAAACCTAAGAGCTCATCCAACTCTTCTCCTTTAGTGATTGAACTCTTGGGAATTCCACTCTAGCCATTATCCTCTTCTATCCTTGCACCAACCATTGCTTTAACTTTATCTAGAGGAACTGTAGCTCAAACCTCACCCAAGGCTCAGGCCCACCTATCGCATCTGAGGCTCGTCACTGTCTCCTCATAGGTATCTAGATCCTCTCTTGGTACAAACAACCCATCTGATATGATCTCCCCAGAACCTCGATCCACGTTGCCCGCAACCCCATATAGATCCATGGAATACGTCCCACTGTTGGTCCTGGAATCTAACTATCCCTGCACCTCTTGGCTCTGAACCTATGTCAAAACATCTGCCATTTATGGAGGCACCTTTGATCTGTGCTCCACCTGAATTGTGACCTCTCCTGGTGCCCCTACAGAAGATGAAACCTGATCCAAGGTCAGCCGTCCTACCCTATCCTGCTGGACCTCCACCATCACTGCTGTCATTTCAAACCTTCCGCACACCACGGACACCTATGAAACCACCCTAGAGGAACTCACCATCCTTTGAATTAGCAGCGACACTCCATGGATCAATCATCTCCATCTCCCAAAGGCTTCACAAATTCTTGCTCCGGTCGAACCACTGAATGCATCCTTGACTACTTCTCCGCCTTTCTACACTCGAAGGCTGTAGTCGCTTCTTAAGCTTTCTCTCGACCATTATCCCTTGGGTGAACTCTCCTCATCCACCGAACAGCCCCCACACTTACCTTCTTTCTAGAGATCCCTATCATCTAACCGCCATACACCCCAATCTTTCCATCAAGACCTCCTCCAAACAATGTTGGACCAGCAAATCATGCACTCAAACCTTCCACCCCAAAAAATTTTTTTTCCATCAATCCTCTCAGTCTTCACCTTCAACTCACTGCTCCCGATTGGCCAAACCATAGCAATAACAAAGGTAGATTCGAGACATACTGTAAAATAGGTGTGCAGATTTCAGCTTTTACCTTGTATGACTTCTCCTTCACTTCCACACTCCATCAGATTTTGATATCACTTATTAGAAAATTCTGACTGCACTTGTCAGGAACCCCTGGATCTTTCATATGTATCTGAGGAGATCTACGATAGATCCAAACTCTCTGAAGGCAGCAAACACCAATCCACTATCTGGATCTGTGATGGGGCACCTCCCTTCTAGGGCTTGAGAGAGGCACCCCCCTTTCTCTAGGATTTCTTCAAGGAACCTAAGGCAACAACACTAGAGAAAGAGAGAAGAGAGATTGAGGGAGAAAAGATCTATATTTTTTTATTTTCTTAAAATTTTAATACAACCTATGTATATGTATACATAGTCAATAGGCCCGACTAAAAACTTTTCTGACTGAACCCATACATGAAATCACTCACCAAGCTCAGGACACCCATGTCTCACATGCTCTCATCCCTTGAACTTAATCTCGATTTAAATCATAAGTTAGCCCCTTAAGACATATCAAACCAGGCCTTAAGACCTATCAAACTAGACCTTAAGATCCTAGGATCAAAATTTGATCCCAAATCCAAATAAAAAACTCATGCAGCTCAGCTTGCGATACTGAGTCAGCTTAGTCTCAACTGAGTCGACTAACCTGAGACTTAATTGACTCAGACTAGCACTGAGTCGACTAATCTGTGTACCATGCCATAGATTTTTGAAATTTCTATCTTTGATTTTTCTGAGACATAGTCGACTGAAATTGGGACTAGATTGACCCACCTGTGATTTAGTCGATCCAGTCTCAATCTGAGCCGACTAACACCCTGAATCTGCTCTTTCCTCCGTAGTTTCAGTCATGGCTCTAGTTCCTTGCTTCATCTTGTATCTCCAGATATTTGGAGCTCCAATCAAATCTCTTGAAGTTCTCATCGTCTAAACCTTGAGCCCGTGGAGAGCTACTCACTGCCTCCACCCTAGGACCACTCTGGTCCTAGTCTGAGGACCACACCTATCCTAGTCTCCTGGAGCCAATACCCTGACTATTCCTATAACCTCTGAAGGCTTGGGAGCACCATATCAACTCCTATATTATGAGCTTACTGGACTATCCAAAAGATCCTAACTGGCGAGACTCTTTTCAACCTTGCATTTGGGACTGACGCGATCAATCTCAAGGAGGTTGGACTCTCTTCTCTCAAAGTCGAGGAGTACAATGAAGACACCAATTTGGTGTGGCTTTGAACCAACCTCCACTTGATTGAAGAAAGCAGGGAGCGTGCCATCGTGAGAATGGTTGGCTACCACCAGAGGGTGGCTAAGTATTATAATGCCTGGGTCAAGATCAAAAAATTTCGAGTTAGCGATCTAGTATTACAGTGAGTTGAAGTTTCACAGTCCACTAAGCAAGGGATGCTATTATCCAACTGGAAAAGTCTCTATTAGGTGAATGAGATGGTATGCTCTGGGACCTATCGACTGAAGTAACTCGATGGGACCCCACTCTCCAAGCCATGAAATTTAGCCAATCTATGTATGTACTATCAGTGATACTATAATATCATGTTATAATATATATGAATTTTTAGATTTATCAACTTATGTTTGAACATAAAAGTGGAATGAAAGGCTAAATCTCCTAATCGACAAACTCTACTAAAGTTCATTTGATCAAAAATATTCTTATTAAAGTTTCTTTGACCAAAACTGATCTTATGGAGGTTTCTTTGATCGGAACCATCTTTGCTGAAGTTTCTTTGATCGAAACTGACCTTACCAAAATTTTTTTAATCAGAACTGTTATTGCCAAGTTTCTTTGATCGAAACTGACCTTACTAAGATTTTTTTGTTCGAAACCAAAATTTTCTTTGATCAAAACTGACCTACAAGGGTTCCTTTGATCGGAACCATCCTTGCTGAAGTTTTTTTATTTAGAATCAAAGTTTTTTTGATCGAAACTATTTTTGCTGAAGTTTCTTTGATCGGAACTAACCTTACTGAGATTCTTTTATTCAGAATCCAAGTTTCTTTTATTGAAACTGATCTTACTGAGGTTTTTTTATTCAGAACCAAAGTTTTTTTGATCGAAACTGTCCATACTAAAGTTCCTTCAATCGAAACCATTTTCATTGAAATTCCTTTATTTGGAATAGTTCTACTTAATCTCCTAAGATCAGAACTAAGTTCATAGCGAAGCTCAGAGTCCCTTAAGTCAAAATGGATTCATCTAAATTTCTAAGGTCGAAATTGAATTAGATATCCTTTTGATTGGGATAATTCTAGTCCTTTGGATCGAAACTAGTCCTTTCATGCTTAATAAAAATATGCAAGCATAACTCATCAAAAAAAAAAGAAAATGCACATAGTATAAAGAAGTACAAATTTCATTCATTTTTTCAAAATTTTTTACAATGACCTTGAAAGGTTCAAGTACAAAAAAAAAGAAATAAAAAAAAGCCTAAGGAGCAACATCTCATGCAGGAGCATTTGTTGTGGATGCATTGGCTATAGTGGGCTCCCAGACTTTATCCAAAGATCCAAATCTAATTTTGGATACTAGGCAGCAACTCTATCTCGGACCAGCTACTTCTCATCGATGTAAGCATTAGTGGCAAATTTGACTTTTCGTTGTGATATTCCTCTGATGCCCGAAAATCCTCGATGGTCTTTGAGGCAATGGCCCTGATCCGTGCCTCGACAACAATTTCCATCTCTGTTATTTTCTTCTCTGCTGCCTCAACCGTAGCTTTGTTCTTCTCTAGCAAGGCCTCAAGCTCCTTTATTCTCGCTGCTTATGCTTCTCGGATGCCTAGCAGCCGAGGATTTTCCTCTATAGCCCCTCTCAGGGCTGCTTCGGTGTCTTCAGCTCTCTTTACAACAGCGTCGGCCCTAATGGAGGCTTCTGCAACCTCCTTTTTGGTCTTGTCCTTTATCACCTTAAGCGTTTCAGCATCGGCCTTATGCTTTCTTGCCTCCACCGAAAGGTCGTGGGAATGCTCCATGTACCCATTCAAATAATGAACGAGCTGTTGAAAAACCTCTTATTAGTAATGTAATAAGTGTATGTTTAGAATAAGTAAAACACTACAGGAGCTTCAGCTTACCTGGATGAAGTACTCCATAGATCCTTTCCTTACCGCCCCACACGATTTGGCTAGCAGCTCATTTGCATCAGCCAGAAAGAGCATCCCTGTAAATAATTCATGTGCCAGCGTGTAATCTCTCAAGGCCAAAGCTTGAGCTTCAAACCAGCCAGTGTTGTCCCAGAAGTCCCAGCTGCCTTAGCTGATTCATCTTCTGAGAAAAAGTCAACAACTTGGGGGGCCGACAGGCTCAAAATGGTTTCTTCGGTGGCTCCACCTATCTAGCTTCTTCGATCCCCATCAAAAGCCGAAGAAGGCAAGCCAGATTGAACCCTTATAACTCTGAAGTCGGCGGTGCGGAGAGATTCTAGGTCCTTCTGACCCAAAAATTGGTGGTGTGGGGGAACTTCTAATCCTGATGCGGTTGCTTCGGCCACCTGCAAGCTCTGCTATCCTTTTTTGGTGGGCCTTTTGCCCCAACTTCTTCAGCGAATTCGGATCTATTTCTACAACCAAAGCAATCAAGTGGTCAGCATAAAATCAAAGTATAAATTGAAGAACATATAGCTCTGAGGCAGGCGACCCATGCGCACCTTGGGGACTGGCCTGGCTAATACCGACATAAAATAATGTCTGCTCTGATAGAAGCTCCTTCAGCATCGAAATCTTAAAGCTACGCAAGGTTTCCAGCTTCTGCCTTGGATGCTGATCTAATGAGGGCTCCCTCAGCATAACTTCTCAGGGTTCACCCCAGTCGACAAACCTCCAACCCTCGCCTGACATCCGAGAGACAAATAGAAAGTGCTTTTTCCAGTCATGAACAATGGAAGGAGCATCCTGGATCAACAAACAAATATTTTTCTTCTTTTAGGGTGTCACATACCACCATCCCATGATCTGAGATGTCTCTTAAAGATAAAGATGGAATGAAAAAGTGTGATGCTAGGATCAATCCCAACCAGTACGCACGCTGCGGTAAAACCACAGATATGTCACCATGAATTCAGAACTATCGAACATGACAACATCTCGAGAAATTGAAAAAGAGCTATAAAGAAAGGATGAAGGGGAAGCCTCAGTCCAGTCCGAAAGTATTCCTCATAGAGGCTCATCTGACCTGGAGAAGGTTGGCAAACTCGATCGTTCGGCCTCGATATTTTTAGTTGGAACTCCAGAGGAATTTGAAACTGTTTATGGAGCAGTACTACATCCATCTCCATTAGTTCGGACTGAAATGTCAGCAAGGTGAAATTGGAGTGTCTAGTACCCATTCCCCTCACAGGAAGAAACTCTAGAAATGGACGGAGAAGAAGGAGAACCTGCGGCAAAAGAAGACAAGGATGATTGGAAACTCTAGAAGCCCGCATCCAGTCTCGTCTGGGGTTTAAATAGACCCAAGTTCAAAAAATCTTCTAGCGATACTTCTTCTCAAAGCATTGATTACTGAAGGTGTGAGCCGACGAGATTTGAATGGATGCTTGACATATGGCAACCACCGATTGGGCATAGCTCCTACCATCAATATGGCAGTTAATACTAGCGCCAGGCATATCATGCCCTGCATCATTTTCGAAAAGATGTGCAGGGACATGCGATGGTACCTGCCACATGGAGGTGATTCGAATTTTGATCCTTTCGAAAATGTACAGAACAGGTGATGAATACTTCCTAGATAATTTATATAGCTCGGATTACAGCTCAGATTATGGCTCAGTTCATGCCTTATGATTCGAATCACAGTTAAATGCTTAGCTAGCATAGATTGGATTTCAGCCAATGCAGCTTGGAATATGATTCATGTTCACCCATTCAAACACAGTGAACACCAACGATAAAAATAAATTTATTCATTTGCATGAAAATTTGATTACAAAGCTCGGATTACAAAAAGAAGAAAGATACATCATTGCCTTAGAGCACTATCGGGGTGACTTGCTTCGGAGCAGCCTTCCTTAGTGCCAACAGTCCCTTCTGTCTGGACAGCTATATCGATTTTATTCATCTCAGTAAGACACTGGGATACTTTTGCAAATCTTCCTATGCTATCTTCAATCACGATCTTCAATCTTTCATCCAAAAAGTTGATTTTTAAAAGCTCGGCACTATTAGTAGGAAGGTGCGTTCGGGCCATTATCTTGCACCCCTCGAAGTATGTAAGAATACTATCTTACAGGCCTAGCTTATAATTTCGGCTCCTCTTCTCACCAACCAATCTATCCTTTTGAGAGCATTTGTGGTTAGAAGCTCCTGATCTGAGAGTTGGTGATAGAGGAGAACCTTGTCTTCTTTTTCTTCTTTCAACTTCTCCTTTAGATGCTCTACTTTTGACAGAGCCTCCTGAGGTTCAGTTCGAGGTGCAGACCGCTCCTGAGTCATCTGAATCCCTTTGAAAGTAGAACCTTCACCCCTCTGAGGTGTCTTCTCTCTGTGTCTTGATCTGTCTGAGTTCTGGCCCTCTTAGCTGAGCTCCTGCTTGGGCTCCTTTGAGGATGAACCTTGAAGGGGATAAAATCTCAACTCTTTTTTCCTTCAAGTGTCCTCCTCAGGTGCTCTATATCATTGCGGGCTTGACGGCAGTCTCTTTCAGCCCTAGACCTCTGCCTCTCGAGATCTTTGATCTTCTTTTTAGCCCTCCTTATCTCATCATCTTAGTGATCAATTGTCGCTCGAGCTTCTCGAAGGGTCTCTTCAGAAAGGTTGACTTCTTTGACTAGCTCGACATTAGCCGATTTTTTTTGCTCTAAAAGGCACTCTAGCCAATCTATATATTTTTTCACTGCTGTAAGCTCCAACGCCGAAGTCTCAGAAGTGGAGCCGACGAAGCTGGCCAAATAATGCCCTAGCTGTACAAAATTTACACAAAGCCATATGAGATTAAACACCGTAAGTTACAGGAGATCAAAAGAAGAAATCCAAAAATTTCCTACCTGAGCAAGAGATCTTAGGGCACCAATCATCTGACTTTGAGCTCTTTGTCCATCCAAGTATTATTTCTCATCAGGCGAAAGAAAATTTTTCAGAAACTCCACCATGGTCTTGAGATTCTCCATTGCAGATGGAGCAAAAGGCGCTGGTTGTGAAGGGCTCGCTTGAGAAATGGTTGGAGGAAGGCATTGGATAGGAATCGCCTGCTCCAAAGGATCCCCAACCTCCATCGCCATTGTCAAAATTTCTTCTAGATGATCGACCACATCTATTGCTTGTGTCTCCTCCACTGGGGTCTCTTTTATCGGAATCTCCTCTAGTGAAGCTTTTATCGCGGCCTCCCATAATGAAACTATGGACTTGGCAATTAAAGGGGGATTCTCATTTCCTGTGACCATGGTAGCTGATTCGGTGGCTGGAACCTTGTCATCGTCCCTGCTGGGGCTGAAGGACCAACAGACGAAACTTTGGCTTGCCTTCTTCGGGCCGATGCTAGTTCAAGCTTCCTCAGGAGTTTCAGATTCATCCTGTCTTTGAAAGTCGCAATGAGAATCTAGAGCGAAGGGGGTTGCACTCGCCTTAATGCACTTGAAAAGTAGATTTTAAAGAGAACAAAGAAGATAAAAAGTCATCATTTAAAAAAATTGAGAAGATCGCTAGCTGAGTGGTCCCATTGATCGCGATTGTTCGCAACAGTCCTACCCATCAGGCTAATGTCATCAACTTTAAATACTAGGGACACGTGAAAGCATGAGAGCGCGTATCCCTAGATCCAAGATATGACTTTAGAGATACTCTTTTCGCCTAATTCTCAGACTCAGGAGTAGGAGGAAAGTGTTACTGTGGTATTATGGATACCTCGGATCAGTTGGATACCTCGGATCAGTTGGATATCTTCATAGTTGCTGACCCAAACATCGAGCTGAAGTATATGGAGCTAAACTATTTACATCTAGTCTGATGTGCAGTCCATCTGGCATGTGAGCTTCCTCCATTTTCTCGGTCAGCCAGTTTTTTGACACGTATAGTAGCTATTTGCCCTAAATGGATAAGCTTGATCAGATCTCATGGGAGCAGATAAGGGCTAAAAAATCTCATCTACAATGGCACGTCCAACAGCTCGACAACCTTAAAATTGCACGTTTCCATGATTGTTCGACCATGCACTCTATAAATAACTAAAACTCCAAGTACTCAGATAAGTAATCCATCTCAAAGAATCACTTACGGTTTTCTGTTGTTCTCTGATTCCTGACTTGAGCGTCGGAGAGTCCTCATCAGAGCAAAAATCTTCGATCCAAACTTTGTTTTACGGGTCACTCTAGCACCCCTGCACAAAACCAGTCGCTCACCTTCCGATCTCAACTAGAACCCGCAGCAACAGCTATATTCTTGCTATTACATTGTTTGAGATAAATTCTTGTGATATATTTTTGCATGATCAACTTTAATATCAAAAAGGAGAGAAGTATTTTCACGACTACATGGTTCAAAAATTTTATCTCTATTAAATATTTAAAGTCCAAGTACTTTTAAGTAAAATTGAGAAGTATTTTTGTATCTATATTTTTGGAAGGAAGAAGTCTTGATCTGAATTTAAAAGTTAAACTCAAGTTGAATTTTAAAAATTAAATTTCTTTAGATGATTTTGATGATTGATTTTAATTTAAAAAAATTTAAAAGTTAAAATTTAAAAATTTAACTTGATCCTTCTCTTTTTGATGCTACCAAAAAGGGAGAGAGTCATGATAAGTATATACTTAAAATACTTGAAATGCTCTTAAATTTTTTGATATACTTTTATGCTTCATTGAAACTTGTGAAACAAATATTTTGACATGATATGTGTACTTTCAATAAAGCATTCATGAAGTGTGTATTCATATATATCTATCCTATCATTTCATGATTCATATAGATAATTTAATTGAAGCACATTATATTATAATTATTATTTATGCATAGACTCAAAGTTTTATCATTATCAAAAAGAAAAAGATTGTTGACCCTATAATTAATTTGGATGATTACCAAATTTTGAGTAATTATGATTCTAATCATGTATTTTAAGTTTGGATGTAGGATTTTTCAAGTATCCAAAATGAAAAATTTATCTTAAGGATAAATTCTCAAAAGATGTTAAGCCAAAGCATTTAAAAGAATAAGTTCTCATAAGTTTGGATGGCTCATTATAAAGATAAATAAAATTGAAAGAAGTAAATATCATTTAGAAGTATTACGATCAAAAAATTCAAATTTAAGAGGTCAAAATATGAAGAAAAAATATTGTTGAAAGGCTTAAAGTCGACTTCGAGAGATTTCGAGTCCACTCTGGTATATTGAAAGAAGATTGGTATAGGTCCGAGTCGACTCGCTTTCAATCCGAGCCGACTCTTTCGAAGAAGACAGAAGACTGTATTTTCAAGATCTCGATTCGAGCCAGCTCGATTTCAATCCAAACTGATTCGCCTGCAAACTGAGCCGACTTGCCTGCAAATAAAGCCGATTCTATTTACGGAGATAGCAATAACGGCTAGTTTTTTATACTTTTCTAATGACTAGTTTTTGGGTTTAACAGCTACTCCAAGCTCTCCAACAGTTAAAACTCATTCTTAAAATTTTTCCAAGCCTATTAAAAGCTAGAGAATCAATTTGGAAGGAAAATAAGTGGATTGAAAAGAGAAAATTTTTAGTTTGAGTGAGAAACATTGAATATCATTGAAAAGAGAAGAAATAAGAGAAATTAGTATATAGATTTGAGAGTTTTTAAAAAGTGATCTTCTCTAACATTTTCTATATTTTCTCAAGCATCAAAAAAGAGAAGTCAAGCATTAAAAGAGCAACTCTTCATCGACTTTCTCTGTACCTAAAAGAGTTTATTTTCTATTTTTCTTTTGTGTTGAAATTTCTGCTTATTATATTTTATTTTCTTTACAATTTTTTTTAGAGAAAGAAACTTGGGATAAAGGTCTATCCAAGTTCAGAATTGGACTTTTTATGTTTTGATTAGTAATCCTGTAAAACCAACTAGATTGATTGTGAATCCGAAAAATAATCGATGTAAGATTTTGGTTGGTGATCCCGAAAAATCAATTGGATTTGTTTGTGAGTCCAGATAAAAAAACACTGTAATCAAGAGGATTATAGTGAAATTTTCAAGAGGTTCTTGGAGAGTAGATGTACATACGGAGTTGCACTGAATTACTATAAATTATTATGTTTGTTTTGTGCCTTTTGCTCTCTTGCTTTGTATGTCTTGTATCATTTTAATTCTTGCATAGTTTTAATTATTCCGCTGCTACACATTATTTACTCTTCACAAATACTCAAATAAATTTAATTTGAAGCACATACTTGCTTAGATTATTAATTTGATTAAAATTTTTAAAGAACCCCATTCATGTCCTCCCTCCTCTTGGGTTACTATCTTTCTAGACAATAAATAGATTTCTATATAAATCTAATTTTGTTAAAAGTTTTCTTCTCTTAAACATCTTACTTTGTAATTAGTGTTAAAATTGAAAGTTTTAAGACCCCAAAGACATCTGCACCGATATCCAATTGAAAGATGATAGCATAGTATATGAAAGGTGTCATTATTTTGTTAGAAGAGAGACTACGCTGTCATGTAATGCTTTATGATAATTTAAATAGATAATATTCAGGAGAATTACTACGGGATTTGAATTAATTACGTTAAGGAACTAATTATGAAGCATGGTGACCAAGATCACTCAGGGCATTCAGATGTTACAGTCAGTTCACAGCATTAAAAGTTTCACAGATTTATTACCAATAAATGCAGTAGTGTTATCATATAAATCATCTGATATTACATCACGCCAACTTAATTGTAGCAAATTAAATAATAAGGGCCCGTGACAACTAAAAGTCAAGTTTACCACCCAAGTGAATGTGATCTCCAAATAGGCAATGCACCCGCATTTATTTTTTGAAAAATTCAAAGATATATTTAAAAAAAAAAAATTGCTACCCAGCAAAGTTTTTTTTTAAAATTATTTTATTATTAATTTTTTTTATATATCTATTTTAAAATAAACGATATTGATCTATTTACCAGCAATCAGTTTTAACTTATCATATACATAATTGATCCGGTATATAATTCAAATTTTAGATGCAATCCGAAAATCAAAAAATTGATGGGACATTTTGGAAGTCGCATCCCTCCTCAATCACGTCCCTCCTCAATCCTCCTTCATCTATCTCGGTGGATGATCCCTTTTTCTCGTCGGGGCCTATGTGTGGCGGTGGGGAGGTAAGTAGCAGACTCGAGTGATGAAGAAATAAGGGAGCAACGTGTGGCTGTGGGAAGACAAGAAGCAGAGGCGGAGGAGGAAGGGAGCGACAGGCCTGAGCAACATAAGGAGTGTTAGGATTTGACATCTCGAGATTCAGTCCACATTGAGCCCACAGCAAGGTTCGCGGCGAAAAATGGAGTCCAACGAGATTAAGATCACCCAAAACGGAGCTCGGACGGAGAAGATACGAGCTTTTGAAGTTGGCACGAGATCCGAGGCGACGAAGGACCGCCAGCGGCCGGCGGCGGCGCGCGACCCAGTCGAGGCCAACGCGCGGGATGTGCGACCCAGGCGTGCGGCCTAGTCGGGCGTGCAGCCCAGCCGGGCATGTGGGCCCATGCACGGGCATGGCCCAAGCCCGCGTGTGCGGGCCGACCCAGGCGCCTTGCCTGGGCCATGTACCCCGGTCCACCATGGATCGGACGGTCCATGGCAGACCGCGTGGGCATTTCTCATGCGTTTCTCACGGTCCACGGTACTATTCCGTGGTCCGATCGTGATTGGACGGCTTAGAGAGTTTCTGATCTTGATTCGATGGTTCAGGGGCTTGATTTGGCTTATTTAGGAGACCTAAACCTAATCTAATTAGGTTAAAACCTTGTTTAAGGCCTTTAAAAGGCCTGTGCCTCAACAGAGAGGAGCGAATGATTGAGTTTTTATTGAGGACGCCGTGCGGAACCCGAGAAGAAAAAGAGAGAGATGTGAGGCCACTGAGGGAAAAGGAGCAGGGCTTCTAGACAGCGGACGCCGGCCACTTCAGGGGTTTAGGGGGTCCTCCAAGAGAGAGAGCTTTTGTGAGGGAAACTTCTAGTGAGAGAGAAATTGGGTGTACGAGAGTTGAGGGTGAGATCTCCTCTTGTAAATTTTTTTTTTATAATGAAGTTTGCATGCCCCGTGGAGGCGAGCTCTTTTGTGGCTGATTCACGTATTTTGATTGTTTTGTTTTGTTTCTTCTTTCTTCCCGTTGCATCGCGTGGTACTGAAAAAGTCTTGCGAGGTGGTGTCCTGATCAGACATCCACCCAACAAGTGGTATCAGAGCAAAGCAGTACAAGGATGCAAATTGCAACGGTGGTGAGCAAGACTGAAGATGGAGAAGATAGGAACAATTAAGATGGAGATCAACAAGTTTGATGGTAAGAGCAATTTTTTCTTGTGGCAGGCAAGGGTGAAGGACGTGCTCATCCAACAGGGGTTGATCGATACTCTCTTGTACGATGAGAAGCCAACCACCATGGAGGTGCGGGATTGGAAACAACTACAGATGCAGGCGGTGAGCACCATCCGCATGTACCTGACGGATGAGGTGGTGATCCATGTGCTGAGCGAGACTTTTCCGACGGTGCTGTGATCGAAGCTCGAGGAGTTGTACATGGGAAAGTCTCTTACCAATACTCTTTTCCTCTGGAGGTAGTTCTATCAATTGCAGATAACTGAGGGACAGAGCGTGCAGGAGCATCTAAACCACTTCCAGAAGATCCTCACCGACCTCCTCAGTGTTGGCGAGAATGTTGAGGAGAAGACCAGAGCGCTAGTTTTGCTGGCATCGCTTTCTCCTTCATACAAGTCCTTAGTGACTGCTCTTCTAGTGGGGAATAGCACCATCAAGATGGACGAGATCACCGCGGCGATACTCCAAAACGAGGTTCTCAGGAGGGAGAACCCAA
Organism: Elaeis guineensis; assembly: GCF_000442705.2. NCBI lineage: Eukaryota > Viridiplantae > Streptophyta > Magnoliopsida > Arecales > Arecaceae > Elaeis > Elaeis guineensis. The sequence goes on along the minus strand of NC_026002.2, from coordinate 79,582,987 downwards.
CTGCGAGCTTAGGTGGTGGTAGCTCAGCTTTGGTGGCTTCTGGAGGAGCAGGAGGCGGTAGACGGAGCGACAAAAGATCGCAACGAGGGCAGTCCAAGTCCAGGAGGGAATTGAACAAAACCAGATGTTATCGGTGTGAGGAGTTGGGGCATCTAGCCAAAGATTGCCCTCAACTCAAAAATCGGATGGTGGCTGTTGTAGCGACGGCCGGCAGTGATTCAGATGGAGATGTCTTGGAGATATCTGACGAGGTATCTACTTCTTTCCAGTAGTGGATATTAGATTCTGTATGCCCCTATCATGTATGTTGCAGAGAGGAGTAGTTTGACTCCTTGAAGAACAGTGAGGGCACTGTATATCTACCGGATGGATCGAGCTGTGCGATCAGAGGTATTGGGATGGTCAGCTGGAGGACACATGACGGTGCAGTGAGGAGATTGGGGGAGGTCCGATACATACCCAATTTCAAGCGAAATCCTATCTCACTTAGCAGACTGGATTCGAGAGGCTACAGGATGGTAGCTCGTGGAGGAATCCTGAGGGTGCTACGCGGCGATAGGATTGTGCTGGAGGGGAAGAATGTGGTGATTTTAGTGCAGGGGTAAAATGATAATTTTAAAATTTTTTTAAAATTACTATTTTATAGTAAAAAATATTAATTAATCTAATTAATTAACATATATTAATCTTACATAAGGATATAAATATGATATATATAGCATGCATTTAAATTTGAAATTTCGAATTCTCTACAGTAAATATTTTACTGTTATGTGTTCAGAACACATTACCTTCGTGCAGGTAGTCGATCGCTACAGTCTGATCATCGTCTGGAAGGTTTGATCATTGCAACACAGTCACACAATGTGTCTGGCCTCTGTGGATCATCCACACGAAGCTCCCGATCTGATTGGCTCTTCACGAATGCTAGTTCATCGTAGAACCCTTTCGACGGCCGATGTTGATCGAACTCGTTCGATCTTATTCTGTCGACTCCTTGAAAGCTTTAGATCATCAACTGATGTACTTGAGAGGTTGATGAAGCTCTCTCTGAAATTTGGTGGGCTCACGACACTCGTAGCTCACCTTTTCACTTCCCGAACCCCAGGCAGAAACCCTAGGGTACTCACTGAAAACCCTGCACCCACTTTTGTTTCTTTTCTTTTCTTTTCTCTCGGAAGTTTTTGAACTTCCAACTCATGAACAAGGCATCCTCATGCCCACTATTCTCTCTCAGAAAAATACTACGCACGCCCCACCTTCTCTTCTCTTTTAAAACAGTGCAAGACGCGTCTTATCCGCGTGAGAGGATAAAGATAGGTGGTTGCTCACTTGAATTCAAATCGAATTTGAATTCAAATGCAAACCAACCCATCCTTATCCACTCCGGGCGAGAGAAGAGAGGAGGCATGGGTTCTTTGTGCATGGAGAATTTATACGAGAAACTCTTTCTCGTGTAGATTAAATGGCGCACAAGATTGTAGGAACCTGATCTAAGGTTTCAGGGTTGGATCTTGAAACTTTTTCAAGATCATACAGTGGAAGACTAAAATAAATCAAAATTATTTTCTAAAACTAGAGAATCCTTAGATCTAAGATCCTATTACATGATTATTACATAGCATTAAATCAAAAATTAAAATATATAAATATAGCATGAACTACATGTTGATCATATCAACATGTTTCTATACTACATCTAATGTATGTATTAAACAATAGATCAGATCTATTACCTTGCAAGTTAGACGTTCTAACCTCGCTGATCCGGGCTTGAGGATGATGTTGCAAGCCGTACACGCATCCAACCTCTAGGAGTCATCCACACGAGCCCACGAATCTCGATCAGAAGTCCTGCTTCAGGAAATCAGCACAGTATGCTAGTACTGCGCTGATCCTTCTTTGATGGTTGATCAGGTGCCTTCTTCTTCTTGATTTGGACTCTTCCAAAGATGAAAAGTAGAAGGAGGAGTTTCAGATCTAAGACGCTCTCAGGAAACTCAAGATGGAGGGAGGAAAGATATGAAAAACAAATAACCCTAGAAGAAGACCCTCTTCTTCTTCTCATTTCTCTCTCTAGACACCCTAACTTGTGTCTTTTATATCTCCACGACCCAAAGGTCTTTCTCTATAATTTTTGGATGGCCCAAAGGTATCTCAAATCTCTATCTTTTTCAAAAATTTCATGAAGAAACTCGTCTTATATAGAGAGATATGATAGAGTCCTTGTCTAGGTCAAATACCTAGTCAAGGCTTATCCAAACATGGCAAGTTAAGGGGCGCCCAACTCTTGAGCACCTCCTCCTTATTTTCATGCATGGATCACCAGAAAAGGATGCATAATATGTACCCTAAAAGCCACAAAAATTCTAAAAAAAATTTGGATAAATTCGGTGCAAAATTGAAAGAGTTTAGGATTTCTAAAACTCTATCTCATAGAATTCGAAATCCAAACTTATTCCTTTTTGATTTGATCCAAACCACCTTCCATGTAAGAAAGAAGAGAGGAGACCTTTTGTGAATGTGGGAGAGACCTGGGAGAAGACTTTTGTTGCACAAAATAAGAGGAGATTGGCATTGAATGAGAGAGAGGGCATGGGGAAGGCTTATGTGGCGCAAGGTGGAATCCTAGTCTTACTAGGATTCTATCTTATGACTTGTTTTAATTTGGTTTCTCAAAACAAATCAAACCAAAATTAGATCAACTCAATTAAAATAGGTATTAACCTAATTAAAAACTTAATTTAATCAGATTAAATTAGATTTAAATTTTATTTAATTTTCTAATCAAATTAGAAATTAGATTGACCCAAGTCCTAGTTGAACTAGGACTAGTTTTTCCTTGCACTTGGCTTATCCAATAAACCAATTGGACTTGATCCAATCAAGCCCAAACCAAATTTAATTAAATTATATTTAATTAGACTTAATCTCAGCCCATTGGTTTAATCAAATTAAGTCAATTAGCAATCAAATTACTAATCGATCCTCCTGCAACACTTGCACTGGGTTAAATGTCAATCGTATTGATCATTTAACCCTAGAACGATTCTTAATCGTTGATCAACCATCCGATCGGATCATGAACTCTAATGTGTGTGACCTCATCGGTCCGAACCTAAGCCGGTAGCACAGAAATAAATTTTTGTACCAATCGAAGTGACCATCTAGCAATGGTACCCGACGATCGGATAGATCGAATGTATAGAACAACATCCTTAGAACCCATGCGGATATAGTTTTCATATAATTCATCCCCTTGACCAAAATGATTATAGGATACCCCAGAGTTCAACTGTCAACTTTGATCAGGTTGTCCACATTGTATTTCAAAATATCAAATCCATCTGATGGATTACCCTGGCCAAGGTTTTGCTAAATTGAAATACAGCCACTCATTCTTCTCCAACTCTTGGAGTGGTCAATCCCATCTCGATCATACTCTGACTTCGCAAGTACTTGACTGTGCCCAGAAGCCTTCCGTCCCTGAATTAGAAATTCAGTTAGTCCAGTACCAAAGCACAATGAGTTGCTTGCAAGTCACTGAGGCGATCTCAGGTCTAAGGGACACTTATACCTATATCCCATCAGAGATATTCTCGACAGCAGAATACTCTGGAGTTGGTCATGTTCAATGACGATGTACCCTTACATCTCACCTGTATGCCATACCAGTGTCTCCACACTCCTTGGTTAAGAGGACAACCAACCCATGTGGCCTACAGCGACCTATGCTCAATAGAAGCTGTCGTCCTTATTAACAGCTTATCATTTGATCGTGAACAGTTTTAAGGACTAATCGATAAATCCTCTCTTTATCGAACTTAAATAGTCTTAAGGACTTCATCATAACAATGGAGTTCATTAGAAGATGAAAGCTTATGATGAAAATGCCAAATATATTTTATTTATTAACAAATCAATTACAATACTTGGTTGCTCAACCGTCAACAGCTTGACGATTGACTTTTTGGGATCCATTTCCCAACAACTCCCACTTGTCCTAAAGCCACTCGGCACAGTATCTAATACCCATCTTCGACTTGTGGTTGTCGAACTCCTTTATCGCCAGGGCTTTAGTGAAGGTGTCGGCCAGGTTCTCCTTTCCGTCGATCTTCTGAAGGTCGACGTCACCTCGATCCACGATCTCTCGGACCAGGTGGAAGCGGCGCAAGATGTGCTTCGTCCGTTGATGTGCTTTGGGTTCCTTCACCTGAGCTATGGCACCAGTACTGTCGCAGTAGAGCAGGACCGGACCATCGAGGGAGGGTGCTACTCCGAGCTCAATGATAAATTTTCTCAGCCACACAGCTTCCTTCGCGGCATCCGATGCTGCGATGTACTTCGCTTCACAAACAGAGTCCGCCACAGTATGTTGCTTGGAACTCTTCCAGCAGATGGCTCCACCATTCAGAGTAAAGATATAACCCGACACGCTCCTGCTGTCATCATGGTCAGATTGAAAGCTAGAGTCTGTGAACCCCACAAGTTTCAGATCTGACTCGCCATAAACCAACCTTTGGTCCATAATATTTCTCAAATACTTAAGGATGGCTTCAACCACTTTTCAGTGATTTTCTCCAGGATCAGATTGGTATCTACTCACTCTCCTAGTGAGTATGCCACATCTGGTCTTGTACATATCATGGCGTGCATGATAGATCCCACGACTGAAGCATATGGGACTCTACTCATACGCTCTCTCTCTCTTCAGGAGTTGTCGGACAATCCTTCTTAGAGAGAGAAATTTCTTAGCCTATCGATAGATAGCTCTTCTTGGAATTCTCCATGCTGAACCTCTTCAGCACAGTGTCTATGTACATGGACTGGGATAACCCAGCATCCTTTTAGATCTATCCCTATAGATCTTCATCCCTAGGATGTAGGATGCTTCACCCAAGTCCTTCATGGAGAACTGTGATGACAACCAAACTTTTATTCCCTGTAGTGTGGGGATGTCATTCCCGATTAAGAGAATGTCATCCACGTACAAGACAAGGATTACCATAACTGGACCATTTGCCCATTTATAGATGCAGGGCTCTTCTCCATTCTTAATGAAGCCATACATTTTGATCACCTTATCAAAACGCATGTTCCAACTCCGAGAAGCTTGCTTCAATCCATATATGGATCTCTGAAGCTTGCACACCTTGGACTCATCTGTGGATGTAAACCCCTCAGGTTGTATCATATACACCTCTTCGGTCAGCTCTTCATTCAGGAAAGCTGTCTTTACATCTATCTGCCAGATCTCATAATCCAGATGGGCAGCTATTGCAAGCATTATCCGAATGGATTTGAGTATTGCCACAGGAGAAAATGTCTCGTCATAGTCAATACCATAACGTTGATGATACCCCTTGGCGACCAGACGGGTTTTATAGGTCTCCACCTTTCCGTCTGCGCCCCTCTTCCTTTTGAAGACCCATTTATACCCAATGGGTTTAACCCCTTTAGGTGGGTCAACCAATGTCCATACATCGTTGACCTTCATGGACTCCATTTCAGATTTCATGGCTTCAAGCCATTTCTCAGAATCAAGTCTCTGCAATGCATCCATATAGGAGATCGGATCCTCATTATTCTCATCAAGTTCGATGGGATCACCGTCCCGAATCAAGAAACCGTAGTATCTGTCCAGCTGACGCGGTACTCTATCGGATCACCTTAATGGTGCAGGTACATTGGGCTCCGAATCTGATCTAATCATATCCGACTCAGGTTCAGCTATTGGTGTCGGTCCTTCTACCTGTTGAACTTCATCAAGTTCAACCTTAGAGGCAACGGTTCCTTCACCAAGGAACTCCTTTTCTAAAAAGATTACCTTAAGGCTGACGAACACCTTTTGTTCATCAGCATGGTAGAAAAAATATCCTTTTATCTCTTTGGGGTACCCTATGAATGAGCATTTGTCAGACCTAGGTCCAAGTTTGTCTGTGACTAATCGTTTGACATAGGCTGGGCACCCCCAGACCCTAAGGTGTGAAAGTGCTAGCTTACGTCCCGTCCATATCTCATATGGAGTCTTAATTAGAGACTAACTTGGAATCCTATTTAACAGATAACAGACAGATTCGAGTGCATATCCCCAGAAGGATATCAGCAAGCGAGCAAAACCCATCATGGATCGGACCATGTCTAACAGAGTCCGATTTCTCCTTTCAGACACACCATTATGCTGTGGTGTTCCTGGAGGAGTCCATTAGGAGAGAATCTCATTCTCTCTTAGATATGTGAGAAACTCACTAGAAAGATATTCTCCTCCTTGATCAGATCGAAGAGTTTTAATACTCTTTCCAATTTATTTTTCTACTTCACTTCGGAATCGTTTGAACATTTCAAATGAATCCGACTTATGTTTCATCAGATAGACATATCCATATCGAGATAGGTCATCCATGAAAGTTATGAAGTAGAAATATCCACCTCTAGCACTGGTGCTCATGGGCCCGCATATATCAGTATGTACTAGGCCCAAGAGCTCAGTAGCTCTCTCACCTTTTCCAGTAAAAGGTGACTTGGTCATTTTACCAAGAAGACAGGACTCACATGTTGGAAGTGATTCACAATCACTGACTTCGAGGATTCCCTTTTGAGTCAACCTGTTTATTCTGTTCTTGTTTATACGACCTAACCTACAGTGCCATAAGTAGATACTATCTAATCTAGGGTGCTTGCCAGTAGAATAGACTCTTATCAGGCTTGATCTTTTTGGTCTGGCTCTGCACTGATGTCCCAGCCTGAATTTGCACCTTCTTCACTTTCTTCTTCTTGTTCTTCTTCCCTTTCTCAAAGGATCGAGAACCAGAAGACGAACCTCCCACCGAGTTCACCGACTCCTTGTGAAGTTGGTGATCCTTCTCAAAGTTCTAAAGCAACCCCAGTAACCCGTGGTAGTTCTCTTCAGGCTTTGTCATTCTATAATGAGTGAAGAATGGGAGATAAGACTTGGACAGCGAGTTCAGTATTGCATCTTTCCCAAGCTGCTCATGCAAGGAAAAGCCAAGCTTGCTCAATCGTTCCATCAGCTCGATCATGTACAATACATGATCAGTGACAGAGGCACCATCCCGCATTTTGGCGTTGAAGATGGTACAACTAGTCTTGCACCTCTCCACGTTATCGGGTGTGCCAAAGGCATCCTCCAACACTTGAAGCATGACCTTTGGCTGAGCCGTCTCGAATCTGCGACTGAACTCATCGCTCATGGCAGCCAGCATGATACAACGCACCATAGTTCGATCACTGAACCACTTCTGGTAAGTGTCTCTGACTGTTCCACGTGCATTGACAGTTGGCTCCTCAGGTGCAGGATCCATTATCACATATAGGATCCGTTCATGCTCCAGGACCATCTTCAACTTTCGGTACCAGCTATCGAAGTTGGGTCCCACCAACTTATCATTGTCCAACAATGATCGGAGCGATAGGGAAGTGGCCATATTTGCACAAAGGAGAACCATAATCTAATTAGTAATTGATTCATTAAACCTAAAGATTTGGACTTTAATCAAAAGGTTTCTCCCACTATTTTATTCGAATTGGTAGCCTCTACCTCCAATTCGAGGAATTATCCTAATTCCTTAGTGGGTACTAGAATCCACTTAGACTGCACACAAGCCCAACTTTGATTGGCCAACCCATGTACATCTAAGGGTAGGTTCATAACCAATTGTTTCTCTAAATAATTTCTAGTAATTTTAATTTTGCCCCAGAAACCTAATCAGTAGGCTTTGGCCTCGACTGTAAGGATCCGGTTAGGTCCAACAATTAACATGATCATACTTGGTGTATCTAACTAATGAATGATTAAGCCCAACTTTGGTTGGCTCACCAAACCACCATTAGAGAGACACTTTCAAGTCATCATATGATGAGTGATAATTCTATTAGTCAACAAGCATCAGGTCTTTGGGTCTGCAATGATTATTGAGTTAATGGACTCATTATCAAACACCTTAATGGGAGGCTATGACTCAGTTATCTCCATAACTTTGTCATTTCAAGGACCTAATAATTTTAGAGGATTTAAATAATATAGAGGATGAGGTCAGATGAACCAGCTTATCATGATCCTCCCACTGGCTTCACCAAGTCAGCTTAAGGGAGACCATTAAAAGGGCTGGTCTAGGAGCACCTAAATCAGTCACACTGATTTACCTAGCTGACATGGGTCAGCTCGAATAGTTAAGTGATCCGATCAAAACATAATTTCACCAAGAGACCAGGTAAGTTCGATCAGTGGGAGGGTCTGCCAAATCTTGCCTTAGACACCATCAGAAATGGCCAGGTAAGTGGGCTCCCAATTAAAAACCACCGATCTGGTTTACCTTAGACACCAACTGGTTTAATTAGTTTCGATTAGATCAACCTAACAGTTCATGCTAGACTGCTTAGCCAAGAATCAAGTCCATTTGGTTCTCGTTAAAAATATGGACTTGACCAACTACAACTATTGTAATTGATCTAGAGAATCCTTAACCTAATCTAAGACAACAATTGATTAGATTTAGTCAATTCTCTAATTAAGTCCATCTTCAATCTAACCATAGGTCTAACCCAATTAATGGACCTAATTTCCACTAACCCATTAACCCAATGTGTTATGATTTGTGTCTTAGGTTCTTCAATTCACAATCCTAGAACCTAATCAAACAGCTTCTTAATTCTTAATTAAGTTTTAGGCTGAGGGTTGGGTTCGGCTTTTCAAAAAATAATTTTTATATTTATAAAATAATTTTATAATATAATTCTACCAACCATATTGCATGTTTGATTCATAATCAAGATACAAGTGAAATAAATATGAAACTACTTTAGATCTAATCTAAACAGGTTCATGTAATTGAAACAATTTCAACTTTAAACAATTTCTTTGTACAAAAATTATTAACAAAGAGATTTTATTTCAGATTTAAATATCTTTTAAATATAATAAATTATAAATTTAATTTAGATCATATGTAACAAATTTATGATTAAAGATAGATCTACACAAACTAGGACAACCTTTGCACTGTAAGGGGTAAACCTTACAGCAGGACAACCTTGCAGTTCATGATTGATCTAAAATTTTAATTTCAGATTTAATAATCAGATTATAAATTAGATCTAATCTAAAAAATAATCTAAGCATATATAAATAATCATGTAATAAAGAACCTAGGCTCTGATACTAATTGTAGGAACCTGATCTAGAGTTTCAGGGTTAGATCTTGAAACTTTTTCAACATCATACAGCGGAAGACTAAAATAAATCAAAATTATTTTCTAAAATTAGAGAATCCCTAGATCTAAGATCCTATTACATGATTATTATACAACATTAAATCAAAAATTAAAATATATAAATATAGCATGAACTACATGTTGATCATATCAATATGTTTCTATACTACATCTAATGTATGTATTAAACAATAGATCAGATCTATTACCTTACAAGTTAGATGTTCTAACCTTGCTGATCCAAGCTTGAGGATGATGTTGCAAGCCGCACATGCGTCCGACCTCTAGGAGTCATCCACATGAGCCCACGAATCTCGATCAGAAGTCCTGCTTCAGGAAATCAGCACAGTACGCTAGTACTGCGCTGATCCATCTTTGACGGTTGATCAGGTACCTCCTTCTTCTTGATTTGGACTCTTTCAAAGATGGAAAGTAGAAGGAGGAGTTTCAGATCTAAGATGCTCTCAGAAAACTCAAGATGGAGGGAGGAAAGATATGAAAAATAAATAACCCTAGAAGAAGACCCTCTTCTTCTTCTCGTTTCTCTCTCTAGACACCCTAAATTGTGTCTTTTATATCTCCACGACCCAAAGGTCTTTCTCTCTATTTTTTGGATGGTCCAAAGGTATCTCAAATTTCTATCTTATTCAAAAATTTTATGAAGAAACTCATCTTATATAGAGAGATATGATAGAGTCCTTATCTAGGTCAAATACCTAGTCAAGGCTTATCCAAACATGGCAAGTTAAGGGGCGCCCAACTCTTGAGCACCTCCTCCTTATTTTCATGCATGGATTACCAGCAAAGGATGCATAATGTGTACCCTAAAAGTTATGAAAATTTCAAAAAAAATTTAGATAAATTCGGTGCAAAATTGAAAGAGTTTTAGATTTCTAAAACTCTATCTCATAGAATTCGAAATCCAAACTTATTCCTTTTTGATTTGATCCAAACCACCTTCCATGTAAGAAAGAAGAGAGGAGACCTTTTGTGAATGTGGGAGAGACCTGGGAGAGGGATTTTGTCACACAAAATAAGAGGAGATTGGCATTGAATGAGAGAGAGGGCGTGGAGAAGGCTTATGTGGCGCAAGGTGGAATCCTAGTCTTACTAGGATTCTATCTTATGACTTGTTTTAATTTGATTTCTCAAACCAAATCAAACCAAAATTAGATCAATCCAATTAAAATAGATCTTAACCCAATTAAGAACTTAATTTAATCAGATTAAATTAGATTTAAATCTGATTTAATTTTTTAATCAAATTAAAAATTAGATTGACCCAAGTCCTAGTTGAACTAGGACTAGTTTTTCCTTGCACTTGGCTTATCCAATAAACCAATTAGACTTGATCCAATCAAGCCCAAACTAAATCTAATTAAATCATATTTAATTAGACTTAATCTCAGTCCATTGGCTAAATCAAATTAAGCCAATTAGTAATCAAATTGCTAATTGATCCTCCTGCAACACTTGCATTGGGTTAAATGTCAATCGTATTGATCATTTAACCCTAGAACGATTCTTAATCGTTGATCAACCATCCGATCGGATCATGAACTCTAATGTGTGTGACCTCATAGGTCTGAACCTAAGCCGATAGCATATAAATAAATTCTTGTACCAATCGAAGTGACCATCTAGCAATGGTACCCGACGATCGGATAGATCGAATGTATAGAACAACATCCTTAGAACCCATGCGGATATAGTTTTCATATAATTCATCCCCTTGACCAAAATGATCATAGGACACCCCAGAGTTCAACTGTCAACTTTGATCAGATTGTCCACATTGTATTTCAAAATATCAAATCCATCTGATGGATTACCCTGGCCAAGGTTTTGCTAAATTGAAAGACAGCGACTCATTCTTCTCCAACTCTTGGAGTGGTTAATCCCATCTCGATCACACTCTGACTTCGCAAGTACTTGACTGTGCCCAGAAGCCTTCCGTCCCTGAATTAGAAATTCAGTTAGTCCAGTACCAAAGCACAGTGAGTTGCTTGCAAGTCACTAAGGCGATCTCAGGTCTAAGGGACACTTATACCTATATTCCATCAGAGATATTCTCGACAGCAGAATACTCTGGAGTTGGTCACGTTCAATGACGATGTACCCTTACATCTCACCTGTATGCCATACCAGTGTCTCCACACTCTTTGGTTAAGAGGACAACCAACCCATATGGCTTACAGCGACCTATGCTCGATAGAAGCTGTCATCCTTATTAACAGCTTATCATTTGGTCGTGAACAGTTTTAAGGACTAATCAATAAATCCTCTCTTTATCGAACTTAAATAGTCCTAAGGACTTCATCATAACAACGGAGTTCATTAGAAGATGAAAGCTTATGATGAAAATACCAAATATATTTTATTTATTAACAAATCAATTATAATACTTGGTTGCTCAACCGTCAACAGCTTGACGATTAGCTTTTTGGGACACATTTCCCAACAAAGATAAGGTGGGTGGCGCATGGATTAGTTGCCCATTCAAATTCAAACATCCTTTGAATTTGAATGGCCAACAAACCAATCTTTATCCAGATAAATGGCGCACAAGGGAGGGCGTGGGAAGGCTTCTGCATGGGAGAAAATTTACGAAAAGTTATTTCTCATGAATTCAAATGGGCGCAGATAAGTGAGGTGGCACAGGGAGATGATGTCAAAGTGGTTTCAACCTAATTGAGCCAACCTAATCAAAATAGGTTAGGCACAATTAGACTAAGTTAAATCTAACTTAATTAGGCTTAATTAGGCTCAATAAAATCCTAGTCAAATCAAAAATTGACTAAGCCCAACCCCTGATCAGATCAGGGACCAAACCACCTTGGCGATTAGGTCAACACTTAACCTAATTGGGTCAAATCCAACTGAATCCAATTCAATTGGACTTGATCTAAAAATAATTACTCAATCAAATTGAGTTAATTAATGATCAAATCATTAATTAAACCTCTCATAAATACTGAGTCCAAATTCGATGGGCAATCGGACATCAGAGTCCATCGATATGAAATCCTGATCAAAAAGTCCCAAACCAGTGGGACTCTTGACCCCGGTACCCAAAATGTGTGGAACTCATGATTAGAGAATCCTGATTCTCGATCACAGAGTTTCAGACTCGTAGGACTCAAAGTCCACGAGCATTAGGACTCTTCACCAGCCATCAGATCAGATAGAAATCTCTAATGTGTGTGACCCCGCAGGTTCGAACCTAAGCCGGTAGCACAGGAACCAATTTCTGTACTAATCGAAGTGACCATTTAGCAATGGTACCCGACGTTCGGATAGGTCGAATAGTCACAATCGCAACACTCAGAACCTATGTGAATATGGTTATTATATGATTCATCCTTTTGACCCCTGTGTTTAGGACGACTCCGGGTTAAACTGTCAATCCTGATCAGATCATCCAAATCGTGCTCAACTCAAACAGTCCTGTGACTCCTCACTAGGACTACCCTGGCTAAGGTTTTGCTAAATTGAAATATGATGGTACACAGCTCCTGAACTGGAGTGGTCAATTCCATCTTGACACACGCACTAACAAGTCAAGTACTTGACTACACCCAGCAGCCTTCCGTCACTGAATTAGAAATTCAGGTAGACCAGTGCCTAAGTATAGTGAGTTGCTTGCAAGTCACTGTGGCAATCTCAGGTCCGAGGGACAGTTAAACCCATATCCCATCGGAGCAAATCTTGACAGCAAAAAAAGCTCCGGAGTCGGTCACATTCAGTGCAGATGTACCCTTACATCTTACCTGTATGCCATACCAATGTCTCCACACTCCTTGGTTAAGAGGACAACCAATCCATATGGCACACAATGACCTATACTTGATAAGTATTGTTATCCTTGGTAACAACATATCATTTAGTCGCGAACAGGTTTAAGGACTAAATGACAAATCCTCCTTTGTCGAGTCTAAATAGTCCTAAGGACTTCACCATAACACAGGAGTTCATTAGAAGATGAAATAATTTATGATAAAAAATATCAAAATAACTTTTATTTATTTATAATTCATTTACTAATACAAGAAAGAGCACAACCATCAACAGGCTGACGATTGGCTTTGAGATACTTTTTCCAACAATCTCCCACTTGGCCTAAGGTCAATCGGTGCAGTATCTAATACCCATCTTCGATATGAAGTCGTCGAACTCCTTCACCACAATGCCTTTAGGGAATGGGTCGGCCAGGTTCTCCTTCCCATCGATCTTCTAAAGGTCGACGTCACCTCGATCCATGATTTCTCGGATGAGATGGTAGTGGTGCAGAGTATGTTTTGTCCGCTGGTGTGCCTTCGGTTCCTTCGCTTGAGCAATGGGTCCAGAGCTGTCACAGTAGGGCAGAACTGGACCAACAAGGGAGGGTACTACTCTGAGCTCGGTGATGAATTTCTGTAGCCACACCGCTTCTTTGGCAGCATCTGATGCAGCGACATACCCTACCTCGCAAACTGAGTCAGCCACAGTGTGCTGCTTGCAACTCTTCCAGCAAACAGCCCCACCATTAAGGGTAAAAATAAATTCCAACACACTCTTGCTATCATCATGATCAGATTGGAAACTGGAGTCTGTAAACTCCATAAGTCTCAAGTCTGATTCACCATAAACAAGCCACTGGTCCTTAGTATTTCTTAAATACTTCAAGATGATTTTAATAACCTTCCAGTGATTTTTCCCTGGATCAGATTGGTATCTACTCACTACCCCTAGTGAGTATGCCACATCTGATCGTGTACATGTCATGACGTACATGATAGATCCTACTATCGAAGCATATGAAATTCTACCCATACGCTCTCTCTCTTGAGGTGTTGTCAGACAATCCCTCTTCGAGAGAGAAATTTCATGGCCAATCGGTAGATAGCCTTTCTTGAAACTCTCCATGCTGAACCTCTTCAGCATAGTATTAATGTACGTGGACTGGGATAAGCCAAGCAACCTTTTAGATCTATCCCTATAGATCCTCATCCCTAGGATGTAGGAAACTTCTCCCAGATCCTTCATGGAGAACTGTGACGACAGTCAAATCTTTATTCCCAGTAATGCAGGGACATCATTTTCGATTAAGAGAATGTCATCTATATACAATACAAGAAATACCACTACTGGACCATTAGCCCACTTATAAATGCAGGGCTCTTCTCCATTCTTAACGAAGCCATACGTCTTGATCGTCCTATCAAAATGTATGTTCCAACTCCGGGATGCCTGCTTAAGTCCATAAATGGACCTCTGTAGCCTGCACACCTTAGACTCATCTATAGATGTGAACCCTTCAGGTTGTATCATATACACCTCTTCGTCCAGCTCTCCATTTAGGAAATGTGTCTTCACATCCATCTGTCAGATTTCATAGTCCAGATGGTCAGCTATCGCAAGCACAATTCGAATGAATTTGAGCATTGCCACAGGAGAAAATATCTCGTCATAGTCTATACCATAATGTTGACGATATCCCTTGGCAACCAGACGGGCTTTATAGGTCTCCACCTTTCCATCTGCGCCCCTCTTCCTCTTGAAGACCCACTTACACCCTATAGATTTTACTATTTCGGGTGAGTCAACCAATGTCCACACATCATTGACCTTCATGGACTCCATTTCAGATTTCATGGTCTCTAGCCATTTCTTAGAATCAGGTCTCTGCATTGCATCCATGTCGGTGATCGGATCCTCATCATTTTCATCAAGTTCGACGGATCGCCATCCTGTTTCAAGAAACCATAGTATCTGTCCGGTTGACGTGGTACTCTACCAGATCGTCTTAAGGGTGCAGGAACAATGGACTCCAGATCATATCTAACCAAATTTAGTTCAGGTTCAGCAATTTGTGTCAGTTTTTCCACCGGTCGAACTTCCTCAAGTTCGACCTTAGAGGCAACAGTCCCTTCACCAAGAAACTTCTTTTTCAAAAAGATTGCCTTAAGGCTGACAAACACCTTTTGCTCATCAGCTAGGTAGAAATAATACCCTTTGATCTCTTTTGGGTACCCTATGAAATAACACTTGTCAGACCTAGGTCCAAGCTTATCCGTAATTAAACATTTAACATAAGTCAGACACCCCCAAACCCTAAGGTGCGAGAATACTGACTTACGTCCTATCCATATCTCATATGGCATTTTGGTTACAGACTTACTCGAAATCTTATTTAGAAGGTAACAAGCCGATTCGAGTGTATATCCCCAGAGAAATATAGGCAGACCAGCAAACCCCATCATGGATCGAACCATGTCCAACAAGGTCCGATTCCTCATTTCAGACACATTATTATGCTGTGGTGTTCCAGAAGGAGTCCACTGAGAGAGAATCTCATTCTTCTCAAGATATGTCAGAAATTCATTAGAAAGGTATTCACCTCCTCAATCAGATCGAAGAGTTTTAATACACTTTTCAGTTTATTTTTCTACCTCATTTCGAAATAGTTTGAACATTTTAAATGACTCCAACTTATGCTTCATTAAGTAGACATACCCATACCTCGATAGGTCGTCTGTGAAGGTTATGAAGTAGAAATATCCACCTCTTGTACTTGAGCTCATGGGTCCACATACATCAGAATGTATCAGACCCAAGAGTTCACTGGCTCGCTCACCTTTTCCAGTAAAAGGTGACTTGTCATCTTCCCAAGAAGACAGGACTCACAGGTTGGAAGTGATTCACAATCACCAACTTCAAGAATTTCTTCTTGAGCCAACCTGTTTATCCTATTCTTATTAATATTACCTAGCCTACAGTGCGAAAGGTAGACTACTGATATATTATCCATTCTAGGGTATTTACTGAAGGTTTGAACCACATTAACAGGCTGTGATAGTAAGTAAATTCCATTATTTAGTTATCCAACAAACATTGTAACACCATTCAAAATGATATTGCAAATATTTTTTTTATTAAAAATTCATAACTGTACATGGCCAAAAGGCCAACAAAAATAATATTTAATAAAAAACTTGGATAATAGTGACATTCACTCAGAATTACATTACGAGAGTTGATTACAAGATTCATGATTCCTAAAGCTAGAACTGAAACTTTGCTTCCATCTCCAACGTTCAGGAACTTTTCGCCTTCATCAAATATCCTACTGACCTGCAGACCCTGCATCGAATTACAGATATGATAAGGGCTTCCGGTATCCAATACCCAGGTAGTAGTATCACAAATGAAAAAGTTGCAAGGTGTTATCATATAATTACCTTGCTTCTTCTTTGGCCTGTTCAGGTCCAGGGAGGCAATGTATAGGGACAGTTCCTCTTCCAGTGCCTCTGCTTCTTACAAAAGAAGCACTCCGCCTGGCTCTGATCGGGCTTGTGCTTTTTGGTCTGACCCTGTGCAGACGTCCCAGCATGCGGCTGCACTTTCTTGTTCTTCTTCTTATTGTTCTTCTTCCCTTTCTTAAAGGGTCGACGACCAGAAGAAGACCCTCCAACAACATTCACCGACTCCTTATGAAGCTGGTGGTCTTTCTCAAAGATCAGCAGCAACCCCAACAAGCCATGGTAGTTCACTGCAGGCTTTGTCATCCGAAAATGAGTAAGGAAGGGGAGGAAAGACTTGGGCAAAGAATTAAGGATCGCATCCTTACCAAGCTGCTCGTGCAAGAGAAAGCCCAGTTTACTTAGGCGCTCAATCATTTCGATCATGTACAATACATGATCGATGACTGAGGCCCCATCCCTCATTCGAGCATTGAAAATGGCACAACTAGTTTTGTGCCTTTCAACATCGTCAGGCATGCCAAAAGAGTCGTTCAACATTTGAAGCATCTCCTGTGGCTGCGCGTTCTCGAACCTACGGTTGAACCCATCATTCATTACCGTCAGCATTATGCACCGAACGGTGGTGCAGTCGTTGAGTCACTTCTGATAAGTGTCTCGGACCGTCCCTCTAGAGTTCAGGGCTGGCTCCACTGGTGCCCGATCCGTTACTACATAAAGGATCCACTCAGGCTCTAGAACGATTTTCAATTTTCGATACCAACTATCGAAATTAGGTCCCATGAGCTTGTCATTATCTAATAATGATCGGAGCGACAGGGTAGTGGCCATAGCTGCATAAAGAAAAATCAGACCTTTATTAGTACATAAATTATTAATACTAAAGATTTGGACTTTAGTCTAAAGTTTCTCTCAGTATTTTTACGAACTGGTAGCCTCAACCACCAATTTGAGGAATTACTTTAATTCCTTAGTGGGTACTAGAATCCACACAGACCACACACGAGCCCAACTTTGGTTGGTCAACCTATGTGCATCTATGGGTAGGTTTATAATCAATTATTTCTCTAAACAACTTCTAGAAATTGATTTTGCCCCAGAACCTAATCAGTAGGCTTTGGCCTCCACTGAAAAGATCTGGTTAGGTCCCACCATTAACATGACTTGATTTGATGAATCGGATCAATAAATGATCAGGCCTAAAATTGGCCGGCCAACCTGACCACCATCAGAAAGACTCAACCAAATGATCATATTATGAATGATAATTTCATTAGTCAATAAGCACCAGGCCTTTGGGCCTCCAGTGATTATTAAACTAATGGACTCATTATCACTCACTTAGTGGGAGGCTATGACTTAGTTATCAGTATAACTTAATCATTTTTAGAAACCTAATAATTTTTCAGAATTTTATTAAAGGATAGAAGAGAAGAAATTAACCAGCTAATTTCAATCCTCCCACTGACTTCACCAAGTCAGATTAAAAAAGATTTAATTAAAGCCAGCATTAGGAGCACCTAAATCAGTCACACTGATTTACCTAATGACATGGGTGAGCCCTAATCATCAAGTGATCTAATCAAAACTTAACTCACCAGGTTGGCTAGGTAAGTGAGATCAGTGGTGAGGATATGCCATTAACTCGTCAGAGATCGAATCAATGCGAGTAGCTCTAACTTAAAAACCACTGGTCAGATGGCCGAACTTACCTTAAGCACCAACCGATTCATTAGTTTTAATTTGATCAACTTAGTAAATAGGGTTCCACTGCATAGCCATGAATTAAGTCCATCTTGGTCTAGTTAAAGACATGGATCCATTCAACTATAACTATTGGAGTTGAGTCTAGAGTGTCCTTGACCTAATCTAATTCAACTTTTGATTAGATTTGATCAATTACTCTAATTTAGTCTATTTCTTTAAGCTAACCTTAGGTCTAACCCAATTATGGGCCTAATCCATCTAACCCATTGATCCACAAGTTTATGCAATTGTCTTAGGTCTTAATTCACAATTCTAGACCAACTAGACAATACTTAATTTTTTTAATTAAGTATTTGGACTGATGGGTCAGGGTTTGGCATTTTGAAAATAATTTTTAAATTTGAAAGATTTTATTTTCTGTTCACCAAATATGTTGACTCATTTCACAAACGGATCAGCACATTTCATAAACAGCAATCCTATTGCTAATTACATAACAAAAAATAACTAAATCAAAATAAATCAAGAATATTCTTTTAGATCTAATCTAACACATTCATGATAAATTTTATAATTGAACCTTTACAATAAAGTCCTTTCGCTGCTTTGTCTGCATGGGATATAATCGCATCGGCACCCCTACCGCCACAGGAGACCCAATCGAATGGGAGGAGAGGGCCTTTAAATCCTACTTTTCTCCTATGATCGGACGACCATGGCAACCAATCCAATTAGACTACTTGCTACTTGGATCAAGTATATCTAAATATATCAATTTCAAAATTTAAATTTTGAATTTTGAATTTCAAATTTTAAATAAATTTTAAATTTCAAATTTTTGAATTTTAAATTTTGAATTTTAAATTTTGAATTTCAAATTTGAAATTTCAAACAAATTTTAAATTTTAAATTTTAAATTTTGAATTTTGAATTTTAAATTTTTGAATTTTGAATCTCGAATTTTAAATTTTAAATTTTAAAATTTAAATTTTAAATTTTGAATTTCAAATTTTTGAATTTTGAATTTCGAACAAATTTTAAAATTCAAATTTTAAATTTTAAATTTAAACTTTTAGATTACTACTTAATCTATGCATGCAAATGTATATCATATTTTAGAACCTGCTCTGATACCATTTGTTGTTAATTTGAGTGCTGGGGTAAAACGATAATTTTAAAACTTTTTCAAAATTATAATTTTATAGTAAAAATATTAATTAATCTAATTAATTTACATGTATTAACCCTACACAAAGATATAAATATGATATATATAGCATGTATTTAAATTTAAAATTTCAAATTCTCTACGATAAATATTTTACTGTTATGTGTTCAGAACACATTACCTTCGTGCAGGTAGTCGATCGCTGCAGTCTGATCATTGTCAGAAGGATCTGATCATTTCAATGCAGTCACACAGTATGTCTGGTCTCTGCAGATCGTCCACACAAAGCTTCCGATCTGATCGGCTCCTCACGAATGCTAGTTCATCGCAGAATCTTTTCGACGGTCGATGTTGATCAAACTCCTTCGATCTTATTCTGTCGACTCTTTGAAAGCTCTAGATCATCAGCAGATGTACTTGAGAGGTTGATGAAGCTCTCCTTAAAATTTGGTGGGCTCACGACACTCGTAGCTCACCTTCTCACTTTTCGAACCTCAGACAGAAATCCTAGGGTACTCACTAAAAACCCAGCACCCACTTTTGTTTCTTTTTCTTTCTTTTCTCTCGAAAGTTTTAAAACTTCCAACTCATGCACAAGGCTTCCTCACGCCCACTATTCTCTCTCAGAAAAATACTATACACGCCCCACCTTCTCTTCTCTTTTAAAACAGTGCAAGACGCGTCTAATCCACGTGAGAGGATAAAGATAGGTGGTTGCTCAGTTGAATTCAAATCGAATTTGAATTCAAATGCAAACCAACCCATCCTTATCCACTCTGGGTGAGAGAAAAGAGGAGGTGTGGGTTCTTTGTGCATGGAGAATTTACACGAGAAACTCTTTCTCGTGTAGATTAAATGGCGCACAAGATAAGGTGGGTGGCGCATGGATTAGTTGCCCATTCAAATTCAAACATCCTTTGAATTTGAATGGCCAACAAACCAATCTTTATCCAGATAAATGGCGCACAAGGGAGGGCGTGGGAAGGCTTCTGCGTGGGAGAAAATTCATGAGAAGTTGTTTCTCGTGAATTCAAATGGGTGCAGATAAGTGAGGTGGCGCAGGGAGATGAGGTCAAAGTGGTTTCAACCTAATTGAGCCAACCTAATCAAAATAGGTTAGGCACAATTAGACTAAGTTAAACCCAACTTAATTAGACTTAATTAGGCTCAATAAAATCCTAATCAAATTAAGAATTGACTAAGTCTAACCCCTGATCAGATCAGGGACCAAACCACCTTGGCGATTAAGTCAACACTTAACCTAATCGGGTCAAACCCAACTGAATCCAATTCAATTGGACTTGATCCAAAAATAAGTACTCAATTAAATTGAGTTAATTAATGATCAAATCACTAATTAAAACTCTCATAAATACTTAGTCCAAATCTGATGGGCAATCGGACATCAGAGTCCATCGATATGAAACTCTGATCAAAAAGTCCCAAACCAGTGGAACTCTTGACCCCGATACCCAAAATGTGTGAAACTCATGATTAGAGAATCTTGATTCTCAATCATAGAGTTTCAAACACATAGGACTCAAAGTCCATGAGCATTAGGACTCTTCACCAGCCATCAGATCAGATAGGAACCTCTAATATGTGTGATCCCGTAGGTTCGAACCTAAGCTGGTAGCACAGGAATCAATTCTTGTACTAATCGAAGTGACCATCTAGCAATAGTACCCGACGTCCGGATTGATCGAATAGTCACAATCGCAACACTCAGAACCTATGTGAATATGGTTATTGTATAATTCATCCTTTTGACCCCTGTGTTTAGGACGACTCAGGATTAAACTGTCAATCCTGATCAGATCATTCGAATCATGCTCAACTCAAACAATCCTGTGACTCCTCACTAGGACTATCCTGATCAAAATTTTGCTAAATTGAAATACGACTGTACACAGCTCATGAACTGGAGTGGTCAATCCCATCTTGACACACGCACCGACAAGTCAAGTACTTGACTACACCCAGCAACCTTCCGTCACTGAATTAGAAATTCAGGTAGTGCAGTGCCTAAGTGCAGTAAGTTGCTTGCAAGTCACCGTGGCGGTCTCAGATTAGAGGGACAGTTATACCCATATCCCATCGGAGCAAATTTTGACAGCAGAAAAAATTCCAGAGTCGATCACGTTCAGTGCAGATGTACCCTTACATCTCACCTGTATGCCATACCAGTGTCTCCACACTCCTTGGTTAAGAGGACAACCAACCCATATGGCACACAACGACCTATACTTGATAAACATTGTTGTCCTTGGTAACAACGTATCATTTGATCGTGAACAGATTTAAGGACTAAATGACAAATCCTTCTTTGTCGAGTCTAAATAGTCCTAAGGACTTCACCACAACACAGGAGTTCATTAGAAGATGAAATAATTTATGATGAAAAATATCAAAATAATTTTTATTTATTTATAATTCATATACTAATACAAGAAAGAGTACAACCGTCAACAAGCTGACGATTGACTTTGGGATACTATTTCCAACAATCTTTCACTTGGCCTAAAGTCAATCGGTGCAGTATCTAATACCCATCTTCGACTTGAAGTCATCGAACTCTTTCACCGCAATGGCTTTAGTGAATAGGTCGGTCAGGTTCTTCTTCCCGTCGATCTTTTGAAGATCGACGTCACTTCAATCCACGATTTTTTGGATGAGATGGTAGCGGTACAGAATATGTTTCATCCACTGGTGTGCCTTCGGTTCCTTCACCTAAGCAATGGCTCCAGAGCTGTCACAGTAGAGCAGAACTGGACCAATAAGAGAGGGTGCTACTCCGAGCTCGGTGATGAATTTTTTCAGCCACACTGCTTCTTTGGCAGCATCTGATGCAGCGACATACTCTGCCTCGCAAACTGAATCAGCCACAGTGTGCTGCTTGGAACTCTTCCAGCAGACAGCCCCACCATTAAGGGTAAAAATAAATCTTGACACACTCTTGCTGTCATCATGATCAGACTGAAAACTGGAGTCTGTAAACCTCATAAGTCTCAAGTCCGATTCACCATAAACAAGCCACTGGTTCTTAGTATTTCTTAAATACTTCAGGATAGTTTTAACAACCTTCCAGTGATTCTCCCCTGGATCAGATTGGTATCTACTCACTACCCCTAATGAGTATGCCACATCTGGTCGTATACATGTCATGGCGTACATGATAGATCCCACTGCTGAAGCATATAGAATTCTACCCATACGCTCTCTCTCTTAAGATGTTGTCGGACAATCCCTCTTCGAGAGAAAAATTCTATGGCCTATCGGTCGATAGCTTTTCTTGAAATTCTCCATGCTGAACCTCTTCAGCATAGTATCAATGTACGTGGACTGGGATAAGCCAAGCAACCTTTTAGATCTATCCCTATAGATCCTCATCCCTAGGATGTAGGAAGCTTCTCCCAGATCCTTCATGAAGAATTATGACGACAGCCAAATCTTTATTTCCTGTAATGCAGGGACATCATTCCCGATTAAGAGAATGTCATCCACATACAATACAAGAAATATCACTACTGGACCATTAGTCCACTTATAAATGTAGGGCTCTTCTCCATTCTTAACGAAGTCATACGTCTTGATCGTCCTATCAAAACGTATGTTCCAACTTCGGGATGCCTGCTTAAATCCATAAATAGACCTCTGTAGCCTGCACACCTTAGACTCATCTGTGGATGTGAACTCTTCAGGTTGTATCATATACACCTCTTCGTCTAGCTCTCCATTTAGGAAAACTGTCTTCACATCCATCTGTCAGATTTCATAGTCCAGATGGACAGCTATCGCAAGCATAATTCGAATGAATTTGAGCATTGCCACAGAAGAAAATGTCTCGTCATAGTCTATACCATAACGTTGACGATATCTCTTGGCAACCAGACGGGCTTTATAGGTCTCCACCTTTCCGTCTGCACCCCTCTTCCTCTTGAAGACCCACTTACACCCTATGAATTTTACTCCTTCGGGTGGGTCAACCAATGTCCACACATTGTTGACCATCATGGACTCTATTTCAGATTTCATGGCCTCTAGCCATTTCTCAGAGTCAGGTCTCTGCATTGCATCCATGTAGGTGATCGGATCCTCATCATTTTCATCAAGTTTGACAGGATCGCCGTTCCGGATCAAGAAACCATAGTATCTGTCCGGTTGACGTGGTACTCTATCAGATCGCCTTAAGGATGCAGGAACAATAGGCTCCGGATCTGATCTAACCAAATCCGATTTAGGTTTAGCAACTTGTGTCGATTTTTCTACCTGTCGAACTTCCTCAAGTTCGACCTTAGAGGCAACAGTCCCTTCACCAAGGAACTCCTTTTCCAAAAAGATTGCCTTAAGGCTGACAAACACCTTTTGCTAATCAGCTAGGTAGAAATAAGATCCTTTGGTCTCTTTTGGGTACCCTATGAAATAACACTTGTCAGACCTAGGTCCAAGCTTATCCGTAATTAAATGTTTAACATAAGTCGGACACCCCCAAACCCTAAGGTGTGAGAGTACTGGCTTACGTCCTATCCATATCTCATATGGCGTTTTGGTTACAGACTTACTCGGAACCCTATTTAGAAGGTAACAAGCCGATTCGAGTGCATATCCCCAGAGAGAGATCGGCAGACCAGCAAAGCCCATTATGGATCAAACCATGTCCAACAAGGTCTGATTTTTTCTTTCAGACATATCATTATGCTGTGGTGTTTCAGGAGGAGTCCATTGAGAGAGAATCTCATTCTCTTCAAGATATGTCAAAAATTTATTAGAAAGGTATTCACCTTCTCGATCAGATCGAAGAGTTTTAATACACTTTTCTGTTTGTTTTTCTACCTCATTTCGAAAAAGTTTGAACATTTCAAATGACTCCGACTTATGCTTCATTAAGTAGATATATCCATATCTCGATAGGTCGTCTGTGAAGGCTATGAAGTAGAAATATCCACCTCTTGCACTTGAGCTCATGGGTCCATATACATCAGAATATATCAAACCCAAGAGTTCACTGGCTCGCTCATTTTTTTCAGTAAAAGGTGACTTGGTCATCTTCCCAAGAAGACAGGACTTACAGGTTGGAAGTGATTCACAATCACCAACTTTAAAAATTCCTTCTTGAGCCAACATGTTTATCCTGTTCTTATTAATATGACCTAGCCTACAGTGTCAAAGGTAGACTTCTGACATATTATCCATTCTAGGACGTTTACTGGAGGTTTGAACCATATTAACAGGCTGTGATAGTAAGTAAATTCCATTATTTAGTTATCCAACAAACATTATAACACCATTCAAAATGATATTGCAAACGTTTCTTTTTATTAAAAATTCATAACTGTACATGGCCAAAAGGCCTACAGAAATAATATTTAATAAAAAACTTAGACAATAGTGACATTCACTCAGAATTATATTACGAGAGTTGATTACAAGGTTCATGATTCCTAAAGCTAGAACTGAAACTTTGCTTCCATCTCCAACATTCAGGAACCTTTCGCCTTCATCAAATCTCCTACTGACCTGCAGACCCTGCATCGAATTACAGATATGATAAGGGCTTCTGATATCCAATACCCAGGTAGTAGTATCACAAATAAAAAAATTACAAAGTGTTATCATATAATTACCTTGCTTCTTCTTTGGCCTGTTCGGGTCCAGGGAGGCAATGTATAGAAAACAATTCCTCTTCCAATGCCCCTGCTTCTTACAAAAGAAGCACTCCGCCTGGCTCTGGTCGGGCTTGCGCTTCTTGGTCTGACCCTGTGCAGACGTCCCAGCATGCGGCTGCACCTTCTTGTTCTTCTTCCCTTTCTTAAAAGGTCGACGACCAGAAGAAGACCCTCCCACAACATTCACCGACTCCTTATAGAGCTGGTGGTCTTTCTCAAAGTTCAGCAGCAACCCCAACAAGTCGTGGTAGTTCACTGCAGACTTTGTCATCCAAAAATGAATAAGGAAGGGGAGGAAGGACTTGGGCAAAGAATTAAGGATCGCATCTTTACCGAGCTGCTCGTGCAAGGGAAAGCCCAGTTTACTTAGGTGCTCAATCATTTCGATCATGTACAGTACATGATCGATGACTGAGGCCCCATCCCTCATTCGAGCATTGAAAATGGTACAACTAGTTTTGTATTTTTCAACGTCGTCAGACGTGCCAAAGGAGTCATTCAACATTTGAAGCATCTCCTGTGGCTGGACGTTCTCAAACCTACAGCTGAACTCATCATTCATGCCACCAGCATTATGCACCGAACGGTGGTGCGGTCGTTGAGCCACTTCTGATAAGTATCTCGAACCATCCCTCTAGCGTTCGAGGCTGGCTCCTCAGGTGCCGGATCCGTTACTATATAAAGGATCCGCTCATGCTCTAGAACGATTTTCAATTTTTGATACCAGCTATCGAAATTAGGTCCCATGAGCTTGTCATTATCTAATAATGACCGGAGCGACAAGGTAGTGGCCATAGCTGCATAAAGAAAAATCAGACCTTTATTAGTACATAAATTATTAATACTAAGGACTTGGACTTTAGTCTAAAGTTTCTCCCAGTATTTTTACGAACTGATAGCCTCAACTTCCAATTCAAAAAATTATTTTAATTTCTTAGTGGGTACTAGAATCCACAGAGACCACACATGAGCCCAACTTTGGTTGGTCAACTCATGTGCATCTATGGGTAGGTTCATAACCAGTTATTTCTCTAAACAACTTCTAGTAATTGATTTTGCCCCAGAACCTAATCAGTAGGCTTTGGCCTCCACTGAAAAGATCTGGTTAGGTCCAACCATTAACATGACTTGATTTGGTGAATCGGACCAATAAATGATCAGGCCCGACTTTGGCCAGCCAACCTGACCACCATCAGAAAGACTCAACCAAATGATCATATTATGAATGATAATTTCATTAGTCAATAAGCACCAGGCCTTTGGGCCTCCAGTGATTATTAAACTAATGGACTCATTATCACTCACTTAATGGGAGGCTATGACTTAGTTATCAGTATAACTTAATCATTTTTAGGGACCTAATAATTTTTGAGGATTTTATTAAAGGATAGAAGAGAAGAAATTAACTAGCCAATTTCAATCCTCCCACTGACTTCACCAAGTCAGATTAAAAAAGATTTAATTAAAACTGACATTAGGAGCACCTAAATCAGTCACACTGATTTACCTAATGACATGGATGAGCCCTAATCATCAAGTGATCTAATCAAAACTTAACTCACCAGGTTGGCCAGATAAGTGAAATCAGTGGTGAGGATATGCCATTAACTCGTCAGAGATCGAATTAATGCGAGTAGCTCCCACTTAAAAACCACTGGTCAGACTACCGAACTTACCTTAGACACCAACCGGTTTATTAGTTTTAATTTGATCAACTTAGTAAATAGGGTTTCACTGCATAGCTATGAATTAAGTCCATCTTGGTCTAGTTAAAGACATGGACCCATTCAACTACAACAATTGGAGTTGAGTCTAGAGTGTCTTTGACCTAATCTAATTCTACTTTTGATTAGATTTGATCAATTACTCTAATTTAGTCCATTTCTTTAAGCTAACCTTAGGTCTAACCCAATTATGGACCTAATCCATCTAACCCATTGACCCACAAGTTTATGCAATTGTCTTAGGTCTTAATTCACAATTCTAGACCAACTAGACAACACTTAATTCTTTTAATTAAGTATTTGGACTGATGGGTCAGGGTTTGGCATTTCAAAAATAATTTTTAAATTTGAAAGGTTTTATTTTTTGTTCACCAAATGTGTTGACTCATTTCACAAATGGATTAGCACATTTCATAAACAGCAATCCTATTGCTAATTAGATAACAGAAAATAACTCAATCAAAATAAATCATGAATATTCCTTTAGATCTAATCTAACACATTCATGATAAATTTTACAATTGAATCTTTACAATGAAATCCTTTCGCTGCTTCGTCTGCATGGGATATAATCGCATTGACACCCCTACCACCATTAGAGAACCCCATCGAATGGGAGAAGAGGGCTTTTAAACCCTTCTTTTCTCCTATGACCGGACGACCATGGCAACCAACCCAATTAGACTACTTGCTACTTGGATCAAGTATATCTAAATATATCAATTTCAAAATTTAAATTTCAAATTTTAAATTTTAAATTTCAAATTTTGAATTTTAAATTTCAAACAAATTTCAAATTCTAAATTTTTGAATTTCAAATTTTAAATTTTGAATTTTAAATTTAAAATTTCAAACAAATTTTAAATTTTGAATTTTAAATTTTTAAATTTTAAATTTTAAATTTTAAATTTTGAATTTCAAAATTTTGAATTTTGAATTTTGAATAAATTTTAAATTTTAAATTTTAAATTTTAAATTTTAAATTTCAAATTTCAAATTTCAAATTTAAACTTTTAGATTACTACTTAATCTACACATGCAAATGTATATCATATTTTAGAACCTGCTCTGATACCATTTGTTGTTAATTTGAGTGCTGGGGTAAAACGGTAATTTTAAAACTTTTTCAAAATTACTATTTTACAGTGAAAAATATTAATTAATCTAATTAATTAATATATATTAACCCTACATAAAGATCTAAATATGATATATATAGCATGTATTTAAATTTAAAATTTTAAATTCTCTACAGTAAATATTTTACTATTATGTGTTCAGAACACATTACCTTCGTGCAGGTAGTCGATCGCTGCAGTCTGATCACCATCGAAAAGGTCTGATCATTGTAATGCAGCCATACAGTGTGTCTGGCCTCTACGGATCGTCCACACGAAGCTCCCGATCTGATCGGCTCCTCACGAATGCTAGTTCGTCACATAACCCTTTCGACGGCCAATGTTGATCGAACTCCTTCGATCTTATTCTGCCAACTCCTCGAAAGCTTTGGATCGTCAGCAAATATACTTGAGAGGTTGATGAAGCTCTCCCTGAAATTTAGTGGACTCACGACACTCGTAGCTCACCTTCTCACTTCCCGAACCCCAGGCAGAAATCCTAGGGTACTCACTGAAAACCCTGCGCTCACTTTTGCTTCTTTTCTTTTTTTTTTTCTCTCGAAAGTTTTTGAACTTCTGACTCATGCATAAGGCTTCCTCACGCCCACTATTCTCTCTCAAAAAAATACTACGCACACCCCACCTTCTCTTCTCTTTTAAAATAGTGCAAGACGCGTCTTATCCGCATGAGAGGATAAAGATAGGTGGTTGCTCACTTGAATTCAAATCGAATTTGAATTCAAATGCAAACCAACCCATCCTTATCTACTCTGGGCAAGAGAAGAGAGGAGACGAGGGTTCTTTGTGCGTGGAGAATTTACATAAGAAACTCTTTCTCGTGTAGATTAAATGACGCACAAGATAAGGTGGGTGGTGCATGGATTAGTTGCCCATTCAAATTCAAACATCCTTTGAATTTGAATGGCCAACAAACCAATCTTTATCTAGATAAATGGCGCACAAGGGAGGGCGTGGGAAGGCTTCTGCATGGGAAAAAATTTACGAGAAGTTGTTTCTCGTGAATTCAAATGGGCGCAGATAAGTGAGGTGGCGCAGGGAGATGAGGTCAAAGTGGTTTCAACCTAATTGAGCCAACCTAATCAAAATAGGTTAGGCATAATTAGACTAAGTTAAACCCAACTTAATTAGACTTAATTAGGTTTAATAAAATCTTAATCAAATCAAGAATTGACTAAGTCCAACCCCTGATCAGATCAGGGACCAAACCACCTTGGCGATTAGGTCAACACTTAACCTAATCAGGTCAAACTCAACTGAATCCAATTCAATTGGACTTGATCCAAAAATAATTACTCAATCAAATTGAGTTAATTAGCGATCAAATCACTAATTAAATCTCTCATAAATACTGAATCCAAATCCGATGGGCAATCAGACATCAGAGTCCATCGATATGAAACCCTGATCAAAAAGTTCCAAACCAGTGGGACTCTTGACCCCGGTACCCAAAATGTGTGGAACTCGTGATTAGAGAATCCTGATTCTCGATCACAGAGTTTCAGACACGTAGGACTCAAAGTCCACGAGCATTAGGACTCTTTACCAGCCATCAGATTAGATAGGAACCTCTAATGTGTGTGACCCCGCAGGTTCGAACCTAAGCCGGTAGCACCGGAACCAATTCTTGTACTAATTGAAGTGACCATCTAGCAATAGTACCCGATATTCGGATAGGTCGAATAGTCACAATCGCAACACTCAAAACCTACGTAAATATGGTTATTGTATAATTCATCCTTTTGACCCCTATGTTTAGGACGACTCAGGGTTAAACTGTCAACTCTGATCAGATCATCCGAATCGTGCTCAACTCAAATAATTCTGTGACTCCTCACTAGGACTACCCTGGCCAAGGTTTTGCTAAATTGAAACACGACTGTACACAGCTCCTGAACTGGAGTGGTCAATCCCATCTTGACACACGTACGACAAGTCAAATACTTGACTACACCCAGCAGCCTTCCATCACTGAATTAGAAATTCAGGTGGTCCAGTGCCTAAGTGCGGTGCGTTGCTTGCAAGTCACCGTGGCGGTCTCAAGTCGGAGGGACAGTTATACCCATATCCCATCGGAGCAAATCTTGACAGCAGAAAAAGCTCCAGAGTCGGTCACGTTCAGTATAGATATACCCTTACATCTCACCTGTATGCCATACCAGTGTCTCCACACTCCTTGGTTAAGAGGACAACCAACCCATATGGCACACAATGATCTATACTTGATAAATGTTGTTGTCTTTGATAACAACATATCATTTGGTCGCGAACAGGTTTAAGGACTAAACGACAAATCCTCCTTTGTCGAGTCTAAATAGTCCTAAGGACTTCACCACAACATAGGAGTTCATTAGAAGATGAAATAATTTATGATGAAAAATATCAAAATAATTTTTATTTATTTATAATTCATATACTAATACAAGAAAGAATACAACCGTCAACAGGCTGACGATTGGCTTTGGGACACTATTCTCAACAAAGAAGGGGAGCAGAGGACATTATTACCTAGCAAGAAGTCCAATGCGAGATGGAGCTTCGAGAGCCAGGCGGAGCCCAGAGTGAGGTGGAGCTCCAAGAGGCGGATCGGGCACGAGACAGGAGACTTGGGAGGATGAGAGGCGACGTCGCAAGGTGAGACTCCTATTGCCGCATGACGATGCCCCGAGCAGGTCTCAGGTCAGGAGGAGCACAGCATACGACGGAGATGGGATCGAGCAGCCTGGCTCGACTCTCATGTTTGTCCATTCATGATCAGCAGGCGATTGCCCTAGGGCATGGGGGTGAGGAGATCCAAAAGCTCTCGAAGTTTGGAGAAGGCCGAATATCGAGTTGAGGTGGAGATTGTTAGGATTTGATGCCTCGAGATTCAGCCCACATTGAGCCCACAGTGAGGTTCGCGGCAAAAAATAAAATCCAACGAGACTAAGATCACCCAAAACAGAGCTCGGACGGAGAAGATACGAGCTTTTGAAGTCGG
The DNA here is from genome assembly GCF_000442705.2 of Elaeis guineensis. Classification (NCBI taxonomy): domain Eukaryota; kingdom Viridiplantae; phylum Streptophyta; class Magnoliopsida; order Arecales; family Arecaceae; genus Elaeis; species Elaeis guineensis. The sequence goes on along the minus strand of NC_026002.2, from coordinate 79,552,134 downwards.
CACGAGATCCAAGGCCGTGGAGGACCGCCGGTGGCGGTGCGACCGTAGGCGGCGGCGCATGGCTCAGGTGGGGCCAAAGCACGGGATGCGCGACCCAGGCGCACGGCCTAGCCGGGCGGGCGGCCCAGTCGGGTGCGCGGCCCAGGCCCAGGCACCTTGCCTGGGCCCTGTACCCCGTTCCACCGTGGACCGGGCTGTGCATGGCGGACCGCATGGACTGTGTGGGCATTTTCCATGCATTTCTCATGGTCCACAGTACTATTCCATAGATCGATCGTGATCGGACGGTCCAGAAAGTTTTCGATCTTGATCCGACGGTTCAGGAGCTTGATTTGGCTTGTTTAGGAGACCTAAACCTAATCTAATTAGGTTAAAACCTTGTTTAAGGCCTTTAAAAGGCCTGTGCCTCAACAGAGAGGAGCGGGTGATTGGTTTTTTGCTGAGGACGCCATGCGGAACCCGAGAAGAAAAAGAGAGAGGCATGAGGCCGCTGAAAGAGAGAGAAATTAGGTGTACGTCAGGCACTTCAGGGATTCAGGAGGGTCCTCCAAGAGAGAGAGCTTTTGTGAGGAAAATTTCTAGTGAAAGAGAAATTTGGTGTACGAGGGTTGAGGGTGAGATCTCCTCTTGTAATTTTTTTTTTTTATAGTGAAGTTTGCATGCCCCGTGGAGACGAATCTTTTTGTGGCTGATCCACATATTTTGATTGTTTTGTTTTGTTTCTTCTTTCTTCGTGCTGCATCGCGTGGTACTGAAAAGGTCTTGAGAGGTGGTGTCCTGGCCAGACATCCACCCAACAAGGAGAAAGAAGGTGGGGAAGCGAGCAACGACGGTGGGGAGATGAGCAGAGGAGGAAGAAAGAGAACAATGGGTCCGAGTAGTAGCGATGGGGCTATAGGAAGGTGAGCGGTGGAAGCTGTCACGCCCCCGATCCGAGATTGTGAATCGAGGGTCGCGGCAACCGCCGCATACTCATGAAGAACTCTCTCCATAAGCATGCAAGGCATCTCATCACGATATCAATGCATCACAGCGGAATAAATTCAAATAATTATTATTCAACTGTAATTCAAGTAATTAAATCAAATGTCTTACATCTAATAAAATTTTTGCTAAAACAATAAAACAATAGATCTAAGTTTAATGAAGTTGACATTGCTAAATCTCGCCTCTAAAAGCTCTGTCCCAATATTTCTTCCCACGCTCAAAATTAATTATCTGAATCTGAAAAATAGAAAGAAAGGTAATGAGCTAGACAGCCCAGTAAGTAACAAATATCTCAACTAGATAATTCAGATATTATATAATTTTCAAGAATAATACTGCAAATAAACATAAGAATATATTTCATGCTGATCTAATACAAATCAAATATTTTTAAATATTCACATATAATATAATCATAAATTCGATTCGATTCAAAACACTCGTAACTCAACAGCCTTGACTATGACCAACGTTTAACCCCCATTGGCGGGGTCCACAGAATACCAGCGCACAACCCCCACTGGCAGGGTCCAGAAATACCAGCGCACAACCCCCACTGGCAGGGTTCACAAATACCAGCCCACAACCCCCACTGGCAGGGTCCACAAAGTACTAACGTATAATCCCCATTGGCGGGGCCCACTGAAACATAGTTAGGCTGAGAGCTTAAATCCGATCTATATCAAAACACTTAGTACCACAATATATATCATAATCTTTCACTAAACATGTGCATAAATCGATATACCATAACATTTCAAAAGCACTTTTCTTTCAAAACATAATTTCATAAATCATGCATAATTTCAGAGAATAATTATTTATTTTCAGAATAAATATGGAATATCTCGAGAAGATGATTCATTACTTACCTTTCACGGAGCACTGAATGGACAGATCGACTAACTTCTAGGAGATTCTTCCGTGCCTATTATCCAAAATTATATTTTTTCATTAATTTTAATTCAAAATTAAATCTAACAAATCCCAAAATTAAAATCTCGCTTAAAATCAGACTCATCTCTAAACTCGATCAGAATCATCAGATGAAGCCTTCCCCTACGCTAATCTTAGAAGGGTAACTTTAGAGAGAGAGAAAATCCATCAAGAGAGAGAAACATCCTAGAGAGAGAAAATTCTAGAGAGAGAAAGTAGAGAGAGAAAGTCCAATTCCAGAGAGAGAAAATCAGGGTTCAGACCGAAAGAAGAGAGAGAAGAGAGAGAAACTCTCTCTCTCATCAATTTTATTTTTTATTTATTTATTTATTTATTTACTTACTTATATTTGTTCATATATATATATATATATAAATATATATATATATATTTTATTATTATTATTTTTATTATTATTATTATTATTTTCTTTTTTTTTCTTTTCTTTTCTTTTCTATTCTTCTTTTTTTTTCTTTTCTTTTCTTTTTCTTTTTCTCTTTTTCCTTCTTTCTCTTTTCTTTTTCTTCTTTTTCTTTTTCTTCTTTTTCTTCTTTTCTTTTTTTTTTTCCTGGTTCTTCCCACGTCGGAACAGAGGACCGGCGTGGCCCATATTTTGCCGGGCCGTTCAGGCCACGGCCGCCGCGGCGGAGGCCGGCGGCCGACGGGGGCCACTCCCCCGGTCATGGAGGAGGGTGGCCGGCGATCAATTCCGATCGCCGGCGCCGGAAAATTCAAGGAGAATAGCTCAAAAATAGGGTGTCTTTTCCGACCGGAAATCGGCGACTTTCGTCGCCGGCAGCCGCGCACAACTGCACGGGGAGGAAGGAGAAGAAAGAGGGGAGGAAGAGGAAAACTTACCTCAGCCTCCGGAGACCTCATCGGCGGCAATCACGGCGAGAAATCAAAGGGTGACCGCGGCTTTATTTCGGGAAAATCAGAGGGAAGGAGAGGGAGAAGAGGCCGATGATCGGTCTCAAGGGGAAGGGGTCTTCTTATAGAGCACCCTAGGACTCCGAGGGGTCCTAGGAGTCCTATTTTCCATGGGTTTCGCCGGAGAAGAAGACTCCTACCGGGAGTCTTCTTCCCGGTTGCTCTGTTTTTTTTTTTTTTTTTTTTTTTTTTTTTTTTTTTGGGCTATAACAGAAGCTGAGGAGAAATGAGGTGGCGAGCTCGAGCGGTGGTGGTATGATCGTGGGAAGGCGAGCTGCAGAGATGGAGGAAGAAAGGGGCGGTGGGCTCGAGTGGCGACAGTGTGGTTAGGGGAATGTGATAGCGGGCCCAAGCGATAGAAAAAGAAACAGATGAGGAAGCGAATGGCGGCATTGAGGCAACGAGTGGCATGCCTGATCGATAGGTAAAGATGGGCAATGGTGGGGAGGCAGGTGGGGGAAAGTAGATGGTGGTGGGAGGAGCCACGTAGAAGAAAAAAAATTAAAAATAATAAAATATTATTTTTTTAAAAAAATAAAATATATAAAAAATAATATATAATATCTTAAATATTTTTTATTATAAAATATTATTAAAAAAATACAGCAGCAAACGTGATTTAAAAAAACATTCAATCAATATGTGAGTAAACTATATAAATGGGGAAGATGGATAATCAGGTTGAGAAGAGGGAATGGCTTTCAATCAGTATGGACGTGGCATTCTTCACCTTTTTAGCCCAGGAATAGCTACCCCACCCTGCCACGGCGTGGAAGTTTGGAACCACAAGCGGAGAAAAGATCCTCGTCAACGCTGTCAAACGGAGGAGTCCGCGGCGATAAAAAGGAATTCAATCGAATGCCCTCCGGGCGGAATCAGGGTTTTCTGGGGCCAGTGGTCCATCGAGCCCGTGACTTCTCAGATTTCGATGGGCCCAAAATTCGATGTTGCAGTTGTGCGCGAGGCCCGAGCGTAGCTCTGAAGCTGTTTATTTATTTATTTATTACATGAATACCTCTGAAGCTTTTCGGCGAGAAACATGGCACGTGTCAGACACGTGAAAAACTGTGCGGCTCTTGCGCAAGCACCCCACCCTCACCTGATAAATAAACAAATATATTTAGAATAATAAATAAATTACTAGGATGTAAAAGATGGGAGTAGTTTATGCCAGATTAAATGAAAAGATAATTCTATTTTTCTCAAACTTTTTTTTTTTGGTACATTATTTTTCCAAAACATTCGATGGGTTCAAATGATAACTGGACTTGAAGGATCTTTTAAAGGATCTTTCAGCCGTAAAACCCGCAACTAAATGCGGTCTTGATAGCTAAAAGTAAATGTTTATCCCTATTCACTTCAAACTGATACATATAAAGTCAGAGATTCATCAAACCCATTGTCTTAAATAAATAATATACCTCGTGCATCCATCACTGGAGTTCATTACTGTGTCATGATATTCTGCTCAAATTTATAATAAACACATCATCTTAGAGCCCAAAACGAACTTGGTTGTCGGCTACATTGCAGCACTCTGTGCCCTAAGCGAAGGGTGGTGAACGCTTGCTTTACTACCGAGCAACTCCAAGTAAAAAACGTGGGTGATGCAGAACCAATACATTGCGCTTTTTTTTTTTTTTCGTACAGGATTTGGTTCAATTGAGACAGCAATAATCAATCCTGTCGTACACTGCCGAAATTAGTGTTTCTGTTTCAGATAAGGGTGTGGTTGCTTGTAGCTGCTATTTTGTCAGCAAAGTACGCATCTGACTTGGCTTTACTGGAACGACAAGGCCAGCTCACTTTTGAAGAAGCCATCAGCTGTGGTACTGCCCTCACTGTCTCTGTCTCGAACATGGCATCAGACTCTCAATTATGAGTTCCACACATGCACCAAGCTTGGACTTTGGAGCAGGGTGGAAATTATAACACAATTATAGCGAAGCTCGAGGATGAAGGGTGATAAGGTACGTGCTTGCTTCTAAGTATGGCCCCCGTTACTCATGAAATATGATAGCGACATTAACAATAATATTATCTAACTAGAACACCAGCCTGCACAAGATTTATTTTCAACAAATAAATGATGGAACAAGTATGACAGAGAAGCCATGCATGTCTTGCTGAAATGTTGATCTTCTATTGGAAGACAACGGTGTCTAGAATGGCCGCAGTCCGAACTATATTAGATGACATCAGATTTGAGACATGCTCTCCTAGATCCTTCTTTGCATCTTGTCTTCCAACATTGGCGACTGCCAGCTTCTCTGAGGGCAGCTCGTCTTCCTCCTGAACTGCTTTGTTATTTTTGATGGCTTATTTAAGCATTTCCTATTCATACGCCAAAGTCCAAACATCCCAAAACCAATGTCATTGGAGGATGGTGCTGCTAATTCACCTTTCTCAACTAGCAGATGGCAATTGAAAGATTTTACATAAACATTGAAGCAATTTTCTATCATGACGGTATCAGTGTACAACTGACAGAAGCAGTAAAAAGCTGAAGATCCAGGTAGGTTTACCTGCAAAGTCTGCTCAATGACTTGTCCCGCATGCCTTGGAAGAACGGGAATGGTTGATTCTTTGAGAATGGACAAACTAGTAGCTATTATCAAAATAAACTCTCTAATCGTAAACTCATCAGGAGAATAATTATTTAAATTTTATGATTAGTTCACCTAAAGGTTGATCATATGAATATATGTTCCCTAGTCATAATTCCGAAATGGTATAGTTACACAAAGTAATGAATTAGATATTAGAATAATTTGATATTCAATTTTATGGAGCCATAGAGGATATATCTCTCCACTAAACAAGAAACTTTATGCAACATCAATGTTGATGTATACATCAGTAATAATGTGGTAAGTTCATAAACATGGCACGACTTCAGTATTGATATAGCTGTGCAAAAAAATCTATCAAATCACGAATCTAATTTGAATCAGTCTCTTCAACTCGATTTATATCATTTTTTTAACAAAAAATTTGGATTGGTTTTGATTTGAGTATTTAGAAAACTAATTCAAATTGATTCGATTCAACTTATGTGTATGTAGCAAGTGGTACATTGAGACAACAGCTCTTAGAGCATTCAATCCAAGTCACCATACGATTGCATTATATATCTGGGATATTCGAACCACGAGGAAGTCAAGCAGTATGATCGCTTGCCGAGGTGGTTTTCCTACAGTTACGAGTAGTTCTACTTCACTTTCTACAACTACTAAATAATCAGAAAATCCGACCAATGATATATTGACTCACTTGAGTCATTTTTTAAGCAATTTCGTTCTTTAGAATATATCGTAAAATAAAACATCGGTAGAACTTTCATTATCAACGAAAAATTTTTTTACATCATAATTTACTATTGTTATTGAAATGATAACAACATTATTATAAAGAGTTTAAACTGTGTCTACATTTTCATTTGAAAAAAAAATAACATCATTAGAGATGATATTTGCTTTCCTAATCCGTCGCCTCTTTTGGGCTGATTCTTCAGCTTCTTCTTCTTTTGCCCCTTGTCATCAGTAATTTCTGAGACCATATTGATGATGCTAGCTGTCAGATTGTTGCGAGATTATTATTCATATCGGCATTTACCCAATGTGATCCCTCCATCGAGCCTTTTCTCCTATTCCGGACATACTTCTCAAGATATCTCTAACAGATCAAATCTTCGATCTCATCCTTCAGCTGGTGATATTCCTCGATATTGTAGCCACGATCTTGATAGAATTTGTAGTATTTCTTCCTATCCCTTTGGTTTGGTGGCACTCTTATTTTTTCAAGTCGACGTATGTAGTCTTGATCTTCGATCTTCATCATAATCTGAGCACATGGGGTAGAAAGTGGAGTGTAGTTGTGGAAGCACTGTTGGAGATTCTTCTTCCTCTTTTGATTTTTGGGGGGGGATTTCTCTCCCTTCTTTTCGAGCACCACAATCTTCTTCGTAGGCTCTCTTCTTTCTGCCATTCTTCTTCCCTCCTTCTTACTGACAAAGGACTTCGCTCTCCTTGGCTTGCGCAAACTTTTGTACTCGGATGAGGAGATCGACGTAATCTTTCAAAAAGTTCTTATTAAGGGAGAAGATCAAATATTCAACTTTGAGTCCTCGCTTTATTGCCGATATGATAGACTCATTGAAGTCACAAACTGTAGATGTAGCAGTATTAAAATGTGCCACATAGTCTCTTAATAATTTTTCTTCTCTTTGTTCAATAGAGAAGAGGCTGTCATTGATTTTTCGCTGTGGCTTTTAGTTACCAAAGTGCATGACGAACTATTTTTTCAACTATTCGAAGGAATGGATTGATCCTCGAAGGAGGCTGAAAAATCAGACTCTCGTATTCTTCTTAAGAGTTGCTGGGAACGTGAGGCAGAGGAGGACATCGGATGCCTCTTACAGCATCATGAGGGCTTTATATCCCTCTAGTAATCGAGTGGATTGGTTAAGCCATCATAAGACTCGACCTATAACATTTTAAACCAATAAGGGATCAGTTCGCTTAGGATTTCTTGAGAAAATGGTGGCTGAGTGTTGAAGTTAAAGCGATCATTCTGTTCAAGATTCCTCATCTGGAATTTGCTAATTCGACATTCTAGTTTCTGAACCTTCCTCTTGAGGTCATTTTTACATCGAGAATAATGTCGGCATGGAGAGAGGCTTGAAGTGAAGTCCCCCTTGGAGGGATCCGGCAATCCATGTCTTCAATCATCTCTTTTGAAACTTTGAGGACATAGAGGCGAGTGGTGTAGAGCTAGTTTGGCCAATCGTGATCGTCAGCGTGAGGCTTGAACTATGTTTGAGTGCCATTGCCCTCATTTTGACCCTTTTACATGGGTCCAGCAGCTATTCTGAGATGGAACTACCGAAGGAACTTGCGCTCTCATTGTGCCCTGCTGTAGTTGCCGTACAGCGGTTGTGAGTGGTTGAACTTGCTCAGCTAGCACATTGATAGGATCAGGATTCACAACAGTGAATTGTTAGGGAAGTGTTCCCGACGGTTTGTGCATTAGGTGCGCTGTGGGTAGGGTTTGGGTCGGATATTGTACTACCCATCCACAAATCCGAATTTAATACTCTATATCCAAATCCTATCCGATATCCGATCGGATAAGAAAAGAGATACCCATCCCCATACCCAATGAATTTGGGGATACCCATAGATAATTCATTTTTCCATACCCAATCCATACCCGCCCCATGCCTATCATATATACAAAAAAATAAAAAATTAAAATAATTTTATGCATATTATCAATCAAAACAAAATTATCAATTCAACATAAAACATAATTTATAAGTCCAGATTTATAGAAATCAAATATAGAAATAAAATTATAATTCAACATAAAACATATAAATAATCAAAATAATTTTATACATATTATCAACCAAAATAGAATTATTAAAACAGAATTATAAATATATATATTTGGATATGGGTTTGGATATTACCCATACTCGTAGGTTCGAATCGGATTCGGATTCGAATTTGGATAGAAAATAGCACTACCTATACCCTATCCATATCCGTGCTATAGTTTTCGGATTTTATCCAAACCCGAATCCAAATCCAATTAAACCCTATTTTTCAGATTTGATCGGATTTGGGTAGGGTGCATACCCATCGGGTCGGATCAATTTTGCCATCCCTATATGTGGGGATGATTGTCGATGTGACATGATGAGATGGTTTTGTGACATGATTCTCACCATCTTCCTTTAGAAATGGGTCGGGCCCTTTCTCTAGTGCCAATCTATTGCTGCACCTCTCTGATAAAGTGTGATGGGGGTAGGACAGCTCGGATTGCTTGTCTAGTTGGAATAGGTTAGTGACAGCTTGGATTCTGATCGTCTGTAAATAAAGTCCGTACACATCAAAGAAAGAAATGAGAGTTCTCTAACGAGATATCCTCCGATGCTTAAATCAGCGATAGTCAAAGAGGGAGAATGGTAGAGAAAGATGGTGAGAGCAGCGGGATAAGATAGTATTTCGAGAGATCCCTTTTTCTTTTCCCATTCTTATTAGGTAGTTAGCAATCGCTCAAGTTGCAGTAATAGATTGTTGGTAGGTTGTTTACGGTTAGTTATGGAACTAACTGTCCAGATGTTCGATATCGAATTGATGATATTAATGTTGAGTGAAGCACACATCATAAGTTGGTCACACCATAACGTCATATGTTTGCCATGTCTTCGAAGGTTGGACGAGCGGATTTTCCTAAAAAAAAAAGTGTCAACCTGATGTCAACTGGTTGATACTCTAACGTCTCATCTGCCGAGCCTCTTCCCTGCCGTGAAATCCGATGATAAGCACGCTAGGCGGTGTACGCCCCGAGATAAATGAAGGCAACAAAATTTGAATTTGGAAAGTAAAGCAATCTGTGATTAAATAACGCATAATAAATTAATAACGAACCTAATGATAATAATAATAATAAAATCATGACGGCCGTTGCAAATCTAGCGCCCTTTCCTCGGTTTTCCGTTTCTTGCCATTGGCATTGATCCCCTGGGACTCAGCGAGGATTCTTTCTCTCCGATCCCCCGCCACCCTCGACGGCATCGAATTTTTGGCTCTCTAAACGCTCCTCCGACTGAATCCCACATCTGGTAGGCTTTTCTTCAATCCGACTTCGATCCTATGTTTCAAGTATTGATTTGATTTGGTTGCCATTTTCTTTCCATTTTTGACTGTATGGATCGGGCTCAGATAGGCTGGTGGGGACGAGGAGAGATGGCGCAGAGTGGATCACGAGACGATTACCTGTTCAAGAACGTGCTGATTGGTGATTCTGGAGTGGGGAAATCGAACATCCTCTCGAGATTCGCCAGAAATGAGTTTTGCCTGGAGTCTAAATCCACCATCGGCGTCGAATTTGCCACCAGGACTCTTCAGGTCAACTACTTCGCTCTATCCTTTTTTCCCTCCGATCTGTTTTCAGGTTCTTGGTCCATTTCATTTGTTTGCTATGATCTGCCCACGCTCGGTTAAATTGCTACATTTTATTTATCCATTTATTTGTTTTTGGGGTGAAACGATCGTCCTCAATTTCTTTAGATCCAAAGAGATTTCAAGGTGAAGGAATCTGTTATAGACAAAAGCCGAATTCTGGTTCATTAGCGATGCCAGAGAAACAAGCATGGCCAAGATCTCAAATTTGAATTTGCATATCAAATTTATCTCCTTCTTGATCATCTGGTATTCTGATTTATCAATGCAATTTGGTTTATTTATTTACTATGGTAAATTTCATTACGAGATCGGAGTTTATATTTATTGGTGTGCTCTGCATGTGAATTTTGGACCAACAGATTCACATTGTGCAGAAATGGCGCCATGATTTACATAAGAATTATATGAAAGTTTAATTTTGTCCAGGATTTGTTAAGGCATCTGGAAGATAAAATGAATGAACCGGCAGTTAAGGAAGTGATTGCACCATAAAGATAGTGATTTCCATTCGTCCACATTTTGTCTAAACCCGCAATTCATAAATCATTCATAGGAATGCCAATGAATTCATGCGTAGCTGCAATGAATTGATAAGTCATGTGTCGTTGTTGCTCCCAAGAGGACTAGTCGTAGATAGCAGATCGATATGTATGGGCTTGTGCAATCAACATCTAAGGCTTGGAAAAGGAAGGTGCTTGGATTTTGCGGAGGTAAATTAAGGAGAATAAGGCCAAAGGAAGAAAAATCTCTTCTAATCCAATAATATATCAATATATATATATATATATATATATATATTTATATTTAATGCGTTTCTGCCGATTTGTTTTGTTTAGATGCCTTTGAGCCACTTTCCTGGCCCTTTACGGGTAAGCTTAACTTTGTTTTTACAGGTCAGTACTTATTAATGGACGGTGTCATGGTGCCCTTCTTTTTCTGAGAAGAATCACGGTACTATGAATTTAAAAACATGCTTAATTGGCAATTTCAGCCACGTCCGACACTTTGGAGTCATAGCTTTAGGGGAAGTTTTGTTTACTTTTTTCTTGTGCAACCGCAAGTTACTGCATCCATGAAACTGTTCGTCTGATGGGTGGAGATAACGGTACTCCATCCAAATACCTGGAGCATGTACTTGCTGTAGCTAACGTACTCTTTTCTTTTTTGATATCTATGTTTCAATTGAGTAGTAACCATTTTCCAGAAAACTTCAAAAAAAAAAAAAAAAAAAAGACTCTTTTACTTTTCCTGTAGGACATTGGGTTTCAATTGATTCTTGTGGAAGACAATATGAATCTGAATTTTCTTAAGAAATGCCGTGATGCACAGTTTGCTCAGATTACATAACTTGTTTTTTCACTGCTGCTGTAGTTTGCATTGTGAATGAAAGTCAATGGGTTTGACAACAGAGATTCAAAGTTGCATTTACACCTCTGTTTTACTTATTGAATAACCGTTTCACTTTTTTGCTACTATTAATGCAGTCGTTCATTTGATATTCTGAACAGATCGAAGGGAAGACAATCAAGGCACAGACATGGGACGCTGCTGGTCGATTGAGGTACCGTGCCAACACCAGTGCGCATTACAGGGGTGCAGTGCAGTGGGAGCACTTCTAGCCTATGACATAACAAAGAGGCAAACTTTTGACAACGTCCAGAGGTGGCTTCGTGGGCTTAGAGACCACGCAGACTCCAACATTGCCATCATGATGGCTGGTAGTAAGTCCGACATGAGGCACCTTCGAGCCGTTCCAGAGGTTGATGCCCAAGTATTGGCTGAGAAGGAAGGGCTCCCCTTTCTTGAGACCTCAGCACTGGAGGCATTCAACATTGAGAAGGCGTTCCAGCATATTTTGACGGAGATTTACCAAATACTAAGCAAGAAGCGCACTTGCTGCTCAAGAAGCAGCAGGAAAAGCTGGACCACCCATCCAAGGAACAACTATCAACGTTGCTGATTCTTCAGGAAATGTAAAGAGAGCTTGCTGTTCCACTTAGTTGATCCACTTCCAGAAAAGGAGTGAAATGTCAGAGTGGATCAGCCTCAAAAGGCTTACAGTGAGAACTCAACCCATGTGTAAATTACATTTTAACTTTTTTTTCATGCTTGATGATGCAGACTGAAAGTTAGATTTATTTTTCAAGAAAAAAAAATTTCCATTAAGAGATAGATGACCTGCATAGCTAGGATGTTGAGCTGTTCTTTTATGCTTTTGCTTGTTATGGCACTTAAGCATAGTAGAGCAGCGGAGGAATGAATTAAGCATTTAAAGATTTTTTTTTTTTTTTTTTTGATAATCACTTAATGATGGTGCTTCCATCCTTGTACCGTTGATTTGATTCTAACTTATAGAATGAAATTCTTTTGTATTTTCACATGTGAGTGTATTCCGCTGATTAAGTCATCTTCAATTGCCACAGCAGCTGCTCTGTTTGGGAATTTTACTTGAGATGTTTATAAAGAGACGTATCACATCCTTTTTTTCCCCTTTTCAGTATACAGGAGGAATGCAAAACTTTTAATAGAGTAATATTTCCTTAATTATTGCCGATACGAGAAATGCATGCCTGGCCTGCTGCTTCGTTGCTCTGAGAGGGAAATGCTTGATAGATCCCACATTATGGTGCACTGGATGGGGATTAACGGCAACTCCACCCACCACTTTTACAAGCATATCGAGGACCATTATATTGTTTCATCCTCATGCTTTACCAACATGGTGGCTTTACTAGATGTTGTACCACCTCCTTTTAACCTAAGAAGAGGCCCTGTTCGGCCATGACCAGCCAATCTAGTGGAGCCCTGGAGGTGCTTCATAATCATTGGTGATTTTAACCACCAGATAGAAGACAAAGGTTGTCATGTTTGCATCTTGCCAGCCTTGCCTTCAGTTTCAATTATATATATGATGGTGACTCTTTGCTACAATGGTTTGTTTAAGTTTTCATAAAAGTTGTGATATTAGTTCTCCTACCGAAACTTTCTTGGTTGAGAAAAAAGCTATGATATTAATTCTTTTATCAGCTACAATCGTGCTTTGAGTTTCTATAACAAACCATGATATTGATTATCTTACCAAAGCTTCTTGTATTGTAAATTATAATTTGTAAATTATATTTGTGTATGCGATATTAATTCTCCTACCAAACATTCCACGGTGGCGATTAATTCTTTTTTCAGCTACAACCATGATTTGAATTGCTATAAAAATTATGATGTTGATTTTGTTAACAGAACTTCTTCTCTCGTGCGATTGTAATCCGTAAATTATATAAGTGCATATGTGTATGCATACATGGATGTGTGCGTGTGTGTGCGTGTGCGAAAGAACTTTGGAGTGAAAATTATGTGTGTGATGTATTGTACCATAATGATCATCCTGAACGAAAAAACTTTGGAGTGGAAATTGTGTACATGCATATGTGGGATATATTGTACCATGATGATTATCTTAAATGAAAGAACTTTGGAGTGAAAATTATATGATAGTGTATATATGTGTGTGAGAGTGAATGATGTGTTGTACCATAATGATTATCTTGAATGAATGAAGTTTAAGAGCAGAATATTTCTTTTTAACTATCCAATTACTTTGAATCTTATTCTTGATTATATTCTTTTGATGGATTTATTTAATGGAGCATCTTTTTGTTCAGAAGCAGATAAGGTTATTTGAAGATAAATTCAATTTGGAGTTTCTTCAGTTAATTCCTTTCATCACTTCATGAATTTGGGAGGATTGTCTATTTATTGTCTGCGACTTATTTGGCAAGTTTTAGTTCCTTTGAGGCATATTCATGGATTTTTTTTTTGAAATACCGAAAAAAAAAATCATGGATTGGTTGGTGTCAGATTTCGATTTTTACCACGGATAACTTGATTCGAAGAATTAGACAGGGCCTTTTTTGTTTTTTTGTTTCTTTTTTTTTTTTTTTTTTGATATTACGGTTGTATCATCTCACCCTAGTATAAATACATCTTCAAGCGTCCCAATACAAAATTAGTCAGGGCCTTCAGTATCTGTTCTCTGTAACTATTCCTGGAGTTAGTCTCCCATGTATTTTGTGACCGTACATTTGCTACAAGTTATGAAAGTTTTTGCTGAGCAACTTGGTATTAGATGCTGGCCCTCATCTATTCTTTCTACTCGGCAAATTTGGAGGAGAGCTTGCGTCGCTGGAGAATCTAGGAAAGGATGGAACATGATTCTTGTGGCTTTCTCGTGTCTAATGGTAAGTTATCGTGACGTTATAGATGTGGGAAAGGTTATCATTAAAAAATAATTGAAAAATATTATAAATGTTGAAAAAGATACTAAAATTCAAAGAGAAATCACAGGCAAAAGTTGTGCCTTTCTAAAGTTTTTATATATAAATAGATGCTATGAATCTTGTTTACGGATTCCATCTAGTGCTGTCTGAAATGGGCAAGATGAGTTTTGTTAACAAAGATCACCATCCACGGATCAAAAGCTAGGTTTTCAATTTTTTGCCCCAACCCAAGAAGATAAATCAGGATTAAATTTCATGTCTGAAAAATATAATTAACTCGTACTCAAGTTTGTATATGATCTATTTGGGGCATGTTTGGTTTGGAAGAGATGGAATGGGAACGAGAGTTACATAGCTTCCATTCTAATAGTTTGATTGGGTATGATTCTTATTCTTATTTTGATTTCAAGGTGGAATGAAAATATTCAAATTTTTTTAAATTTAAATTTTATTTTTTTTAAATATTCAAATTTTACTATATTTTGTTTCGATTTCTATCACTATAAGATGTCCTAAGGATAATGACTATTTCGATTCTCGTTCAAATACATTTGGTTTCAGATTTTGATCACGATGGTGAACCAAGTATGTCTTTATATACATAAGTTATGCAAATTGAATTTGGAGCATCATTGGTTCATGATCCATTCAGAATTGATACCGGAATGGGTGTTGAAATTGGCAATATCTTTCAATATGTTTAGTTTGTGATCAGCGGAGGAATCAAAAATCAAAATAAGATTGATACAAGAAGAATGTAGGAGTTGGATTTTGGAAGTTTGGGACAATTCTCAATTTCCTTTGGGATCGCGGTGGAAAAATGTTTTTTCAAAGTAAATAGCAGAAATAAAAATTACTTATTTTCATTTTGTGTCAGAACGTAAACTCTTCTCAACCAAACATTTCTTTGGCTGGTTCAAGGCATCAAAGTATTCGAGCCAGCAGCACTCGATCAGAAATTTCCATCACTGGTAACGAAGAGCGATCAGCGTGAGCCAGTTCGCTACCGCTTTGGATTTGGGTCTGGCTTTGGGTGCCTCCACAGTCTTCCCCCCCCCCCCCCCCCCCTTTTTTTTTCCCCCCCTCTTCCACCACCCGCCATTACCAGCTTTTAAAACTCACACCCGGGTGCCGTACAGGACCAGTGCTTCGATATTCGTGTACCGACGGGAAACTCGGGCGCTCCCTCCCCTCCCTTAAGCAAAAGATCTTCCACTGTTGCTCCCTGCCACAAAAAGCAATCAAACCCCCTTAAAAAAACGAACACAAAACAAAAACCAAAGTAACTCTATCTAAAAATAATAATAATAAAGTAATTGCCCCACACCACACCAACCAACCACGCCCGCCCCCCCACCCCCCCCCACCCCAAACCCCTTACCCTCTCTCCGTACAAAGGAAACAGGCGACGACGTCACCGCGCCTTTAACAGCGTCACAGCTGTAGCACTGCACCCCCCACCCCTACCTACCCTGTTCCTTTTTCCGCAAAGGACAAGGACTAACAGTAATTATTCCTCGGTAAACCCAGTACAGATTTCTCGTATTGGGTCTCGACACGTGGTTAATGATGACCTTGATCTACTCAATAACAGTTCTAACATACATTTTTTAAATTTGAATGAACCATCCCTTTAGCCCACATCTGGCTGTAATCATCACCATCTACATACGTACGTGCGACGCACTATCTCCGTCTCCCAGTAAAGTTATTCCTCACCGTAGGTTCACTTCCATGTACCGCATCTTAAGATGGCAAAACCATGTAGGCCCCAGCCTGGCCATGGTTGGATGTAACGTTTCCTTCGTAGAAGGTCCCACTTATCTCAATTAGCGGCCACCTGAATTATTAAGAATAATAAGCCGTGTTAGTTTTTTTTTTTCTTTTTTCTTTTTTGGCAGTGAAGCAAGAAGTCTTAGTTACGGTATCGGTATTCTACTGCCGCACTACCAAGCATTTTAAATTTTAGATTCTAGCGTAATTACCCTCCAATTACGTTATAAATCTCTTTCGTTTAGCCTTTAAACCGTCTATTTATGGTACAGCATGGATCATATAATTAACAACTTCTTAATTAACCAACTAACTATTACAAATGCATGATAAAATACACTTTGTAACGCATGGAATCTAGGAAGCGGCACAAGTTACCCACCATCCTTCCGAAAAATATTCCAAGCCCAACCCTAACTCTTTCTCTGTCTATGAATTTTCTCACTCTAACTTCTCATCATAACCCTATTCCCAAGTCCCCATTCTCTTATCGCTTTCATTGGTCACCCTTCACTATCTCACCCCCTTTGCAGAAAGGAGGAACAAAAGAAAAAGAAGCAAAAGTGAAAGGCGGCCCTTCTCGTCTCCGCCCTCGCTCTCTCCAGCGTTTTAAAGCAGAGAAAAAGAAACGGAAACGCTGACAAAGAGAGATGTCGTCGTCGGCGGCGGAGGGATACGTCGGTGGTGGCGGAGGAGGACAGGAGCATCTACTTCACCACCACCACCACCACCACCAGATGTACCACGTGCCCCAACATAGCCGGCGAGAGAAGCTCCGTTTCCCACCGGAGGAATCCCCGCCGTCCACCTCCTTATTCTTCCTCCACCACGATCCAGGCTCTCTCACCACCTTCCTCCCTTCTTCCTCCTCCTCCTCCTCCTCCTCCTCCTCCTCCTTCTATCCTCAAAACCCTAGCTACAGTCTCTCTCCCACTACCCAATTCTCCGGCCACCAGATCTCTCACCAGGGCTTCTCGCTGTCACTTGCCTCCTCTTCTTCTAAGCCGCCTCCGCCTTCTTCGCCTCACCACCAGTTCACCATCGGGCCGGCGCAGAGGACCACGGGACCCTTCGGCCCCTTCACCGGCTACGCCGCCGTCCTGAACCGCTCCCCGTTCCTCGAGCCCGCGCGGCAACTTCTAGAGGAGATTTGCGACGTGGGAGGCAGACCAGGACGAGGTCCTGGTGGTGGCAGTGGCGGCGGAGGAATGCTCCTTGACGCCGATCCGCCGGAGTTTTCGTCGGAGGAACATCACGAGATGGAGGGGTTGACCGGAGGACGGGTGGAGGAGGGTGCGATCTCGGGGGCGGAGAATCGGTGGACGAAGACGACGCTCGTGTCCATGCTTGATGAGGTGGGAGTCCAGCTCATGAAACAACCTGGCCTGCTTTCTTGGATTTTCGTTCATTTATTTTCCTGTTCTTTATTGCTACCCAAGGACTCGCCAGCTGCCACGCTTTGTCTCAGTTCTCTCAACTCCAGTTCTGCTACTTCTCGAGGCGTATCGTAAATTATTAAATTATTCCCGTGTTCTTTCATGTCAAGAGATTTTGGATGCAACCGGTAGAATCTTGTTACTGTCCGAGATCATGGTCATGTCGTGAATTTATATCATGGTTATAACTATAATTACTTGAGATATAATCTTTGCTTATCTGGAGATGGTAGGTTTTTTATGTTTCGTGCTGTTGGTGATGCTCGCTGCTTAGGCTAGCTTAGTTCTTTCAGATCGATGAAGTATTTCTTGATTTACTGCGACTGTTACTTTTACACCACCTGCTTTTGAATGGTTTAACCTAGCATTTATTCGATATTCCTGAAGTCAGCTGGTCAACTTGCTGTACGGAACTGTAAATGCTGGCGTTGTCGGATCGTGTTGTCTGGTCCATAGTTTTAGTTAGTTTTTCTTGAAAAATAATGTTTTAGTTAATTAGCTACCATTATATTCTTATGGACATATAGAAGCTTTTGGAGCTTGATTTTATGATATTCAAATATGAGAAAGAGGAATATACGTCTACTTTGTATTGTAAGGAAAAACAAAATGGAGATGAACAACGTGTTTGCTACTCATCATGGAACGAAAATTGCATCATGGGGAGAATTTGAGGCGGAAGTTTAGTGTTGTTCAAAGTGCTTCGTAGTTTACCCACACTGGGAAAATTCGGTGTGGAATTTGTGACTATAAATGTATTGCCGCTTAGGAATGAAGGATTTTTTGAGGAACACTTTTTTATGCCTAAAAAAGTTGAGAACTTCATATCATTTACTCATTTACTTCATAGACTTGAATGTTGCTTCATGAGGTAGACTTTGTTAGATGACATAATATAGGGCTGTTAGCAAGGTTTTTTCTATAAATCATTTATTTTAGAGAGAAAAATCTACCTTTATAAAACTCCATTTATGAGTGAATTATGTTAATTAACAACCAGCTTGCATCAACAAATTCAGCAGATCGTAGTTGATATCACAGAAACAATATATTGCTTGTGCTTAGCTGGATATCCTGATGGATGAAGACCATGCTTCCTTAGGCCATGAGTGAAGGCATGGGCCATCCTCCGCCGCACCCCCCCCCCCCCCCCCCCCCCCCGCTTCTCTTTTCCCCCATATGGATGATTTGTGGTTGTTCAGCTCTAAGCAGCTAAAATCGAGCAGTTTCCTGGTGGTTTTTGTGAAACATAGTTGAGAGAAATCTGTACGAGACATTAATGAGTGTCGAATCACTATTTTATCGGTATATAAACATGTTTATTGGTGTCTTTTAGTCTAAGAGATGTGTCTCTTAGCATTAGTTTGTATCCCATTAATTTGAAAGGGCATCTCTTAGTAAGAGTTATGTCCCTTCTAAAAAGATATGTCTTTTGGTAAGAACTATGTCCCTTCTAAAAGGACATGTCACTTATTAAGGTGTCTCAATATTGAAAGAATTGTCTCTTTGAAAAGACATGTCTCTTGGTAACATGCCTTTTGATTGTCTGTAAATAAGTGCGGTCATGTGGGAGTAAACAAAAAGTCTTCGAGTTAGGCAATGTATTCTTTTTTTTCCTACAAGTTGTATGTGCTATCCACTGCATGTCTTCTTCCAACAATGCTAAAAACATGTGCATATATATATATATATATATATATCATGTTACCTTCTCAAAGTGATGCTATTATGTCTTGAATGATTATAACCACAGCATTATCCTTTCATATGTTTGATATTTCTGATGATCTACATCAGTTGTTACTTCAGATTTCAGATGATTCCTAAATGATTTTGCTTTTTAAATATCAAGAATGACATAATATTTGATCTAGCTTGCTCCAGAATTCTTCATGCACCCAAGCAGAAGCATATTCTTATATGTTTCATGACCTATTGAATTACTTAGACAGTACTTTTAATTGCATAAGATTCTCTTGGTCATGTTAAAGCTATATGGCTTTCAATTTGCAGTGCTGGAGGTATCAGGATATCTTGCTTTTCCTTGAACATAAGCATTAGAATGACTAAATGACTGCTTTGTATTGGAAGGGGAAATCTAAAAGGATTTGAATTTATGCTTTTCATCTGTTATCATTAAAACATGCGATAACTTCCCTGCAGAATTTCGGTATGAGGCAGGTTGAGCTATATAGAGAGTGGTCTGCCACTGCAGGTAAGGGAATTTCCATTATTATGGGTAGTCTGAGATCATGCAACTAAGGGATGAAACACCTGGAACTATCCAGACTTTGACACAGTCTATAATAGGGTGGAAAGATGACAAAAAAATTGCTAAATCTTTATGTTGGGGCACAAAATTGGAAACCAAAACATCATATTGAAATGCAGTTTCATGCTGGATATATTTCCATGACTCTTAAATTATTCATTTTAATTATATTCTTTTCTTTGATCCTTCTTAGGTCATTATGTTCTGCATGGAATCATCATGAGCAATTTTTTTTTTAGTTGGACTTGACTTGCATTCAGAATTCGATTAATTCTTTTTTCAAACTGCAGTTTTATTTGATTTGTTGACCACCCAAGGAGTAGTTTTCTGTCCTACAATAGTTCATTCGGGGTATTTTATATATGTTTTGGGATCCTACCATCTGTTGTTTCTTTTTTGTAATTTTCTTCCAATGACATTATTGTAGGTCTACAGAAAATACAAACAATGCTATCAACAGGTGCAAGCAGTTATCACATCATTTGAATCAGTGTCAGGCTTGAGTGGTGCAGCTCCATATGCCTGCATGGCCCTCAAGGCCATGTTGAAGCACTTCAGGTCCCTCAAAAATAAGATATCTAATCAACTTCAGCACACAAACAAGGTTCTCGGAATAGATGGCCTCAATAGAGAAGAGAGTTCAAGCTTTGGGCTCATAAGTGGTGGTGTTGGTCATCAAAGAGCATCAAACAACTCTGGCACTTTTGGTCAGGCACATGTTTGGCGGCCCCAACGAGGACTTCCTGAACGTGCAGTGTCTGTACTACGTGCATGGTTGTTTGAACACTTCTTGCACCCGTGAGTGGCTAAACTTCTTGAACTACTTTTGTAATATCGTTGAGTGTAATACTTAAAAAGGGGGGCTTCTTTTTCACTTTCTAGTTGGAAAGTTGTTTTTTTGGCTAACCATGGTTGGATATATATGATATGTAATATCAGCACGCCCACCAGACAGTCAAATGGATGAATAGCCATTATGCTGACAACAGCAAATTAGCTGTCATGAATCGAAAGGCAAACTCATTCACATGATGTTCTACATACGAGAGGACACAGTCTTCTTGACATCTTTGTTGAGACACTGTCTGGTGGAGCATGGGCCACTTGTTATGTGCTGTGGATAGGGATGTAGTATATCATCTGTAAGTATGGCTATAAGACAAGGTAGTGTTTAGTAGAGGTAAATAATGCATGCAGAAAATCAGTGGGTGTATCTACATGTTGGGTTGTTTTATAATATAAATAAAAAACATATTGGCTCCATTTGCTTCGCTGGAACCACCAGTATCACCTTCCATTTTTTTTCCTCCAAATGGCCAATATGGCTGTCTGAGGTTCTGAGCCACTAGGAAATAAAATGAATGGGAAAATGGCTAGATTTATTTTACTCAAAACTTGTGGGCTGTCCTCGTCTTTTCCAGATCTATGCATATAGGTGCCTATTTATATGGTTTCATCACTGATTTCCAGATATCCGACCGACACCGACAAACAGATGTTGGCTAAACAAACAGGTTTATCAAGAAACCAGGTAAGCAAAATCTATTTTATGTTATATTTACTTAACTAGGAATTTGTATGTTAGACACTGAAGCATGGGTCAAGTTCTGTTGTCTCTCCATTCCTTGTCTAATTGAATGAGGACTTTCTGTTGGAGAAAATTGCTACTGCACTGTGGCTGTTATATATTACCCTATAATCAAAATATGACTAAGAAGAAAGACTTGATGACTCCAAAGGGAAAAAGCCAACATTTTGAATTAATGGCACCAATCTTTCGTCTGATTTCTTATATGGATGATCGACCCCCTATTTTTCGCCTTGAATACCCCATTTTTGCCTTGAATATATTGTTTTTTATGGTTCTTCATCCTTGCAGAAGGACAATATATTGTACTAATCACAATCTTCGTCTCAAGCAGGTCTCAAACTGGTTTATCAATGCAAGAGTAAGACTTTGGAAGCCTATGGTTGAAGAGATACACACTCTGGAGATGCAACAACTGCAGAAGGCCCCAGCAGTTGATAGAAACCATAATGACCTAGGGCAAACTAATCAACCATCAGAATCCATCGGAATTCCCTCCAGTTCTCAGCCACTCCATGGCACCAGCAGTCAAAAGAATCAAAACCCATCCACCAAACTCTTTCAAGACGACTTCACTCGCATGCCAAACCACCTCCAGGAACCCTTGAATTTTGTCTACGATGATTTATCCAGCCATCAGCACGGAATGAATGTTGCTAGTAATGCAAATGGTAATGTTTCTCTCACTCTGGGCCTCCATCAAAATAACGGGGTTTGCTTAGCAGAGTCACTTCCCATGAATGTTGTTCGCTGTTATGGCCTTGAAGACTGCAGTGATGCTTATGTGATGGGTGCATTTGGGGAGCATGACCGGCGCTTTGGAAAGGATACCTGGCGGGCATTTCCTTCATGACTGATTTCTTGCTCAAGTAATCACGTCGTTGTTGATAAACCGAAGACTTTGTGTGACTTGAAGTCTCCAAGCAGGAGTTTGGAAGGTTGTCCTTCATGGGGTACGTGCAGGTATGTAGATTTATTTGTTCTCTTAAATTGTTGCTGGATCCTGTAGTGAATACAGGCAGATCCAATAAAGCCTGGAGAATATTTTCTCTTCTAGACACGCACTGATTTTATTTTTCATGTACAGAATGTGAGGGCAAGCTGGCTAGGATGCTGTTAATTTGAGTTGGCTGGGAAGGGAAACAGGAAACGATGGTAGTGTAGTATTGATACATTTACTTGAATGTAGAGTATGAAGTGTTTATATTAATCGACCTGCAAGCTTAAGTTGCTAAGCGTGCGAGAAAATGATATTAAAAGAATGTTTGAGTTGATGTTAGCTTGCTAGATATATGGTCGAAATATATTGGAGCCCATTTGTCATGTCGAGGGGGGGCAGGCTTGTCTGTGAACTGGAGTTGCGTGCTTGTGTCCCGCCAAGACCGAACTTGGATAGATTATGGGAGCTAATTTATAGTTTTCACTCAATCCCATGTCAAATGGTTTGATTGTTGTTATTGGCGTACCGTCTTGTTTCTTTTGGGTGGTTGTAATTCAACAACTTATGGGGGTGCACACCTATGTCCTTTGTTAAGTTAAGAGCGTTGATTGATAGGATTAATCTGTGGTAGGTTTCCATGCACGTTAATGCTGGTAACGTCTTCTACGGAACCTGTACCTCTGTTCTGTTATTTAAAGTGGCAAGCTGGTATGTGAGAAGGTTGATGCAAAGATCATGGGCTCTAGGGTGCGCCAAGAGCAAATATTAGTGAGTGTTGTGGTGGCCGATGCGTCTCCTTCTCGGAAATGACATGTACTGTGCGGAACAAGCGACTTTCTTGGAAATGACATGCACTGTTAGTGATGTAGTGAGGGAAGGACTTGCGTTTACGGTGTCCAACCCTTTCTCGTTCATGGTCTTCTGTGGTCTTTGTCAGCAATCGCATCGTGGAGCCCAAATTTATCAGGCGCTTTCCAGTCCTTGCTAGTCTGTTGGCGAGGGTATTTAGGGAAAGGGGTGCTGCTATGTATATTTGTTTAGCTTTACCATAAGCTGTTTAAAAAAAAAAATTATTTGCTATTATATAAAATATAGTAAAATATTTTTTTTAGGTTAGAATTTATCTATGTTATTGCAAATGGTCTACTCTAAACGTACAATAAATTGCTTTGTAATCATCTTAAAGTGCATCTAATAAAATAATTTAAGGGTGAATCCAAACTTGTCCGAGTGATATATGCGCACTTGATATTGTTTGGACTACGTTGGCAGGAATTCAAAGTTGGGTTGGACATCGGATGTTCATACAATTTATCGGCATGTTTGACTACAGGAACATAATTCGGAAATGGGAAAACATTCTTGGAAAATCCATTCTTAGGAGTTATTAGAATTGATTAGTTCGATACTTGTATTTGGATAAATCAATGTAAATCTCTAAAAAAATGAAACAGATCTAAATAATATATAATATAATGTATAATTATTAATACATTAATATTAATATAATGATATTATTGAATAATAATTACTTTAAAAGAATTTAACAGTAAATATTATTAATATCATGATATTAGTAATGCTATAGTATGAACAAAAATATCACACCAATATTAGTAATATAAATAAAATAACATAGTCTATGTTATACATAATATTATGTAGTATGTACTGCAATTGAATCATTTTCATGACCATGGTGCACGGCCGTTCCAACCATTAGGGATAATTTTCATGTGATGGTCAAGATAAAAGTGTGCCTTGATTGCAAAAGTTTTTGTGCGATGAATCTTTTGCTAATTACCTGGACTTTTGCTAATCGATGGATGCATCATGGATATTTTGCCAGTAAAGTCGTGAATGCATGATGGGTTATTAATGCAATATAATTAAGAATTGACTAGTATTTCTTTCTTTCTTTATTAATTAATGATCGTTCTTTCCAGATTTTCCCTTAACCTCACCCTTAATGTCGGTAACAAGTTCATGGAACTGGATGCTCTGCATGTTCACCATGTGCCAACCCATTACACATATATTTTCCTTCGGTGCAGCTAGCAACTCGTAGGGAAGTAGGAACCACGGTATTGGTTGTTCTATTGGTTCCCGCTTTGGAGGATGCATGCAAGAATTTGAATGTGACTACCTTGGCCCCGATGGACATCACGAACCGACCGGGAAAAGAAAAAAAGAAGTGAAAAAAAAAAAGTGAAAACAACAAAAAAAAACCAAGAAAGGAATGGATCTCGCTCCCATACCCGGCTCTGGAGCCTCCCCGCCTGTTTCTAAGTCTTCGGGGACGCGGCGGGAGAAGGAGATCGGAGATGCAGACGGAGGCGCGGATGAGGGCGGGGGACAGAGGCGTTTTTGGCCACTGCGCTGCCGTCGAGGGCGGGATCCTGCGGTACTCGTCCGCGCACCCCTACCAGCAGAATGGCCAGCAGAGGGCTACAACACCAGCCGCAGATCGGGACGGTGGCGCACCGGTTGGCGGGAGGCGTTGCCGGAGAGGTCAGCAAGACCAGCACGGCTCCACTAGCTTGCCTCACTATTCTATTTCAGGTCGGTCCCTCTTCCTCTCTTTCCCGCTGGTTTCTGGCATCTTCTTGTTTGATAAACATACCATGTGAAACTTCTCATCTTTTGGGTGGAATTTGAATTCTCACAAATTCTTGAAGGCGGCTGAGTTTGGTGTTTATTTTCTGTGACTGCTAGTTTGGAACGTGTGGCATTCTTCTCTCTCTTTCTGGGGCTTGAAATATCACATTGGAGTTCCATTCTTTCTTTTTTTTTTTTTTTTTTAATTTAAAAAATGATCCCCGATCATTCTTTTGTTGAAAAAAAAAAAACCCCAAATGTTCAGTTATAAGTGTAAATCCTAGCAACCTAAAGTGGCAATCGGGTGGGAGTCTGAGACTTGGGCGTGCATAATTAAATGGATCCAAGAGTAATTTACTTCCTAATTTAAGCAAACTTATTGGTGGCTATCAGCGAACAAGATGTAAGGGTTTTGGATTCTGTGCAATAAACTGACAGCGAGATGGCCAGTGTACGGAAAACCATTCAAAAACCTGACCTGCATGTAGAGGCTCATAGGTGACTTTGTAAGAAGAAAAAAAAAAAATCTCCGATCAGCAAGAAGCTATTCATGCCATGTCCACTTCTATCTTGTTGTTTCTTTATTAGATATATATTAATATCGATGTTCATTACCTTCACATAAATCAAATTTGAGAAGACGTTGGCAAGCACTTCTCTGAGTATGAGCCAGAATTTGGATCATGCAGCTTTGACCACCTATTGTAGTTTCTTGATGCAAAATGTTGTGAGCAGTCAGCAGAGTGGAAGTGTATTTATAGGTGGATGTTATGTTACTCACTACTTGAGAAAGATGTTAGTTCCCAAATTTCTTGTATGATAAATATCAAGGAACATGATTGAGCCTCCTTTGAGTAAGTGTCTAGAGTGTTTAGGGGTAATCTTTTCAAGAAAAACCATTATGTTTTTCTCTAAAATAAAATGTTGAAGAGCAAATGCATGTTTAGGCACATAGCTCTGTGTCTATAAGCTCCAGCTGTATACATGACTGATCCTTGAAGTGATGGAAACCTTTTAGCTGCAAACTTGCATGCATATTATCTTTGGTAACATTCTCATTGATTGTGGGTGAAGAACGAAGTTAACATCAAATTTATAATAAGAGTATGAAATCAAAAGTTTCTTTTAAGAAAAATCCTAAGAATTGATGTTGGATTACTGGCTGCTAATTTAGAGTATAATCACAGAAGGAAAATACACTTTGATTCACAATCTAAATGCCTCTGTGTGTGTATAGAGAGGATGATTGAATGTCTAGAGAAAGAGAGGGAGAAATACCACCATAAAAATCTTCTTATATATTCAGAAGGGATAGCTTTCTTACGTTCAAAAGAAAAAAAATCTGCATTGTAGTTTTTCATTTTGGTGTGGGAGATCAACTCCCTCATTTATTCAAATTCAAACAGATCGGGTCAACTCATCATAGGCGCCCAATCTAGATCCATAAACACCAACATCTCTCACTCGCACATGATAGGCTCGACTTTGTTCCCACATAAATATGTACCATTCTTTATAGTACTCACATATCCATATATTTATACTTGGCAAATGATCGTGTGTCCAGTAAGCATATTTGAATTTTTATAACTATTCATCTATTAAAGATAAATAACAGCTTGAATCCTGAACAAAAAATATCTTGCTGTATCCCACACTCCTTTTGTTACATCGATCTCAGCATCTTTAATTTCTTAAAATAAATTTTAATGTACATGAGACCATGCTAGACCATAAACACTACTTATATCCATAATTATATCTCAAACTTTCACAATTGATATAATTGGTTGACTAATGAATATGATATAATTGGTTGACTGATGAATATAAATAAGGATGCAGATAAATAGTCTTCCTTTTCAACTTGAATTTCTCAATTTCAATTTAACAGCTTTTCTAAATATGCTTCATTAGACCGTATTATCATGGTCATTAGTTGCATATTAAAGTAGCTCCCATTGAAACAATTAAATCTCAAGAAGCAGTTAAAAGTCCTAAGGGTACTATTATAGGTCATATAAATTTCAAGGATCTCATATGATGAAGAAGCAGCGATTCATTCTCTCACTAACCTTTTTTGGTTGTCTTAGCATACATAGCATGAATCATTTGCTACGATATTAATTCTCTTTCTCAATTTAGCATATGTAATTATAGTGTTGCAGGTAGCATACAGACATGAGTTCAGACACATCACAACCTGATGAATCCTTCAAATGCCCTTCCTTTCTTGACAATTAAGAACTCATGTCTGGCTTTTAAATAGACTAAGTAGACGGTGGGGTCGTCTACCCTGGTTACAATATTATTATTTTTAAAGTATTTAAGTAACCTCATCTTGACTTCTTTGTCAAGGCGACAATTGTTTTAAGCTCAAATTTCAACTTAAGGTTTATATTAGCTTAAAACTATCTCATCTCTACATATCTTCAAAAAAAACATCAGATACGATTGCCCATGTGAGAAGGCCAATCTTAGTCTATCGACATACTTTCATAATATATGCCTAGCACATATTATTGTGTGTATATGTTTCTTATCAAATATGGAACTTAACCATAATAATCTCGAGCATCTTTTTAAACAAACATCATCTATTAAATATCAATAGGAAGATATATACAGAGTCATATGAACAAATTGTACTTTGCAAAATGCATCATATCCTTCTTATCCAATAGATCTTACATGCTCAACAAATATGTCTCTAGTAATTGGTTTGGTGAGCGAATCTGCTATCATTTGATATGTCGGAATGTATTGCAAAGTCATCTCTTTTTATGCTATATAATGTCTTTCACAAAGTTGCGCTTGATACCAATATGGTCAGTTTTGTAGTGATGCTTGGGATCCTTCACAAAGACAATGGCTACTTGACTATCACAGTGTATAGTCACTGGACTCTTACTATCATTCAAGAATCTCAAATGCTTAAGAAATTTTTTCAACCAGATGTCTTCTTGTACTACTGCTGAATAAGCCACAAATTCAACTTCCATCGTGGACAATATTATACAAGTTTGCTTCTTGTTACTCCAAGGGATGGCACTATTAATGAATAAAAATGCATTACTTGAAGTGGATTTATGCTCATCTAGATCTCCACCCCAATCAGCATCCATAAATCCCTTTAAACATAAGTCATTTCCCTCGTAGCAAAGGGAATAATTCATAGTGCCTTTCAAATATCTTAGGATTCTCTTGATATCTTTCCAATGACTTGGTCCTGGATTAGACTGGTATTGGTTGACTAGACCCACTGCATAATATATGTTAGGCTTTGTACATATCATAATATATATAAGGCTTCCAACTGCACTAGAATATGGTACTTTAGTCATTTTCTTTCTTTCTTCTGGAGTCTTTGGATATATTTTGAGGCTTAAGCCTTTATCTTTTGTTACAGGAGTATCAAATGGGTTATAATTTTCTATATGAAAATGCTTAAGAATTTTTTATATACATTTCTTGTGATAAAGTCATAAGGTTTCTTGAACAATCTCTATGCATTTTTGTACCAAGTATATAACTTGCTTCTCCTATGTCCTTCATTTCAAATTTCAAAGATAACCATCCATTTGTAGCTATGACATATTCCTTGTCATTTCTGGCCAGTAAACTATCATCCACATAGAGTGATAATATTGTAAACTTTTCTTGTGAATGTTTGACATACACAGTCATTTTTATCTATCATTGTAAAACCATATGAAATTATCACTTGATGAAATCTCAAATTCCATTATCTAGATGTCTGCTTTAGGCCATATATTGATTTTTTGAGTTTACATACCTATGCTGTGACCTTTAGCAAGGAAACCTATAGGCTGTTTCATGTAAATGTCTTCTTCTAATTCTTCATTGAGAAATAACATTTTAACATTCATTTGGTACAATTCTAAATTCAATTATGCCATTATGGCTAGGATAAGACAAATAAAGGCAAACCTTACTATTGGTGAGAAAATTTCCTCAAAGTCAATACCCTCCTATCGGGTATATTCTTTCGCAATTGGTCGATCTTTATACCTCTCAATTGATCCATCTACCTTTCGTTTAATCTTGAGAACCTATTTATTCCTAATGATCCTAGTCCATTAGATAGATCAACCAATTCTCAGACTTTGTTCTTTTCCATCAATCCCATTTCTTCTTCTATGGCCTTTTTCCACTCTTCCTTTGTAGGGCACGATAGAGATTCGCTTACAGTTTTAGGTTCTTCCTCTTCTTTGTATAGTAACCATCAAGGTTTCTTCTTTAATCTCAAAGCGATGATAAGGAATACTTTTTCTATTGCTTTTATGTAGTTGCAATTCTTATAGAGGAGACTTATCAGGTAACTTCTCACTCCTACTTGACTCAAAATGTTGAGGTAGTTTCTTATGTACCTCAACTATTTTAGTATTACTTGAATCCTCCAACTCATATATAGGAATATTCTCATCAACTTCACCCTGTTAGGAAACTCATTCTCTACGAAAGTGACATCTTGTGATTCAGTTTCAGTTAAACCTCCATTTGCATGCTTACCAATGAACATATATCTAATGGAGTGTTTTGGGTACCTAATGAAATAGATTTCTTTCCTCTAGGGCCCAACTTCTCATATTTATGAAAAGAATCATGAATAGAAGCCACTAATCCCCATGATCTTAAATCGCTCAAATTTGGTTTTCTATTTGTCCATAACTCATAGGAAGTGAAGGTAACTAATTTTGAGGCACTCGATTAAGTATATAGGTCGCAGTTAACAAAGCATCTTCGAGTAGGAGATTGACAAGTTAGCCTGCACCATCATATATCTAACCATTTTTCAAAAGAGTTCTATTTCTTCTCTCAGCAACATGACCATATCGCATGAAATTCTAAAATTCCTTAAACTGTTCTAATAGATATTCATGCCCTTGGTCTGTCCTTAAGATTTTCACCTTTTTCTCTAACTGATTCTTAATCTCGGTCACATATTTTTTGAAATAATCTAGTGCCTCAGATTTATGAGCAATCAGATATATACGATCATATCGTGTGAAATTATCTATGAATGTAATGAAATATGAGGCTTCATGCCTCGCCCTCACACTCATCAGACCACAAATGTCAGAGTAGAGCAACTATAATGGAAGTTCTACTCTAATAGCTTTATTAAATGGTTTTTTATCATTTTTCTACTAGGTAATGCTCATATGTGGGCAAATTAATTTTGTTGAGTAAGCCTAATGAGCCCTCTCTAGCTCATCTATTCATTCCATCTTGCTCAATGTGTACTAATCTAGCATGCCATGCATTCTCATCCATATTTGAATGGCTTGTATGAGCAATTAAAGAAAAATAACGTTCATTATAATTATACATAGAATTTTCAACATCTAGTACCATAAAACCGTTAGATACATACCCATTATTATAAAACATAATATTATAATAGATATACACACAACCATCATAGAAGTTCAAGCTAAACTCTACACTCAGAAGAACAACTACATATATTAAATTTCGTCGGATCTCAGATGCATAGAGGATATCATGCAGGTAAAGTTTGGCCACCACGAAGGTTTAACTTACATGTCTTGATTCCTTTAACTTCAATTCTAGTATTGTTTCCTACATATCAATTTTATTCATGTAGAAATACGATGAAACTCTATATATGCACTTCTATCTCTAGCTATATGGTTTGTGGCTCCTATGTCTATAATCCACAAAGGATAAGATTTGGTGATATAATGCAGTGCTAGAAATATATGCATAATTAAAAGTTGTGTTAAATATTATCTTCTTTTGCTTGGAGCATTCACGAACAAAATGACCCTTTTTGCCATAGTTATAGTATTTCATTTTTGCTTTCTCCTTGTCAAAGTGCCTTCTCGTTTTGAACCACTTTTTTTTATTCTTCTTGGAACAAAATCCAATTTTCTTTCCCTTTCCCTTTCCATTCTATTTTCATTTCTTATTATATTTAGAGCCTGAAGCTTCTCTAGAATTGGTTGCAGCAACATATGCTTGTCCAAAAGTTTTAACAACCCCAAGTCATTCACTTCCAACCCAACATTGCGAGCAACATCATCAAAGATCTTGATACTATCATTGTGAGTCAAATTGACCTTTATGTGCTTCCAACTATCAGGGAGAGACCAAATTACAACCTAAACTTGCTATTCCTCTATGAGATAGTGTTCTTCTGATTTCAGCTCCCTAATCATGTTTGACATCTCTCTCAAACGTTTGATAGTATGATTGGGTAGTTTCTTATATATGTCAAATTTGATAGTTAGCTATCTCAGTTTAGTGATAGTGGTGCCTCCTAACTTCCTCTTTAGGATAATCCATATTTCATAAGCAATGGGATGCTGTTGATATCCAAGGACAAAATTGTCATCCATTAATTTATTAGAATACTACGTGCAGTGGAATCTTTCTTTTTTCATGCTTGATAAGCTTTCATGTCTCTCTTATATTGGACAATATTCTCTTGCTTAGGTTCCATCATGACATGGTTGATAGCCTCTAGTGCTTCTTATTCTTCTAGAATGTACTGGATCTTAAAGCGTCAAATACCATAATTATCTTCATTCAAATTGTCATCTTTGTTTAAGTCAGTAATAATATTCTTTGAAGCCATTCTTTGTATTACAGAGAGATACGATTCAAGTCAATATCCAGCACAACACATATATTCTACTACTCATGATAATTAAATTAATGATAATTTAACGCAAGGCATGGTATCGAAAGTTCACAATGTTCCTAGTCATCATCCCTTATCCTAACATCCAATTATCATAAATTTTACTTCATAGTGTAAAATTTTAGTTCTACATATTAATTACTTGTTATCTTAGAATTGCCACTTAATGCAAAATTTTATATTGAAACAAACATACATATAATATATCATAGAGTTTTTATATCAAAAAAATATTCATGTATAACATGAAACAAATATTCATTAGTTCCTATACAACTACAATTACAATATTTACAATCATTAGGATTAATACTCATTTAATCCTCTTCTTTAGACTTAGTTAACTTAAGAACTTCATCCCTAATCCTATCTCCTACTCCTCGTGTCAGTAGACCACTATTGGTCCGATCAAAAACAGCATGGCCATAAAATCGGAGTTTGTCATCCATAGATCACATAAAAGTGTGCTTCACCGCACTTGTCAAATGGCAATCCCATTCGTTTTTAAGCAATAAATTTAAATCTTTATATGTTTTGCTTATTTCAATATTTTTTCAAAACCTTTTTACAGTTCCAAACCAATCTTGTGTTAAAGTTTCTGCTAGCACATTCACTTTCATCTTTCGATATTTTTCATTGGTATTCAATATCCATTTGTATTTATGGTCTAGGTGAGTAATATGCTCAATCAGATCAAAATCTGAATTCACCTCTTCTCTTTTATACTTACAGATCAACATACATTCAAAATTCTTAATTATGTGAGGTGTTTTAAGAACCCTTTTGGTTCTCCTTAGGCATGCCATCTATATAAAACAAATTCGTACACACATCAAAGAATTATTGGTAGAAACTCCATATTTAAAATCTAAATATTTATAAAGTGTAACAATGTAAAAAAATTCCATCAAACATATGGACATGTGCAGCATATAAACAAAACAAAATTTTAAAAAAACTGAAATCACATTTTGTTTTTATTTAATCTCATAGCTCAATAATGCACTTGCGTGTGCCATATAGATGTGCAGCACCTAGGTGCCGATGCATGCACGCCATGTAGACGTACGTTGTCCATGAGCGGGTGCGTGCCCCTATTTACAATTTAATATTTGATACGTGGGCCATCGACCGACCATGATATTAAATTAATTTTTATGGGGGGGAGCCCACTATAGTGGCTTGCCACGGGCCCTCGCATGTTGCCCATGCGTTGCACTACTGCATAGGCTTGGCATATCCTTTTTTTTGGGGGGGGGGGGCTGCGGTCACGTGCGACCAGAAACTCAACACACTTGGGGGTGCTCGCAGAATGTTTTGACTTGTAGCCTAGAGGAGAAAAAAAACAAATCTCTTTTATGAAGTGAAGTGAGGTGAACACTCAATGATGTGGGAATATGAGGAACACAATGGTCAACTCTATAGTCAACCTTCACAACAACTGTTATGGTGATGTGCGGCACTGTTCGTGAACATGATCACATGAATGCATGTGATCAGCCTCTTCTTGAATAAGATTTTTTTTTAAAAAAATAACAAAAATAATTTATGGAGAGATAAAACGCTCAAAATACAACACCACAATTCACAAAAAATATGCCGATTTGAAGCTTGTGAAAAGCTCCATAGACCCATATAAATTTTATTGCTTCAAACATATTCTATGGAAAGAATATGGACAAACAATTTTTGGGTCATTTAACTAGGATTGTATTTTTCTCTTTACACACTCAAAGTTGAAATGCCAAAATTTCTAGAATTGTTTCATACTATATGGTGTACATATATGTAAAAAATCATGTCATGAAACATTATATACATAAAGTTGCCATTGTTGAGTGAACAAATTCTCAAATAACGAAAACATATGAAACAAACTTCTAAACACTCAAACAATGGTATAATCAATAACTAGACCTGCCGAACAACAACAATATAGGCTCTGATACCATTAAAAGAATGAAGTTTAACATAAAATTTATACTACGTGTATGAACTTATAAGTTGCTTTCAAGAAAAATCCCAAGAATTGATGTTGGATTACCGGCTGCTAGTCCAAAGCGCAATCATAGGAGGAAAATATATCTTGATTTACAATCTAAATGCCTTTGTATGGATAAGTATAGAGAAGATAATTGAGTGTCTAGAGAAGGAGAGGGAGAAGTAAGTTATACAACCACCATAAAAATCCTCTCATATATTTAGAAGGGATGGTTTTATCATGTTCAAAAAAACTACAGAGTAGTTTTTCACATTGGTGGGAGACCAAATCCCTCATCTACACAAATTCAAATGGATCAGGTTGACCCATCATGGGCGCGCAACCTGGATCCATAAACACCAATAGTGGGTAATGGTGATAGATCTTTCTTTGCCATTCATTTGTTTTGTTGTAATTTTTTTATTCATTATAAATTGCATAAATTCCTTTATCATAGCTTTACTCTGGTTTCCTTCAGGTCTTCCCTTGATGAAGACTTGAACACCTATGATTTGGGCTTTCTTTTGGTCGTTCCTGCACATGCTGTACCAATCAGGAGTAGGTGCCGGTTTCCACCTATTTGTTAGCTGGAGACTGGGAACTAAAATCTTGATAAGCTTTCTCTAAGTTGGGCCCTTTGGAAAAAAATGGTGTATAGATAAGTAGAAATGGTTATTAATATTCTTAGGGTCATTAATATCATTCTAATGCGTTTGAAAATCACTTATCAAGAATGTGATTCAACTTTTTGTTACTGTTTAAGACTTTGAAGTGGCATTTCAATGCTAGTAAAGTCACAACATGGATATTCTCAAATTAAGCACAAGTCAACTAGATAAGAAACCTATAAACTAAGAACTCAAGTTGTTGTACATTGTATCAACACTAGCTATCAAAATAAATAATGACCCATGAGATGCAGGAGTGGGAAGTGCACATGATGATTTTCTTCCTTTGACTCATCACCTATGTTCAAATTGCACATGGTTAACCTTTTTACATTTCCTTTTTTTTCCGACTTCTGATATTTCCAAAGCTGAACATTTTGCTGTTGTGCAGCATGTAGTAATTGAGTTATATCAGCAATGGATAGTATAA
This sequence comes from Elaeis guineensis, assembly GCF_000442705.2. Taxonomy (NCBI): domain Eukaryota; kingdom Viridiplantae; phylum Streptophyta; class Magnoliopsida; order Arecales; family Arecaceae; genus Elaeis; species Elaeis guineensis. The sequence continues at coordinate 79,517,656 of NC_026002.2, read as the reverse complement.
TACATGAAACCATCACTAGATGGTATGTTACTGGTAATGTTGTGAATCAGATTTCAGTGCTGTAGTCCGATATAATTAAGTACAAAAATCAAGGATTTGTTAAAGAAAAGGCAAATAAAAATAGGACTGTCTATGACTGTATTTTAAGTTGAATTTGCTGCTAGTAATAAAAATTGGCAGGTGACATCATAGGTACGGTGAAAACTTCCTCAAAAGCTACTGGAAGATGTTGTTAGTGACACTCATACTTTCAGGTTAGCATATGTGACTACTAGGTATTTAAATATGTCCGTTTTGAAGTACTGATATGATCTTCGCTAGTAGACTAAGCTTTTTCTATTTAAGTTCATTGAGGATGAGGCATGCTCAGCCTTTGTGGTGTTTCGACAAATTTTTCTCTTCATTCAATTTTTAACTATAACATGTTGTCACCGATTAGAAACAGTGTGACTGCATCACCAGCCAGTGTCATTGATAGTTGCAGCCATCAACTGCATTAACAATGAAAATTTTTTGGTTTAAAACTATGGCTCATATTCCCAGACTTTGAACAAGTTCCGAGCGATGACAACATTTTCAAAAATCATGCCTGGCAAACTTGTCTCAAAAATGAAATCATGTCTGGTAAGCTTCGATACTGCACTGCTTGGGATACTTGTTCAGACTATCAAATGAAGCTAATGCTGATGCTTGGTTATATTTAAAACACTTTGCTGGTTACACATCAGGGGATTCTCTGTAATATTATTAGCATTTTATCTCTTGCTGTTGCGGGTTAGTGTGTAGTCTGTTTTGGTACAAATGCGCTTCAAGACATAATACTTCCCTCAGATGGACCCTTTTCTTGCAAAATTCTATCTTTTATCTCTATTTCCACCACCATTTCCCCTCAAAGTTATTTTTAGGGAACTGGAGATTGTGAAAGGAGCATCTTGTTTTTCTAATCTAAAGCTCAGATTGTTTAAATTGCGTGAAACCTCTGCAGTCAAGAGTCTCTGCTTGTGTAGGAATATGCTAGGTCCTCTAGAACATGTCGTGCACTTTTTCTTGCCAGGTAGTAGCCCTTCGGTCTTGCTTCTGTTTCCTGTTTTTGTTTTAAAACATCCAAGAAAAAATATACTATAGAATCAAAGATTCATTGCCATGCTGTCTTCCGCATCAATCTTCATATGAGATCTGACTAATTTGTAGATGAACAGGAAAAGAGAATGGCAACAATACCAAACAGTTCCTAACTGATTGCTTTTCAGCACATTTATTAAATCCCATCGCAGACTTCAATCAGCTTAACTAACAGCATAACTAGAGTTGTCATATATTTTCCTGATTCAAATGAAACTAGGGCATCAGGTAGTGGTTGGCCGAGGAACTGGAATAGGAAGAAAATGCAAACTGGTTGCTTTTGATTGAGGTGGTTGATCCACTGTGACACTGAAATGGCGTATTTGGACATGGGGTAAACTTCCTGCACCTTGTCCTCCCTAGATCCTGAAGTGGTCGGAAACTTGTGCAATGGAACATTTTTTTTTTTTCATTATTTTTATTATATTTTTTTTCTATAAATTACCAAGCTTTTATGGGTAAAAATAAATGATCAAGTTGTTGGAGATGTGACACTGGTTGAACATCTTTGTGACAAAAATGAGTTTTGGAGCAGTCCGCAATAATCACTGGTGGAAGCGGTCAACTGTACATTAAAATTGATACTAGAAGGGATGACGACTGATGCAGTGCTACCACTTTCAAGGTTAAAACTCAATAGTTCTACGCAAGCTTCAGCCGTAGATGTGTGTGGAAAGAATCTCTAACTAGAACCAGTAGATTGAATAAAGAGATAAAGGCCAAGGTCATATAGAAACCATGACCATTAGCTAAAATCAGAAACCATCTACAAATAGAGCTATGGTTATGATCCAACCTTACGCCAGTTTCTATCAAACTTATTGGAATTACTTGCTTATTCAAACCGAAAATGTTGATGTAGGTTGATAATATTCTCTCGTTACCATCGTTTCCTTGTTTTGTCTAATGATTTGGTGCAAAATTAATGGTGCAACCATCTAAAAAAAGGGCACGCGCCTTGGCACCATGATTAAAATTTTTGCTTTATGCTGATGGCCAACATCCACTTCTGCATTTACAACCAATCACAAGTTTGACAGGACTCCAAATTGGGATTAAGGATAAACAGATAAGGATGAAACGATTAAGTGCTGCGGATAAGCATATCAAGCAGATTCAAGCAAACGGCAAGATGTGGTGTTCCTGCTTGGAAGCTAACGTATCGTGTAAATTAGTTATTTTTTGAAGTACAATAAATTAGAAAATTAGATCAACATTAAAGGCGTCAAACAAAAAAACAAGGGAGGAAAAGAAGAAGAAGAAGAAGAAGCTGAGCAAGAAGAGCAACCAGAGAAATTTATGATACAATTTTATGCTAGGTAAAGGCATCAAACAGAATTTGAGAGATTACCTCAATGCCAGCATCCACCTTGATATCACATCTGATAACAGATAGACAACGGATTAGACAGCATGAACCAAAAACCTCCAAGTATAAGTTTTCTCCGAAGAAATAATTATCAATTACTAACAAAAAATGTAAGGAACCGAACTAGCCAGTAACTTCTACCATATAAATTAATAACATTATTCATTACCAACATGATTGACATTGTTGGTTAAAACCATTCAGAGATCAATTAGAACTCTCGTAAGACAGCAGTAAATGATGTTGCTGAAACAAAGAATTTATTGGCATGGTGCAGTGAATGTGGTCACAAGTAACACTAATAACTTGACTAGATTAAGCACTTAGATACCTTCTGCAGGAAACCAATACTAAAGGTCAATTGACAAGAATTGCTGACACCAAGGCATTAGGAAAGGAGCAGGCATGTTGCTTGACACCATGCACACAGATTCCTTGTTGCTTATGCACAGTTTCTTTAAAAAGCAATAAAAACTGCACTGCTGCAGGCAAAAAAAAAAAATGCATTTTGTAAATCTTTTAGCATTTGCAACCTGTTCATTTACTGTGTACTTTTTGGTCTGCGTGCTAAGCTCAACCAAGTAATGAACTATAAATTGGCGACCATATTAATTCCGACAACCCTCAATAAACCACACAACCTCAATTACGAAGTCTAAGATGAAACCCTCTAGTTTATTCCTTTCACTTGCAGTCCTTTCCTTACTGCTATCACCTTCATCAGTCTGGAGCCAGCATGGGTTGCTGTTGGATGGGTTGGAAGGACATGATAATCTGATACCTCCAGAGAAGCTGATAAAAGCCCATGTAAGGAGACAAATACAAGAAGCTGACTCTCCTGAAAGCAGCTCCAGCAATGACAAAATGGTGCAACCAGCTGGCCCTGGTTACCAGCTGGGAGCTAGCACAGATAGCCATCACACAATAGATCTGCAGACATGGAACAATCAGCACCCTAAACCACCTTCCTAGAAATTACGGGTGGTAAGCCCAAGTTTACCAGAAAAGATGACTGGTGAAGTAGCTGGTATTGTAAGTTTGAAGTGTGTTTCAGCATGTTGTATGCCTGTTGGTTTAACATGGTGATGCATAAGAGTGTTGCTGTACGCTTGCTTATGTCCTTTATTTAAATATCTGGTCTTTTATCTAACTATGACTTAACCATGAAGGCCTGCAACTACCATATAGCTGAGATGATTCCCATAGATTTGCTGCTATTTTCACAAATAATACAACTGGAATATGAAGAAACGATTTTACCGAACGTGGATCCAATAAAACTGCTTACTTTACCTCAAATAAAATTAAGTATCATCAAGACATAATATATATCTTTGAAGAAATATATCTCCTTATAACAGAAGGGATGGTTTTTATGTCCGAAAGTTTCGTGTCCAGGGAATGTGATCCAGTGTCTGTCAAAGCCCATACCTATTTTCATCTGAATTAGCAGCTCTGAAACTCTCACCACAGGCAGATAAAGTGTCATGACATGCATGAAAAACTCACCAAGCTTCTTCTTATGAGCAGATTTTTCCTGTTTTCTTGGATGATAAAAATGAAGAGGATGAAGACGAAGCAAACACCGATAATGATGCCGTGTTTCTTAACCCCGACATAACCTCCGATTCAAGCTACATATCAGAAAGCACCTAGCAGATATACATCCTCCACCTCAGGGCTAATTGCGGTATCCTATTGATACAAGAAGCAGCAGAAAAATAGCAAAAAAGAAAAAAAAAAAATAGTATACAGAGAGAGAAAGCCCATGAAGAATTGGATAAAATTTGATTAAATATAATCTAGAAGGCTTTGCTATGACGGGAACTAATGGCAAAGTAGAAAACATATTGGAGCTCACATAATGTTTGTCTATATCATTTATTTAGGATCTTGTCAGCCTCATGAGCTAACTTCATCTCTACAAACGTCAAAAACATGAAAGACGATGACAGAGGATAAAATATTGCAGAAGATGTTGTCGAGATGGCATAGTTGATAAATGGGTGATAAGGGATGTTACCGAATATAGTTACCACTAAGGTAGGGTTACAAAGAGATCCGTTTGCCTGCAAGCCAGTGCAAACTCAACGACGGTAGAACCAATCCTCAAAATAAGACCTGCACCATTCAGTTCAAATGAACAAAAGGTATTATGATATGAACAGGATAGAAGAGAGGATTATACCGACATCACCAAATGACCTGCCGAGGCCATTTTTCTATGGGATTAAGGCCAGTCCACTCAAAAAATAGTACTAGTACTTGTAAACATAGAGACCCAATCCAACCTACAATCCAATGCTTTTATTGGTTATATGGATCCAACCCATGAATCTCATGAAATTTTGGGCCTAATCATCCAAATAGACCATGAGCGTTTTGTCTTTGTTTCATTTTCTTTACAGGCAGACTCCTGTTGTAAGAAGATTATTCACTCCTTCGAGGCCTGGTTAAGTTCTGCTAATACGCATTCGAATTTTGGCTATGTTTATAGGTTATCAAACATACGCTGGCATTCCGAAGGTAGGAAGATTGTAGTTATAGAACAATTGAGGATTATTATATACAAAGAGGATAATATAGGCAGACGAGCAATTGACGTTTCGGCTTCACGTTTTCTGCCATAAAAATAAGATCATTTCCGCATGCATGATGCCTCATGAAGATGTTATGAATAACCATAATTAAGAAAACGAATGTTACAGGCGCAAATCATGCAATAGATGGCCAGAATCAAGGAGAGGAAGCGGGACACACTTGCCATGTAGAAAAGAGCGGGAATCATGCAAATCAAACAGCTGGCCAAGTCAACCATGCAGATCATAAAGAACACCGGATTTTGAGGGTCTATTCCAGAAGAGGGAAAGATTCTAATACCAAATAAAAGAATGAGCTGATTCTTAGGAGCCATGATGAGAAGATGCCTTTCTTAGAATAAAGTTTACACGACATGCGAGATTATAAATTGTAGTCTAATCACATAGAATAGTTATCTGGAACATCACAGTATTAGTCGGCTTCTGCTTGGTCCGTTCTGGAGAACTTGTCTCCTGGTCAGTACTGTATCTTTGTATTTCAGTTTCATTGACTTTGTACTGTATTTTCTCTATTTCAATAAAAGGGATCGTTCTTACTCTAACAACGAAGGCATGGCTATCTCCTTCAATTACCTATACAAATGCTTGAAATCACCTAAAACGTGAATCATAAAGAGCAGTTTGCATAATTTATGAAGCCTTATCAACTTTGCACCTCTTCTCCTTATGAGGGAATCACTGTAATGCTAAATCTTCTTATAGCTTCTGCTTTACGCCTGTCATACTCTTCCTTCCCATCTCTCCTGTATATAATTCTTCTTCAGTCAATTTTGAGTGAAGTTTCTCACTTCCTCCATTTTCCATCAAAAAACCAAAAAAAAAAAAAATTATGAAGCCTTTTTGGCAAATTCCAGAAGGTAAATGGGCCTAATGGCCCATCCATCTGAAATGCCCAGCTCATATGAAAGGTGGAAACACACTTTGCTTGCGTGGATCATGACAGTGATGTGCTTCGAAAGCCGTCCGCATTAGTTGCTGCCATCACTGAGATAAATCAACCATATGGTCCGAGATAAATCAACTTCTTAATTCATTTCATCCACTGAGAGAATTTATATATCCAGATTTAAAAACATTGTCTGTTTAACATGTAAGAACAATTTTTCTGACAATTCTAGTCAGATTGTCAATCCAAAATGCTCGCATTCAATCCACACCAAACCAAGATCTTTGTCCCTCGTACCATTGGACTTCAAACAGCGCTAATATCTTTTATCAGGAACAAAAAAAAAATCTTAAGATTAGATCGAAATTATACTTAAATCCAACAGTTAGAAAAACCTACGATTACACCTTTAACATTTATTTTAACCTTATAGTTTAGTCCCGACCTTTGGGCAGCCCGTTAAGCCAAAAGAGGATTGAAGTGCCACATAATAAAAAATTTTAAAAATGACAAAAATACCCTCCATCAAAGGATGAGTAAGATAAAAACCTTTCTCCCCTCTAAATCTTCCCTACCTCTGATATCGTTGGGCGCTCCATTGTTGTCTTCTTCTAGTGGTATTGAGCAAGGATGGCCTCCTACTCCAGTGCGCGTCCACTCTAAAGCTCCTACGTGCCTTCCGAGCTACCCTGTAGATTCTCCCATTCTATTGAAAATCTGAAAACTTTCTTCGGCCTCCCATGCATGAAACCCTTCTCCCCTCCAAATGTGCCTACAGAAGCATCAAATCGATATCCTTCACTGAAGCCGGATTGCTCCCTCTATTGGAACCCTAACGCTTTGGTTTTTTGACTACCGTAACCCTTGTTTAGTATTTGAATGTAGCTGAATGTAGTAGAACATACTATATCTTTCTCTATCTAACTGACATAGTCTCCCTATCTATCTTCCTAACTAATACAATTTATTTTGGTTTGTGCAGAAGTTTTAATGTCTCAACAGAGTTCAAGTTGTTAGAGTAGCTCATGTTGGCTCGATTATTCGAACAAGAGATGCTATTATGGTCAATTAACATCAATAAAAATCTCAAATTCATAAAAAAATCCAAACAAGTTGTATTACAGTTGTGAAGAATATCATTTTGTAGATTGGTATTTATCGATAAATGATCCATCAAAGCCTCAATCATCGATTTCAGTAGATGATTCACTTCGAGATATAAGAAGGGAAATTAGTGATTTAAGGTTGGAGTCTAAAAAGTTGTATTGTAAAATTAAAGATTTAGATAAGAATAGTGTCATGACAAATAGACTTCTGTTTGAAATGATGACACTACTTGTTGTTGGAGTCCTGTTTATATTAAAGTGAATGTTATCGGAAAATTTGTTATTGCAATGAACATTTTGACTTAATTTTATATGGCATGATCTTAGTTGTACTCTAATGAAGTGCGAATGCACAGAATGATTTTTGTGGTAATTAGTTGGACTTGTATGAGATTTTTGTAATGCTTGTATTGTAGTCATGAGCAATGCTCGTTTCTTCTGTATCGCTTCCTGAAATCAGATCATAAAAGAGCATCAAGGCAAAAGCATGATAGCAAGAGTCTTAATGAATGTATTTTAGGTCTCATGATCTAACTGCCTGGGACTAACATGATATAAAGGATTTAAGAGCAAACCAGAAAATCACTACTGAACATATTATCTATTTTGGCTCTTAAAAGTTTCAGGTGGTCTAACATTTCAACCTTATCAGGCTCAGTTGAAAATAATGATGTTGAACATGATAACTATAAACATTTCAACCTTATCAGGCTCAGTTGAAAATAATGATGTTGAACATGATAACTATAAACATAACAAGTAGAAGAGTCTGCTGAATATTTCAACCTGATCTAAACATAACAAGTAGAAGAGTCTGCTGAACAAGGACTCCCATGATAACTCTCAAATGTCTTCACTATTTCATAAAGCTCAAGAAATCTAATTACAACCCTTCACTGTTGCAGGCCATAATATGAACATGAACCTGAACCAACGGGAACCAACAACTAAATGAGCCTGTATCCTAGACTAACAACCTGTGCAATACACTTTTAACAACTTGAAGCACACTATATAACGTATAACACAACATGTTCCATAGGACATATATCGGAATTCTAAAATATTATACTATATTGAAGATAAAAAGTGTTTAACATCAACAAACCCTAGCCATTACAGAGAAACATAAAGCATAGACACATTTCCCAACTTGGTGATTAACAAGTATAAAGCACTGTCCATCCTTTACAACCCACATGACATCAAAAGCATTGTCCATCCTTTACAAGCAAAAAGACAAAAAAAGCCAGAAATCCAGCAGCGTAATTTAACATCCCCCAATGCTACTTTACTGGCTATGCAATAAATCTGCACCCCTCCCTCTTGAAGCGTATTCGATACTTCAACCATCCTCTCAAGGCCTCCTCCTTCTGCTAACTCTAACCCCTGAAGTAGATGAACCAGTTGAAGCAGATCCTCCTTTTGAAGTAAATCCACCTCTTCTCCTTAAGGCAGATCTAGTAGTGGATGTTCTATCACTAGCTTGGGAGTGTTGTTGTGCTCTTGTCTGCAAAAATCACAAGGAAATAAGGTAAATAACTTGATGCAAATATCATAAGGAAATAAGGTAGGTACCTTTTTCGCTACAGGAGCACGCTGACAAGTCCTCCTATTATGGTCAAATCCTTTACAATTATCACACCTAACGGTGGTTGACCTCTTCCTCCCACTAGCTTCACCTTCTTCCTTTCTTCTATTTTTTCTTGGCCTTTCGGGTAGTCTTTTGAGAGGAGGAGGTTGCAAATTCTCATCATCATTTCTTGGATCAAGGTTGCTATCAGGTAATGGATCAATCACTGAGCTATAAGCTTTTAAGTATTTTGCTACTGTATAATAATCATCACATAATTCATCTAAATTTTCTCTTGTATAACCAACACATAGCACAGCATTTTTACATGGCATTCCAGTGATCTCCTATTCACCACAAGTATAAATCCTTTTATTCAAATCCACAACAAATTTTCTAGCTCCTTCCATCACTTAGAACTCTTGTTTGCTTGCTGGTATCAATTTACAGATTCAGGAGATTTGTATGTTTTTAATCTAACCTAGATCTAGCATATGGAGTTAATCTATCCTTCCAAGTATATTCCTTAGCATACCTCTTCTGTAATCTGCTTATCAACTTCAGCCGCATATTCTCAAGCAACCCAAGAATGGGCTTGCTTCTAAACTTACTCACCATTTGATTGAAAGATTTACACATATTATTTGTAATATGCTCACTTCGAGCTTCCGAATAAAAAGAATGCCTTACCCACATTGATAGTTGTATCTTCATCATGTATGCATGAGCCTCGACATTATTGTGCTCCTTCATTCTTTTCATTACATCATCAAAGCACATCTGATCATATGTTTTCACTACATTTCAAAAGTCAAATCGTAGCAATAACCTCGGGAACTTTGCCCTAAAATTGTTATACAGATGTCTAGCATAGAATCAATGACTAGCATCTGAAAATATTTTTGAAATTGCCTCAACCAGACCCTACACATACATTACATGAATTGAACTATATAACAAACCAAATGGACTATATACATTAATATGAAAGCTCAAAAACATTAATGAAATGATTAAAGCATACTTTTTGCTTATCAGACATTATAATTAATGGGCTGTCTTCCATGCCAACACCAATACAAATATATAGATGCTCCAGAAAGAACTTCCAACTATTCTTGCACTCCATCTCCACCTCACCAAAAGTCATGGAGAATAATCCCTTATTTCCATCAATAAAAATTGTATAAAGTAGTACACCACCAAAGGATCCTTTTAGATGAAATCCATCCTGAAAGAATCTGGTACTGCTCTGATACCAGCTGCGGATCGTGGAACCTGGGTGTTAATCCAGAAACTTGGAGAAGAGATAAGAAAGACCACAGAAGCCTGATTGGATGGCGGATGGGAGCAGCAAGGCTACCTTCTTCTTTGGCGTGCAACCCTAGGTGGAGACTAGGGACGAGAGAGAGAGAGAGGTAGCTAGGATTTTAGGAGAAAAATCTCTATGTTCATTCTCTTTTTTCTTGGTATTACAAGACCTGTATATATACTAATTACAATGGGTTAAACGATCCGAGCCCAAAAAACTCCCTAGGCTAACCCATATATGAAAGCACTCACCCAAGTCCAAGTCTTGCATGCTTCATCCCGTGGACTTAATTCTAATCCAAACACTTAGTTAGCCCACTTAAAACCTCTCAAATCAGGCCTTAAGACCCCTAGGATCAAAACTGACCCTAGCCCAAATAGAAAACCCATGCATTTCTGCACGTGAAACTGAGTAGGCTCAGTCTCAGACTAAGTCGACTCACCTACGAGCTAGTCTGAAAAATCTCGAGACACATGTTTCTATCTGGCTCCTTCTCTGAGATATAGTTGACTCAATCCCAGATTGAGTTGACTAAGACCTTGAAATTACTTCTTCCTTGCAGTCTTATCCTTGGTTCTGGTTCCTTACTCTACTTTATTTCCCCAAATCTTCAGAGCACCAACTAAGCCCCTTAAAGTCCTCAACACCTGAACCTTAAGCCCATGGAGAGCTTCATGCCTCCACCCTAGGACCATTCCTATCCTAGCCTTAGGACCACATCTGTCCTAATCTTTCGGAGCCAACACCCTGACTTCTCTTTCTTGTGGCCTTCCAAGACTTGGGAGCATTACACCAACTCTTACAATCTCTATCTTAGTGCCTCCAAACCTTGATACATCTGGCAATATCCTACTGCACGATCCCGCTGTCGCTGTATACCCTGATAGTCCCTTGTGGGAACATCCTTGCCACCGCCAACCTTCTTCAGCTTCTGAGCTCTTTTGGAGGCCTTTAGGATGACCACCTCCATAGTTGAAGATCTTTGCTTATTTCTTGGTGCTGCCTTGGAACTTGTTATAGGCATCTTTCTGCTTAACAGTTGCACTACTTGTTGCCTTGACTTTCTTGGAGAGACCGCAGTATTCCTATACCGGCATTCACTACAACTGATGCTCCACCTGACATAGTCTCCTCAGAGCCATACCTCTCCATCTGCATAATTTGCTCCACCTGGCTCTGTGTAACTCTGATGCTGGTGCTGGGATATTGCTTTTCCCTTTGTAACTCCACTCTGAACTTGTGCCAAAACTCTCTCCACCTGTGAAGCCACCTTTGTCTGATGCTCCATCTGAATTCGAAGTCTACCTGATGCTGTAGAAGTCAATCTTATACCCGAGGCTAACCATCCAATGCTATCCTGTTGGCCCTGCCACTGCATCTCGATCACTGTCGCCGTTCCTTTGGATCCTCTATACTCCGCAGATCCCTCTGAAGTCATTTTAGACCCTCCACACTCCACGAGCTCCTTCGAAACCAACAAGAGCTCATCTGACTCTTCTAATTCAGTGATTGAACCTAAAAAATCCAAGCTTTTTCTTTCTCCTCCTTTGCACTTCTTCCAAAATGGACACTCCCGCTTAAAGTGCCCAACTTCATTGTACTTGAAGCACCTAGCCTCCTTGCTGTCCTTTTGGGACTGTCTCTGCCCCACCTACTCGCTCTTTTTCTTCCAACTCCTGGGTCTCTCCGAAATAGCAAGATCCTTCTAGAAAATCTTCCTTTTCATCATCCATTCCCACTGCTTATTGGACCTAAGCACTGACACGATCTCCTCATACACCAATGTCTCCTTACCATATAGCAGCATCGTAACCAATGGATCGAAGCTTCTGAATAGTGAACACAATAGCAGTAAACTCCTGTCCTCCTCTTCAAGCTCCACCCCAATATTGAGCAAGTCCATACTCATCCGATTGAACCACTAAATATGCCCTGCAATATTCTCATCCTCCTACATCCGAAGGCTGTAAAGTTGCTTCTTCAGCATCAACTTGTTACATATGTTCTTCTCTATATACAATATGTGCAACCTCGACCACAGATCCCTGGGTGATCTCTCCTCCAATACACCATACAATACCTCATCAGCCAGACAAGCCCTAATCATGGTACTTATCCTTTTCTCCAAGGACACTCACTTCTTGTCAATCATCCCCTCCGACCTATCTTCTAAGGCTGAATCTAATTCTATCTGTACCAGCAGATCCTCCACTCTCACCTTCCACGTGATGAAACTTTTCTTTTCATCAAATTTATCAAACCCAACCTTCACCCCGTTGCTTTCCATGATCAATCCAAATCATATACAGCACAAAGGCAGATCTGACAAATACCTGATAAGGAATGGTGGACAGCAACT